>NW_024351731.1:4788629-4789102 GCF_902729225.1 Pteropus medius
CAAATCACACACACATCACACACACAATCACACACACATAAATCACACACACACACGCACGCGCACACGGTCCAGCGCTCTCTTCTGTCTCTGCACTCTGAGCCTTGGCCACATCTGAGACATCGAGCTCAGGGCCTCGCGACAGGAAGAGACCCTGCAGCCCACCAGGAGAGCCGCAGTGAAGCAGAGCTTCCTGGACGGAGCCAGGGCACCCAGGGGCAGCCACCCAAAGCTAGCGCTTGGGGTCCCCACAGCCACAGGAGGGGCCCCCTCCAAGCTGCATGTGTCGTGGTCTCCACCTCCCCGTCAGGTACATTGTGACACTGTCCCCGCAGGGAGCCCCAGGGGGCTGACTCCGCAGACGGAGGCAGCTGGTCCTTGCCTTCAGGATTTCTACAGGGGCCCGCCAGCCTTAGGGACAGTGGCGAGAGGGCGAAGCTCCAAGGAAGGGATGAGGGGGGAACATGGGTCGG
>NW_024351731.1:4790540-4806505 GCF_902729225.1 Pteropus medius
CCGGGCTCCCCGCCTTCCCCGCGGCTCCGCGGTCTCTGTGGGACTGCGCTCTCCCCTCACCCGCTCTGGACGAGGCCTGGGTTCCAGCACCCTGGACACACGTGGTGGCAGCAGGGGGCAGGACGGCCGCTGAACCTGGCCCCATTACTACCTCGTCTCCACAAGGCCCCTGGGAGGTGGAGCCACCCGGCCCCGGCCCCCCATCCTCTCCGCCAGCACGTTCTCCTTGCCCTCTGCCACCCTCCCTCACGACCGCCCTTCACAACTGCACACGTCAGCCTGCTGGTTTGGCATGAACCCAGTCCGCCCCTTCCTCCAGTGATGGCACTGACCAGCTCCGTGTCCCACTGTCCAGTCCCAGGTGCCTTCTTAGGACATGGCACCGGTGTCACTGCAGCTGTTTGCACGTGACGGGACACGAGCTGAGTGACTCGCTCTAGGTCCCACGGCCAGTAACGGGGACCCGCGGGTCGAAACGCAGGCGTCTCGGCTGCACCTCTGCTCCTTCCACTCCCCCAGAGTCACCTCTCTTCTGCTGTTCTGTGCCTGAAGCGACAGCCTCCCCGTGACAGACACAGGGAAATCCCATCCCCGCAAACGACAGCTCACACGCTACGGCTTCGGCAGATGTGAGTGCTCTTCCAAAGCTGGGATTTTTTTATAAACCCAGTAATTCTGTGCAGAGAGCCCCTGCCACCCATTTAGGACGCGTATCGCCCTGTGCCTCTGGCCTGGGCTGGTGGCCAGGGGAAGGAGCGTCCCCTCACCCCAGCAGGGGTCTGGGCGGCAAGGCCCAGAAGGGTGGGGGCGGGGCGCGTCTGGGGTCACGGTCAGGGCAGCCCACTTCTGATGGACAACGACACTAAAGCCAGGGCAGTGCTTCGGACCCTCGGGGCCATGACCCCCCGCGACCCAGAAACGCTCTGACTGCCTTCTCCCCTGTCCTCAACACCCGCACACCCTCTGAACGTTCACACTAACACAGTCTTTGTGACGAACCCAACAGATGGGATGAGACTAAGCTTCGGATCAGGCGTGCTTAAGCTTTCAGACTAAACGCTTGTTGGTAACACTGCGGGTGACCAGGGGTTCCGGGGTCAGTCCACCCGACGGGGTACATCACGACTCTCAGTTTCCGCCCGGAGCCCTTCAGGATCTGACTGCTCAGGCTGCCGCACGCCCGCTTCGCTGCCCTGTCTCCTGGGTGTCTCGATCTACAGCCACCGACGGATCCACAGTCCACTGACCAGGGGCACAACTGCTGTGTGCTATACAGTCAGACTCACCTGTCACCCCTTCTCCTGTGACTGGACCCCCCTCCGGTGCTCTGGGCTCCCTAGGTTCCCCCAGCCTTCCCCACCCGCTGGCCCCGCCAGAGACAACTAGTCCCTCCCAGTGGAACCGAGGCCTCCGTGAGGGCCACCGGCAGGTCTCTGATGGTCCGTCACGGCCACGTGGCCTCAGGCTCACAGAACACACCTACTATCCCGCCCCGAAGAGCGACAGGACACAGGACAAAAGGGCAGCTTCGCGCACTCACTGCGAGCGGACACACTGCTGAGCCCACCCTCGGGACCTAAAAGAAACAGGAGGCCCCCGAGCCCAGCACCCCCCACTTCAGGAGTGAGGAGACACGTCAGAGTGACACGGGAAGGCTCTGCCACGTCCCCACGCCCATCATTCCTGCCGCCCTCCGCCAGCATCCCTTACAAACAAGAAGTCACACTTGAAACAGCCAAGGACTTCAGAACGTGCCTTTGGGTGACGAGAGCAAGGGCGTGTGGGGACACATCCCAGGAAACAGCAGGTGCAGGGTACCACGGAAGGAAGAGGCCGTGCTGAGCATGGGGACGCCGGTCCCTGATGACACGGAGGGAAGGGCACGGAGTCCCCCGCTCTGGGGGGCAGCCCTGGCTGGAAGGGCCCGGCTGAGTGGACACAGAGCAATAAGTGACAGGGGAGAGAGGAGGGGCAGACGCCAGGACACTCACCGCCTGCCCGGGCGGCCCAGGCTTTCCGGGGAAGCCGATCTCTCCAGGCAAACCCTGCAAAGGGGGCATGCAGCCCTGTCAGTGTGACCTCCTCACAGGTCCCTCCTCCCACCGCCTTTCCAGGGCTTATCTAGGCTACGGTCGGGGCCACCGTCACACTCTTCCCTGGTGGGCCAGGGGGACCCCACCCTCTGGGGAACGACTGCCTGGCTCCCTGCCCCTGCCCCTCGGCCTAGGGCAGAACCTGCTCAGCTGCCCCTGAAGTGGGGGAGGCCTACCCTAGCCCTCTGGTGCCTCGGAGCAAACCGCGAACCCCTAAAAGGCGCTGGAACAGACAATCCCAGACTAACACGCCTCTTCCACGTGCCTAGAGCAGCCAAGCAACGTGCTATGTGACCCAGCGACACTTCTCATCTAAGGGGCTCGCGGGCCGGAGAGCGCAGAGGCCCGGGGTGGCTGCGGGTGCCGTCCTCGTTCATGCTCTGGCCTTGGACAAACAGCAAACAGGTGGCGGCACGAAGATGCTCCCACAGGCCATGCAGCGGCCCTCGAAGGGCCCAGCAAGAGGAGCGAAGCCAGACTTACCGGGGGGCCTCTGGGTCCAGGGGGTCCCGGCACGCCAGGTGGTCCCTGCAAGGGAAGCACAGAGCGGGTCACAAACACGCACGGAGCAGCCTCCTGGTGGCGCTGTCCTTCCGGAAAAGAGGGGAGGGGACAGTGACGGGTGGGGCTTCAGCTTTATTTGCGATGCCTTATTTTTTAAGCAAGAACAAAAGAGAAAAGATCCGAAGGCAATTGACAAAATGTTAACATGTATCACATTTGCGTGACGGGAACATAACTGTTACGCTGTCTATTCTGCTGTGTCTTTAACTACCTGAGCCTCTAAAACGGATACACGTTTGTGTGTGTGTGTGTGCACGTGTGTGTGTCAGCAGGTTAGCCCATCTCTCAAAGGTCTTCTGGAACAGCAGCGCCCAAACATTAGTCACATTAGTCGAGGCGAAGGACCTCGCTCCTCCCCCGCTCCGCCCGTGGCCAGGGAAGACCACCTCTGTACCTCCAGCCCCGTCTGCTCCGCTTTCTCCCCAGATACGACTCCCTCCCTCCCTCTCTCGCCTCCTCCGTTCTCAGACGTCTCCACCTCTGAAATTGTCCCCAGTTCCCCAGAAGGCACGGACCCACCCTCCCCCATGCTCAAGGCCAGTGGGATTATGGTCCTCTGCATCTCAGCCAGCGACAACCCCAGGGCTCCACATGTGGAGAGCCGGCTGGCTCTCCATAACTGAGCAGAAAGCTGTGCACGCAGACACCACCACCACCATGGCGCCACTAGAGGGCGACAGACTCTAGGAAATGCCAGAGGCTGCCCGTGTGCAGACAGTTCCCTTTTCTCCCTCCGGGGCCCCTGGGAGTCGACGATCGACACAGAAGGGGGCTGTTCGCTGAACGTGACTTCTTGGTGGGATCTGGACCCCGCTTTCTCTGCAGCTCGCTCAGTCCTGGTGGGTCTGTGGGGGTCCCCATCTACCTTTGTTGGGAGATACCTGCTTGGAGCTAGAGCACTGAGGAGCCAGGCAGAGCTGGACGGTGGCCTGGGCTGGTCCCCCACAATGTGAGGACGGGGGAACGGCACCACAGAAGCCTTGGCCTCGCCTCTGCTGTCACTCAGCCGTCCCCTCCCCCATGCTGCTCCCACTTAGCTCTGTTCACCCCTCGTGGCAAAGCAACAGCCACGCCGGTGACACAGGACCTGCCCTTACAGGTGAGTCTGGGAGATCTGCTTTTACTCCAAGGTGACCTCAGAGGTGCTCACGGCACCCTCAAACCCAGAGCTCACCCGAGGCCCCTGCCCACCCCGGGCAGCACGCTCCTCGCCAGCAATTTGGGTGCAGTTCCTCATCCTCCCTCCTTACATTTCCGGGATGCCCGTGGCCCCTGAGTGTCTTGCGCTGTTACAAAGTGGTTGTTCCCGGGAGCTGGCCCCCTGGCCAGCTCATCCCCTTGACCTTGCCTCCCCGTCCTCCTTCTTGTCTTGCAAACACCCCTGCAGGCGGCTGCTGCTGTTTGCTTGTTCCAGGAGACAGACACAAGTCCTCACCTACCGGAAATGAAACTTCCCTATCTGACAATAATGGAAACTGAGGCCCAGACAGTGTCAGGGCCCCTCCTGAGGTCACACAGCCATCATGTCCAGTGTATCCTGGACAGCCGGGCTCCTGCAGAATCACCTGGAGAGCGCGTAGTAAATACAGGCACACAGGCCCCTTGTTTGGTCTCTGAGATACAGGTTTGGGATAAGTCCGAGGGGTCGGTGACTTAGGAAACACTCCCCAGGTAATTCTGGAGGGCCGCCTGGTCTGAGACTCGCCCGCCTTGACCATCTCCGTGCTCCGGCCTAACTGCCATCAGTGCAGCTAATACGACAAACACAGGATTCAAGGGACCCACGAAAGAAGCAGAAAACAGACGCAGAAGGTGAGGAGAGCAGCCCCCCCGTTCAGCGTCCACTCTGCACGTCAGTTCACGCTGACCCCGTGAGGGGGTCCCGCCCATTTCACAGACAAAGAACTGGAACTTGGAGGAAAATGAACCGATACTAGACAAAGCTGGCGTGCACGTGCAGTGTCCCTGATCCCCCACCTTCCCCACCTACCCTACGACTCCACCCTGCGAAGCGTCTGCACAGATGGGGACACGGGACTCACCCACTCCTGCCGCAGCCCCCTCCCCTTGAACAGCGCTTTCCTAGAAGGCCATGTGTGTATTAAGTGGGACGAGACCCTGGGGCTCCACGGGGGCTGGAAGATGTCAGGGTCCCCCTCCAGGGCCCGCAGCACCTGGCTGGTTGCTATGCTCACAGTCAGGGGCTAATAACTATCCTCCGGTCTGCGGCTGCAGGCTCAGTGGGGAGAGCACAATCCCACGGGGCAATTAGACCTAAGTGCAGCGCCCACTTACGACCAGCGGGAGAAGCTGGGAGCACGCGGCACCAGCTTTTCAGGAGTCTGGAAACTGCTTCCGGTGGGGGCCACACAAAGGGGACAAGCCAGTGGCCTCCAGCCTCCTTTCCAATGCAAAGCCAAGTAAGGAACCCATGGAGGGGGACAGCAGTCAGGACGCGACTGCCCTCCGGTGCTCTCTGGACCCTGACAGCCACGCAGAGACACATGGCGGTGACAGAAGCTCTGCCTGAAGTGGCCGCTTGGCCTCGCAAGGTTCTGACGGTCACTTCCCGGAAGGCTGTGACCAGCCTCCTCCAGGTGACCAGACACCTCGTGCAGAGTAGGCCTCGTTCTGGTGACGCGCGATGCTTCTGGCACGGCCTCGGGCGGCTGTGGGACAGGAGCAGTGCCTGAGGGGACCAGGACACCCCGGAAAGCTCAAGCTGCTGACACTTCCCAGAGGTAACTGGGAAATCTACATTTTCAGGCATATTCTTCCATTTAAAAAAATCCAACTTGGCAACTATTTTGAGAATTAAACAACACAACAAAAAACAGCTGCGCAACCACATAAAGCGTATCTGTGGACAATTAAGGTGTTCGGGTTTGCAGTCTATGACGGTCTCAATCTCTAAGGTGGACGAACTGCCAACAGGTGTCACCCTCAGAGGGTGACAACTGGAGAGGCACAGGGTCTGGGCATGCCGCATGTTGACCCTGGATGGAGGAGAACGCGCTGACAACGGGGCCCACACGGGCCATGTCAAGGTCCCCAGTGACTCCCAGCGAGGCCCAGACGGGCATCGTGAGTCTCGTCTCCAAAGTTCAGCTGTGCACGGTGTTCCCCGGGCCACGGGCGTGCCTGCCTGATGGGGTCGGAGCACTCTGCCCTGCTTTCCACGGAAAGGAGCTGCGGGAGAAGCCTTGTGCACTGCACCCCAACTGTCCCGGCTACACGGCCACCTCCGTCCTGTCCCAGCCTGTGTGTGAGAACGCTCCAGTCCCCAAGGAGGCCTCAGGAGATCAGGCTGAGGCACACGTCTCATCTGTCACAGACGTGCAGCATGTTCATGAGTGAGAAGCGAAGGTGAGTCGGGAAGCGCAGGAGCCTCGGATGGAAAACAAGGTGTCAGGATATGACAGGGTATTGGTGGCCCCACAGAGGCCTTCATGGGGAGTGGGGACAATGAGCAGACGTGGCCTTCGGTCCTTACAGCAAAGGCCCCTGCAATGTCTCGGGGTCCCTGGAGACGTGACTCCCGGAGACCCAGGACGTGAGAGACGGAGACCCCTCCTCCAGACGATGCTCACTGGCACCTCCTGGGTCCCACTGGGACCTCCAGGGCCCTGCCCACCCCTCCAGGAGGCTGCAGTCTAGCAGGATAAATAAAACCCTCAGTGCCCGCTGGGTAAAGCAGGGCACGGTGTCAGAGGCGGGGCTAAATCCCAGGCTGGGTTCTGGGTGGGGACCACATCGGGACGAGCCCACCTGGAGAAGATGGGGACACCAGTGGTCCCTCGGGGAATGCTCGGTTGGGTGGGTGTGCGGCTCCCAGGCGAGCTGCGGGGTCTGTGCTGGGGGCTGAGGTCTGCGCGTCACAACCCATGGAGGACGCCCAGCCGGGGCCCCGCGCGAGCCCATGAGACAGGCCCGTGGGAGCCCTCGCATCCTGCCCTGGCCTATTTCTGGAGCGGGGGTACAGCTGGGACAGACGGCAAAGCCGACCCAGACACGACAGCCGGAGCGCAGGGGAAGCCTCTCCAGGCGTCTGCTCCCAGGTGCCTGGAGGACGCATGCTGTGAAGGAAGGACGATCGCCTGGCAGACAGGTGGACTGGAGGGGGCTGAGGAAGGGCCTCCTCCCTCGGGAAGCCGTGGGGCGTCCCTGCCCGGAAGGGGGCTGTTCCAGGGGCGCGTGGAGAGGAAGCAGACTTGGATGAGCCCCAGGGACGTGCGAGGCCGTGGGGAGGCCGAGCCTGACAGCAGGGACGACCTCTGAAAGGTTCTGGTGTGACGGGAACAGAGAAGTCAGGCGGGAGCTGGAAGGGACAGAGGGCCGAGTGAGTTATTATTTTTAAGGTGTGTCGCGTGCGTAGGCTGGGGGTGACCCTCTGCAAAGGGTGCCTAAGGCTCGCGAAGTCCTTCAGAAGGAAGGAAGGGCCGAAGCCAAAACCCAGCGGAGGAATCGGCTACGAAAGAGCAGCCCTTCTCCCGGTGGGGCCAGAGAAAGGGCGGCGAGGCTGGCACAAAGGCAGGTGGCAGGAGACTCGGGCAGCGGGGGCAGGCGGGGTGGACGAGTTTCTCCTGCGCTCCCTCCACGCCCTCTGCACAGGACGGGGCGGCCCGCAGCTGTGCAGAGCGTGTGGGGGAGTTCAACACAGACGAGCTCGAGTGAGCAGCCCGTCTGAGAACGGGGAGGTGCGTGACTGCCCCTCAGTGCTGGCTCTGCACTTGCGACTGCTCTGTGGCCATGAGGTGCAGTAGAGTCAGCGGGTGACATGGCCCCCCGACTACACGCCGTGCCTCCTTGGGCCCCACGGCAGGCCTGTCTCCCAGTAACGGCGGCATTAGAGCGTATACAGAGAGGGGTCCCGAGCTTAGGGACCATCAGACACAACCCCCTTATTGCACAGGGGACAAAGCCGAGACCACGGTGGAACGAGGCATGGGCAGGACACATGCCCGAGGTGGCTGGTGACGTGAACGGGCTTCCCCAGATTCCCTGTCCACTTCTTTCTACAGGAAACCAAACCGTCTCGGTGACCTGCTCCCCAAACTCTGAACAACGTACAAGGCGGACGGTTTAACAACTCCGCCCAGGACTGGGAGCGCGAAGCCTGGCCTCCTGCGGGGTTCGGTTCATTTCCTGCAGGCACCACGGCTGACGGAGCATTATCAAATCCCGGCCCAGCCCAGGCCGGGCCCACAGCACGCCCTCCAGACACCGGTGCCGAGTCATGAAGTGCCACTTCCAAGAAGACCAGTCACTTCATTTCTTCAGGGAGCTAAGGTAGCAGCTTATGCCTTTGATCTTCACAGGGTTTCTGACCGAGGACAAAATTCCCTGTCTGCTATTTCAGCATTTGAATCACAGATGACAAATCAGAAGGTTACCTCAGACTAAAACGATGTGACTGTTAAAAACTGCATTAGTAGGAATGAAGGCACAGACGGGACGATGCGGCTTTGGTTTAAGGTGGCCTGGGTCAAGTGCCGGGTCACCTCATACCACCGAAGGGACTGGGGCGACGGGCGCCACCTCTCAGCGCCTCGGTCTCCCCAGCTACCATGAAAGGCGGGGGCCCCTGAATTAGTGAAGGGGTGCAAACTAGCCCCCCACACGGGCAGCTTCCACAAGTGTGACTTCACTCTCCCCTCTTTGTGTCATTAATAAACATCTCTAAATAACCAATTACTCTAATCATTGAGTGACGAATTAGTCAATAGATCTAAACGTTAGCAACAAAATAATGACTGTTTTATTACTAATGAAAACAGCTAAGTAATGACTTTACTTATTAATTACCCCGTCTAATTATTAATGAAATGATATTTGATCCAATTCGTCAGTAACCAAACAGCTCTTTACTGTGATTAGTAATTACAATGATGCGTGAATAACTCATCAAAATAATCATCATTAATAAATGCATGGCAAATATTTATTCCTAATAGCCACCTCGTTCCCGTCGGTGTAGATTTAGAAAGTCACGTAGAATGTGAAGATGCAGGAAATGATCTGCATAGACAGACACAGCGGTCACCTTCCCTGTATAGCTCCCTACCGTGTTTTGGGGGAAGCTGTTTATAATCTGCGAGCCCTCCCCTCAGACTGTGGCTCCCGGGGCAGAACCATAATGGCCTGCCCCTCAGCCAGCTTCTACAAAGAGGTCCAGGCCTAAAAGCCCACCCAGCCTTCTGGGCCAGCCCCTCACCTGGCTGCGTTCCCACCAACGTAAGTGACTTCTGTCCATCCAAACACAGCATCCGGCAGCACTGCCTGATGCAAACACTCGACCAACTGGACACAGACTTCCATTTTCCCTAAAAGGCTGCCAGGACACAGGAGCCACCTCCTACGACGTCACACATGTACACATTTATCCTAAAACATTCTGGCAGGTGAAATTTTTCATCTTCAAAAAGAGGCACACGAAGCAGCCCATAGGATGCCAGCTGCCCTGGGGCTTCTTACACTCGGAGGCTGCGGTGCTGACTCGTCAGTTACGGCCGAAACCAATTAAATCCCGAGCTCAGTCTCTACATTTAAAATGGGATAAGCGTTCGTTTTTCTCAGAATAGTCACGATCACACGTGAACGCTCAAGGGAGCGTCTGATGATAACAGAAACAAACGCTGTGTCTCCCTCCCTGCTCTCGTCAGGGCACAAGGCGCTGTGACTTATTCTGCCAGTACAGTTGACCTTGACTCTCCCATCAGCGTGGGGACGACCCTCTGGGCCCCGAGAGGCCGCGGACCCCTCTCCCAGAACTCAGCTCTCCCTGCTTCTCCCCCAGGCACGGGTGGGGGCCGCCTGGATGCCACGTCCCGGGGCTGAGGCTGGCACATGGCGGGCACTTAACATTTGCCGAATCGACGATTCGCTGACTCATTGAACAAATGCGCCAACACGTGGAAGGCGAGCAGAAGGCTGTGCCTGCTCAGGGAAGGGGGGTGTGCGGGCGTGTCGGGAAGGGTGCGTTTGAGAAGGGCAGAGAGCCACATCACAGCGCTGCCTCGAACGCACCTCTGTGCCCGTCGGGTAGGGAGCCGACCCAGGGTGCCGGGCAGGACATACGATAAACCGTGTATCACCTGGTTCGGAACCACTGAGTCCCCGAACGTGTCGGGGTGCCCTATTTCTGGCCAGATCCCCGCCATTGCAAGCCTGAGCATATACTGATATTTACAGCATCCAGCTCAGTGTCTGGCATTCGGTGAAGATTCGCTGAATGAAAATGACTTCAACATTTTAAATGAAAAAAGGAATTGTATTTTCCAAGGTAGCAAACAAAGAGTTCTGGGGGAAAAACGCAGAACAGAACAAAACTGTAGCCTAAGGTGATTTGACGGAGCTGCTGGTAAAGTTTAAAAAAAAACAAAACCCACAAGCTTAGCTTGCTGGAAAGCAAAGTAATAAGACAAATGCAAAACACATTCTATTTTTCACTACTGTCATCAAAATGCCTTGGTGAACGTGGACTGTTCAGAGGGCCGTGCCTCATGACTGGTGTTCTGTCCCCTCGCTCCACGCGCCCTCCTGACCCCACTGTGCGCCAGGCACACACGCACGCACGCCGTAGGCAGCGGCGGCGGGAGCCGGTTTGGAAGCACAGCTCGCAATGTCTCCGGGGTGGGCCGGACAGCGAGGCTGCCAGCACGCGATCTGGGCGTGGCGATGGAGGTGTCCAGGGGCAGGTGGGCACTAAAGCCGGTGGCCTGGCTGCGGCTCAGGGGGAGCCAGACTGGAGTGCCCACCTGCTTGCTGTCACTCCCTGGAGAACAGGGACGGCCACCCCGCCTGTGCTCCGTGCTGGGGACCTCATCGCCTGGCCCCACCTGCTCTTTCTCCGACCTGCACTACTGCCCAGTCCTCATTTTTATTATCGTTTTAAACAAATGATGAGATGGGAGTTCGGAAGGTTAAGTATCAAGGTCAAAGTGCCCCAGCCTGCGGGTAGAGGCGGGGCAGGGCTGTGCACTGCTCCCCTCACCCATGTCGCTGCCCCAGGAACCCACTGGTCCCCAGAAGGCGAGGGCAAGGTTTGGGGTGAGCTGCAACGCAGGAGGAGGGGAGAATGACGGGAAGTCTGACTGCCAGGCCCCCACTAAGGTGGGGGCTCACGGACACAGCACTCACTCATTAGGGGAACCGAGAGGTTAGGGCCAAGGTCACCCCGGGAGTGAGGGTGGTGTCTGATTAGCAGCTGGTGGTCTAGCCCTGGGCGAGTCTCTGCACCTGGGGGTCTCCCCCTTCATCTGTGAAATGGGGTCAATGACCCTGAGCCTGCCCATGTGGCAGGGTGGCTGTGGGGGCCCACAGGGACCACCAGTGACATCACATGGGGGAGTGTGGGCTGGGCACAGCGTGGGGCCAGAGGAAGTTACTCCAGCATCAGCGCTGAGTCCTGAAGGATGGGGTGGCGGGAAGGAGGGTGGGCACGCAGGAAGCGAGGCAGCGCCTGTCCAGCACAGAGGCCTCTGAGATGGGGGCACGAACCCCACCACTTACGAAACAGGTAAACTGAGGCCTGGAGAGGGAAGGGGCTCGGCCAGCGTCGCGGTGTGTCGGGAGTCAGACTGACCAAGTGCGGGACGGCCCTTTTGATCGTTCTGCCCCTTTGGCCAAGACCCTTCCGACTCTGAGCTCCTGTCCAGCCTCCCTGCTTGGTGCTGTGAACTCCAGCCACAGCACAGGCCTGTCCACTCCTGTGTCCGACTCCAGCCACGTGTCCCTGCAAAGCTGCGCCCAGGCCAGGAACACCCTCCTCCCCGCCTCTGCCTGGCGGCTGTCCATCCATGGGCACCTGTCCTGGAGTCCCCTCCCCGTGCCGCCACTGTGCCCCTTTCTCGTCACACTGGCCATCACCTGTCTGCCCTCCTCTGGCCGTGTCTGCCTCCAGGAGCGCCGACAACGGCCACCCCCAGCACACGAGCGGGGAGACGGAGGGAGGACGGAGGACGCCCTGAGCACTCTGATGCTTCGATGCGGTGGCCATCTGGGACCCCAACCAACCTGGGAAGTGCCTGTGACCCCTCCTTCCGCAGAGAAAGCAGCGTTGCTACAGGGAAGCTGAAGGCAGCGCTTACCTGCGGCCCGGGCGACCCAGCAACTCCAGCGGCGCCGGCTTCGCCTTTCTTCCCCTGAGGGCACAGAAGGAGCACGGTGAGCAGGCGGCAGCACCCGGGGCGCCCAAACGCACGTCCCCGTGGAAATCCCGGTCCTCGTCTCTCACCGCGGTGAACGCACTGTCCCCCGGGATGCCCGACGGGAGCAGTATGGGACTGGGGGGGAAGGGCAAGCTTTGGGGTCGCGGAGGTTCAACTGTGGATCCTGTTACTACATGATTTTGGTCACATGTGACCCCAAATTCAAAAGGACCAGAAAAGCACGCCTGAGAAAAATCTTCACGTCCTGTCCTCAGCCACTCCGCCCCTTTCCAGAGGCATTTTATGTGTAGGCAGCATATAGGGAATGTTATTTGTGTGCGTGTACACACACACACTCATTATTCGCACATACACACGCAAAGACGACAGCACATCAAAGACGCGACGTAATAATAATACGCATCGCGGCGCAAATAATACGCAATACCATTCTGCACACACACACGACGCAGCACTACACGCAATGTCACGCCGCAATACACACTCGATTCTCTGCCTCTTTCCGTTTTTTCTTTACGAACTGTGGCTTGTCATTCAGTCCATCAACAGCTTTTCCTTCTGCTCGCATGACGATTCGCCCTGGACGCGCCCCGCATGGGTGTGGGGGGAGCTGCTACGCTCTCTTCCCTGGCCGCGGAGTTTCCACCACAAAGATGAGCCACGAGGCATTTCGACAGCGCCTACTCCTGGACAGCACGGTCGCTGGGGCCGCTCTGACCGGCTGTTAGAGCCCCTTCCGTAGGCGCAGTCCCGACCCGGGGTCGTAGGGCTGGGCTGGGTGCGGGGGAAAGGTCCCTGGAGGAGCTTCGGGTCCCACACACACAACAGGCTCACCAGCCTCGTCAGTGAGAGAGACGGTCTGCCGCTTTTTCCTCCGTATTCGCCCAAACGCACAGCTCTGCCCTGTGCCAGGCCCTGGGGACACCGAGGGCTGGGCCATGGCCTCTGCCCGTAAGGGACTCGATTTCCAAGAAAGGCAGACATGAGCGGATCAAGTACAACACACTGAAACCCACAGGACGGAAGCCCGTGCCCGGGGCTCCAGGACTCTGGGGCCTGCCCGCAGGTCTCGAGAGGACTTCCCAGAGGAGGCGGCACCAAGGCAGTGTAGGAATAAGGAACGAAAGCTTCCCCGTGGGACACACAGGGAGCAGGGAACAGAGCAGGCAAGTGCCCAGAGGCAGACGGGGGTGGGACGCTGGCAGGCCCCTGTGCGACCCAGGGTGGAAGGCTACAGGCCTGGGAGGGGGCGGCGCGTGAGGTCAGCAGGGACTCACGGAGGGCGCCAGAGCCCGCACCATGGGGAGCCGCCACCCAAGAGCCCAAGGATTTTGAGTGGCCCCGTCTGCGTGGGCTCCGCAGCACAGGGAAGGGTGCGGTGAAGTGGGAGGCCACGCAGACCAGCCCTCAATGGTCACATGACCAAACCACATGCTGGGCCCCCCAAACTGTCACCCTCCTTCACACTGGCCCATGCGCGTCACTGCACCCCCACAAAGCAGCCAGAATTATATTCTTAAAACCTCAATCAGGTCAAGTCGCCTCTGCTAAACGCTGCCATGCTGCTGGACTCAGAGCAAAAGCCATGGCCTCACGCCTTCTGTCCAGGCTGCGGCCCCGCTGCCTGCTCGGCTCATTTCCCTCCACTGCGTCCCTTCCTCCAGCCACGCTGGGGTCCCTCCTCCACCTTGAACATGACAGCACTCTCTGTCACCGTGTCCCTCCCAGACATCCCACTGCTGCGTGTATTTGTTTATGGCCTGTCTGCCCCTGCTGGGGTGCGAGCCTCCTGAAAAGAGGGGCTGGCCCTGCTTTTGTTCAGAGTGTACCCCTGGGCCCAGAACAGTGCCTGCCACCGGGTGGGCACTCAGCACACCTGTGTGGGCTGAGTAAATAAATGGTCCCTTAGAGACCCATGTGTCCCCAAGCCGTGAGACGCAGTGGGAACAGCGGGAGGTGAGAGGAGCCATGGCAGGGAGAGAAGACATAGCTTGGTGGTCTACTGAGCTGCAGAGAGAGAGCTGACCCGATTTAGAACCCTCTGGATCCATGCCCGCCGACCTGAGGACACAGCCTGCAAGGTCGGTGAGGTCCAGGGCAGAAGGAGTTTCTTGCGTCATCGGATAAAATTCAAAATGGGACCACAGACACCTTCAGAAGTGAGCCCAGCCCTGAAGGCGGTCTGCTTCTGCGTCCATCCGATCCTGCCTGACAAATGCCAGGTCGGGGAGCTGACCGCAAGAGGACTGAGCTCCCAACCCCACGCCTCAGGGGACGGAAGCCAGACAGCTCCGAATGTCTAGAATGTCTATCTAGACAGACGCCCCTCCACTTGCTTCCGGGTTATTCCACAGAGAGTCACCGGTTAACTAGATGACTAAAGCATTTCCCCTCAAGTCACTGGAATGGCTGCTAAGTCGTCGTCGGAATTCAGAAGCCACGCCAGCGAGGCAACTCTGTTCAGAGGGAAGGCTAGTGGAGGGGCCGGAACTCCAAACGACGGGCAGGAAGGGTCCGAGGGAAGAGGGGAGGCAAAGGCCTGGGCCGTGACCGAGCGGAGTTGCTAAGGAGATGCCGCGTTCGGTGGGGGCGCATCGGTGACCCTGCCTCGCACGGTCCAGTCACCTCCCGCGGGTCGTATGGGGTCTCAGCAGCTCTCCACGTTCCTGCCCAGTTTGGAGATCTGACGTAATGGCGTCGTGAATGCTCCATGGATGCCTCCAATGGTAAGGAAGTCTGAAGAAGGCCTGGAGTCAGGAGGTGGCCCCACAGCAGGAAAGCCAAAAACACTGATCCAGAAAAGGAGAAACGAGGCAGGTCGGAGAGGTGCAGGGCGAGAGACGCCCCTAGACCAGCGAACATCCCAAGCGTCAGGTTTTCAGCAAGAAGGTGGCAGGAGCCCAGAGGAAGAAAAGCATCAGAAGATGTGATCACAGCAGTGTGACAGGCAGCCTCTCCCCAAGGCAGACTCCTTCACGGATCACCCGCGAGGGGGCCCACCCAGAGAGCATCAGGGCACCGCCTCTGCCAGCGCCGCACCTGCGCTCACACCTCCTGCACCCACGGCGTCCGGAGCTGCACCCAGCGCGGGCTTTCCTGCAGCCACAGCACGGAGCGGACCCTGCTCACGCGCCCAGCCCCTTCCCTCCACTTCTCTGGGCCAACTCGTGCTGGCAGGTGATTCTTCCTAAAGATGAGAGAAGCTCTGTCCGAGGGACCTTCCACCTCTAAAACAGCGGCAGGCTCCTGTGTCTAAAACACGTAACCTCTGAGCTGTTCCACTGGAAGCTGCCAGCTCTGTGGTTCTAACACGCCTTTCCAGTTCAGCGTCCAGTGTCCGTGCTCTCGTCCCCGAAGCAGCCGCTCAAGCAGGCTGCCCAGCTTGGCCCCAAAGCCCCTCCTCAGGACTTTCGGCCTCTGTGACTCTGCCCACACTGCTACCGCCATCTGTAACACCGTCGCTCCATCTCAACTTGTCAAAATCACATCTGGGTCCACTGCCACCTCTTCCAGGAAGCCCCAGCGATAAGGAAAAATAATAGCAAGATATGATAGAAACACGTTTGAGATATAAACTTCCCAGTGCTACCCAAGAGCTAATGAGCTAGAACTGGCCGGGGTGGGGTATGCAGCTCTCAGTGAGTCGTTATGAGCACGTGACCACTCGCAACAATCTAAGGAACCTGCCACGCGCCCCTTCCCTAACCCCTCCCTCTATGGTTCTGTAAGGAAAGCATTCTAGACTCGAAGGTCGATGTGGGGGAGGGGACAAGCTGCTTAATTTGCTGGGTCCTAAGTTTCCTCACGTGGAAAATTACAATCATTGTAATTATCTGAAAAGACAGCGGTAGGAGAAATAACAACATATTTTTAATTTTTATTTTTCAATTAGAGTTGATATCAAATAAGTCAATACTTGAGGAAGTGATATATAAAGCATAATCAAGCATCATGGCAAAGTAACAGATAATTATGAGAATGAGGAAGGTGATGGTGATAATGAAGAAATGGTAGCAGCAGGGTGCTACTACCTGGAGTCCCCACAGTGGGTGAGGGACCCTGTGTCGAACAGATCTGGTTTCTAAACTGCTACCTCCCAGCAGAGCCGTGGAGATGAAGTGAGATAATGCCCAGAGGG
>NW_024351731.1:4807847-4927465 GCF_902729225.1 Pteropus medius
TGGCGGTGACAGAGATGGTGGTGATGGTGGTGATATTGGTGGTGGTGACAGTGGTGAAGGTGGCAGCTCTAGCAGTACTGGGTGTAGCAGTGGTTATGTAACCTCTGCATTTTGGACCCATGGTTGGCTGAGAGGATTTGAAAAGTGCTGGCCAGGGCAAGTTTTAAAGTAATAAAGAATGATTTTACTAACAATAACCCTGTCATATTTCTTTTCTTCTCTTTTAAATTGCTACCCAACATAATATCTGGGTAAGTGTTTGTAATTTATCATGAGGGCAGATAATTCAAGCCATTCTGAGTGCCAGGATGCTGAGTGGGACAGATATTTCCAACACTGCCTGCCCGCCCGTGCAGAAGAGGAAAGCCTGTAAATTCACAGCAGCATCCCCCCCCAGCAAGGATGAGTTCACACGGCCACGTGAGGGGCCATTAACAGATAAAAGGATTGCTTGTGCAAGTGATTCTAATATGTGCCGTATGGTCTTTTGCTCAGTTCCTGTTCTCCATGCCTCCAAATGTCAAACATGATTATTTTCTACTGGTTAGAGCCGAAACCAGGTGCTGTCCTCATATAAACCCTGGCTCCACGCCACGGAATGAATCAAACAGTAGCCTGTGATCCAAATGATGCTGCTACCATCTGCTGGAGCAGGGAAAGGCAAGGAAAAAAGCTCTAAAAGTTGTAAAATAAATAAAACAAACGCAACCCAGGCTGCCACTGATGAAAGACCACCCATGCGCCTCTCCTTGAATCCACGAGACGTTGCACCTGAGGGGCCTGAAACCTTTCGGCAACAAGACACCTGCAGCTCAAGGGCAGCAGCTGGAGATGAAAGCCTCGGATGCCCAGTGCATCCTACAGAACCGCACTGTCACTTATGAAGGGGTCCTACATTCCTCCAAGGCACCCGTCACAAGGGCTGCTCAAGTCCAGCTTAGAATTCTTGTGTGTATGTGGACACACGCCCAGCACACACACACACACACACACACACACACACACACACACACCCATGCTAAAGCAAGGACAGTGACGGGTTTGGAGCCAGGCAGACCTCGGGGCTAATCCTTGCCCCACCATTCATAATCTGTGCGACGCCGGGTAATTTGATTTATCCCGTTAAGTCTTGGTTTCCTCATTTGTAGAAGGGGCTTAAAACCGCCACCCCCCCGTAGGATCCCGGTGAGCATTCCGTGAGAAGCATCTCCCAGCTAAGAGCCAGCTCAGCACTGACCATTCGACTGTGTGTCAGTTCTGTACCTGTACAGACAGATGCTGTTCTACAAATATTAAAGCAACAGACACAATCAGTTACCCCTGAGACATTTGGGGGTCACCCTATTTTTAGGAAGAAGGGGAGCGCCGTATTCAATAGGGACACTTCTCCAGTTCTCAACTGACGAGACAGAGAAATCAGAAGATGGTAAGAAATGATCAAAGGAACCAAAGAGATTGTCACCTGTGGGAAGGCTTGTGGAAAGAGCAGTGGCAGAGGCCTGAGTGGCCTGGAGCAGGGAGGTCATTTAGCCTTTCCGGGCATTAAATTTCTCACTGCCAAACTCGAGAGACCCCTTCCACACTGACGATGGTATAGTTCGGAACTCTAGATTTTGTATTAAGTTTAAATGGCTGACAACATGCACAGGGATGTAACGTGTAGCACAGGTAACGGCATCGATGACATAGTAGGAACTACGTATGGCGCCAGGTGGGCAATCGACTAATTGGGGGAAGATTTCATAAATTCCATAAATGTCTAACCACCATGCTGTACACCTGAAATTAATCTAATACCGAATGTCAACTGCAATTGAAAAATTAAGAAATTAAAAAAAATAAATGCCTGACAACATAGAATTCTCTTAAAAAAATATTTTTCACTCTTTTTTGTCCAGAAGAGGAAAGAAGATATGTAGGCTGCATATCTTAGAGCAAGGTCGAGGCAAAGGAAAAACAATGACACGTTCCCTTCTTTAAAATCAGACGTTCCCGGTCAGAGGTCAGAGGTCAGAGGTCAGGTGACCAGATGCCCAAGCCTGGGTCCCGTCCGCTGCCCCATATATGAATCATTCGCTCTCACACCCTAACTGTGTCAGATGCTCATTAATGCCATTATGCAGTTATGCATGCTTTATATGCTCACGTGTTTATGTATATGTTTTATGCATGTATAAAACATATACGTTTGACAAGTGTGAGGCACTCTGCTAGTACGAAAGCAAAGAATGTTCTCACAGACGTAGATTCTAGTGGAGAAAACAAAACAAACTCTCAGACAAGGAGACCATCAGGTAAGTCCCCTGCAGAAAATTAAAACGGGCTGGTGTCAGAGTGACAGGCCATCTACTTTGGATGATGAGGACATGACCAAATGTTTTTGGAAAAATCGACCTCCTGGAAGCTTCTGAGTGTCCAAGTGCCTCAGTGGCCTCAAGCAGAGGTTGGTTCTTTGGAACATTCTGGGTTCGGATGACACTGTAGCACCTCCCACTTTAGCTAAGTGACACTGCTCTCTCATCAACCTCTGCCCATCAAACTCAAGCTCAGGCAGCAGGAGGAAATGAGATCCTCAGCAAGCTACACCCAGCACCTGCCCTACCACGCCTCAGGCAGGGAGCCCACAGGCCACCCCGCCCTGCCGTCCTCCAGCAGGGGGCCGCTCGGCCCCCAAAGCGGCCCCCAAAGCTCGGCGGAGGGCGCAGAGGGTGCCTAGCTCCCGTCCTTCCCCTTTCACTGCCTGGCTGTGGAAAAGTACCAGCTTTCCAAATGAATGTATTTACCTTGCTGGGGATTACACAGTCTGCCTGTCGCAAAGCTCTAAAATAAAGGGCCCAGGTCCCTTTCCCCACCCAGTATTTTAGCCTCAACTCTCAATGCCCAGGTCCCTGGGGCTTGTCATTGCCTCGCCTCTTCTCTTGGTACAGCCTGTGTGTGTGCAGTGACTTTAAAGAGTACTTCAGAGTGATGTTTCAATTGAAAATGATGAGGAGGAAATGACAGGTCACCACGAGGAAAGGAGAGATGTAATTTTTTGAATAAGTCATTCTGTCTTGTTTTCCCTGACTCAGCCAGAGGCTGACTGAACAGGAAGCTGCTTCCAGCCCACGCCAACACCAAATCTGTCTCTGCTGTTTGCACAGGCACAGCCACAGCCACTCCGCTAGCAGCATCCGTGGGACGGAGCACGGCCGAGGCAGGGAAGCCTCAGCGACACCTGGAGGGCCAGAGGTTCCTGCAGACACGCTTGGTCATTGTCCTCCATTCGCTAGAGTAAACAGGACAAGAGCGGACCCCCCTCCGTGCTCCGGTGCACCTCGATTAATACTCTCACCATCAGCCTGTTGACCCTCAGCTCGCTGTCCCCTGCTGGACACTGGGTCTGTAGTGGGCACGAGCTCTGGCTTTTTCTCAGTGTCCTTACTGTCTGCCATACCATCTGGCCCGAGAGAGGTGCTCCCCAGCCCCTGCGCCTGCTCTGGGCCACCGCCCTACCTCTTTCTGTCCCTGTGGTCACTGCCTAATCAGTCTCCTGCCCCTGCAGTGTATCCTCAGCACAGTGACCAGATGGATGCATCTAGAATGTGAGCCAGGCCAGGCTGCTTCTGTGCCCAAAATCCTGCAGTAAGCAAACGGCACCCAGAAACGTATGAGACAGTCAGGGAAAATGTGAACACAAGATGAATGCAGGGTGAAACTTTTTCGCAGATTTAGGTGGGATGATGGTGTTAATAGTTTCTTTTACATTTCCTTATTTTTCAGAAAGAAATATTGAAATATTTAGAGACACGATTATGTGATAATGTTTGGGACTGCTTCAAACTAACCCAGGGGTATGTGGAGGTGGGCGCTGGTATAAATTAAACCAACTGGCCAATGACTTGATACGTGATGAGACAAACCTGGGGTGTATGGGGGTTCATTTCACTATTCTTTCTCCTTATATTTATGTTTAATTTTTTTATATTAAAACAAATTTCCAGTTGCTCTGACTTCATCTCCTGTTGGCCGCTCGCTGGCTCCAGCCACAAGGCCTCTGTGCTCAAACACGTCCAGCGTGCATCTGCCCAGGACCTCAGCTGGCGCTGTCTCCTCTGCCTGTTAGACGCCCCCCAAGCCGCCAGTTTGGGCAAGGCCCTCGCCTCCTGAGAGCTTGCTCAAGCAGGACTTTCTCAGGGGGGTCATCCTGCATCGCCTATTCGAAGGCTAAGTTATGCGGCTGCTTTTCCTGCCTGACAGAATGTAAACATCCGAGAGCTTTACTATTCTCACTGAAGATCCCACTGGCCTAGACGATGCTCAGCACCCCGAGGACGCTGAAGACATAGTTGTTGAAGGGAAGAATTTGTGGCTGGAAGGAAAGAGAAGAGGAGGGACAAGGACAGGAAAAAAGGGGGAGAAGGAAAATGGCCAAGATGAGAGGAAAAGAGAAACAGAAAAGGAACAAAAAGACATGATGTTGGCGGAGCCGAAACCAGAAACCGCGTCCACAGCCCTCTGTGCGGACGCGCTTCCAGGCTGGACGGCCCGGAACCTACATAAACGCTGGCGCGTGGAGGCAGGGTGTCCTCTCCAGGGGGCACTTCTTGCGTCAGAATGACTCTTCAGCGCTCCCATCAATTCCTGCTGAAATCTGCTCACTCCTACAAGGCCACCCCAAATGCCACCTTCCCTGTTCCCAGCCCCGACTCCCTCTCCGTGTCTCCCGTCAAGCAGAGAACCCTGTCCCCTCGGAGCACCCCGTCTTCACCAGCCCCACTGAGGTGTCTGGGTTGTCTGCCCTCTGTCTCGAGCGCCCCGGCTGTGAGCTCCTGGAGGCTGAGCCGTCATCTCGTCAGAGATCCCCAAGCATCTAGCCACGCGCCTGCGCACCATGAGAGAGCACGAGCTTTGACAGACTGGCACGTGGAAGAAAAGGAGGAGGAAAGAGAAGCCAGGCTTCAGAGACATGCGGTCCTCGGGGTGCGTCCCCCAGAGGCCCCTGGTGGCTGTGTTCCATCAGAGCCCGCCTCCGTCTGCGGAAAGGGGGTGGTGGGTGCTTCCCAAGGAGTCGACGGCTCCATGAAGGGCCCCCGTTCCCCATCCTCACCTGCCTTCCTCCCGGCTGCTTCTCT
Organism: Pteropus medius; assembly: GCF_902729225.1. Lineage (NCBI taxonomy): Eukaryota > Metazoa > Chordata > Mammalia > Chiroptera > Pteropodidae > Pteropus > Pteropus medius. Next base: position 4,812,962 of record NW_024351731.1, read on the forward strand.
GGGGCTGCTGGCTTTACTTCTCCAGCTGCAGCCTCGGTGCATCTGCCCGATCCCTGAGGCCAGTGTCCAGGCTGGACCCAGTCGAGCCCCAGTTCAAGGCAAGATGAAACCCGGTCACCTACACATCAATTACACGACGCATAAAGACTGCCGTTGTCACTCAAGACCGTGCATGAGCTTGTTGGGAGAATGACAGCCGTGACGGCTGCCACATCTTGCTGCCCACCGAGGGCCAAGCCCCACCCTGGGTACTTTCCCCCACGGCAGCTCAGCTGGTGGAGATGCCTTCCCACCGTGACAAAGTCGACAGCTCAGAGAAAGGCCAGGTGACTGGAAGGGTCACACGGCTGCTGACAGGTGGACTCAGCTCCCCACCCAGGTGCACCTGGCTCCAAGCCAGGATCCTCGCGCTGGAGAAGGCGACCTGCCGTGACCCCTCTCGCCGACAGGGAGATAGGACTTCCTACTCTCCCCCCAACCCTCCTCCATGACAGCTCCCTCGTCTCAGCTAGCCTTCCCAATCAGTTCCTTCTACAATCTGGAGGGTTCAAGATGGTTACAGGATGCAGGGGGGTTTGAAAACCAAGGAAGGAGGTCCACTGGCGGGTAAGGACAGGCTGGAGTATGGCTGAGTAATAAAAGCAGGTCGCCCGATATCAGAACCGAGGATAAAAGCGTGCTCAGAGGGTGGGTCCAATCCGCAGGCAGCGTAAATCCACAGCAAATCCATGACACCACCCACGTCACTGAGCTACAGAACCTCCAGGCTAAGAGAGGCCACAAAAAGGACCGGGGCAGCCTGTCAGATGCCAGGACCCCCACTTCCATTCGTCTGTCTGTAGTCACCTGGCCTCTGAACCAAAGCCCGCAGGGGCAGTGAGCTCACTACCTCCAAAGGCTGCCTAACCCACGGTCACTCGGCTGTGCCCTAAGCAGTCCTCTACGTGAACTAGCAAAAGGTGCTACAGGCAGAAAGGCTAGAGGTCAGCGAAGGTGAAGCTGAGTCTCTGCTCTGTGCTAGGCGCCCAGCTGAGAACTGGGGACACAGAGCCAAGGGTCAGTCTCAGTCTGCTGTGGGACAATGAGGCGGGCACCTAACCCAGGTGTGCCTCTACACGCCTCTATCACATGACCCTTGAACCACATGACCTTAAGCCGTAACACCCCTCACAACACATGGTTCTGTATCAACAGCTGTGCTTCCTGGTGAACTAAAACCCACAAGGTACACACGCTCTGGATACGGAGGCGGGTGGTAAGTCACATGAAGCTGAATGGAGTGCGTGAGACGTCCTGATGCTCTGTGACCGCAGCTGTTTAGGCCGAAGGAGCTACCTGCGTCTGACAGGTCTCCGTCCTCTCACCACTGTTCTTTTCTTATTCTTTCCTTAAGATTCAGCTCAAACATCACCGCCTTCAAGAAGCCCCCACTGCCACCAGGTTGGGTCAGGTGCTGAGTGTCTGTGTCCCCTCAGCACTGGGCTCCCTTCTGCCAGGGGGAGTGAGTTCTGTGTACATGGCTCACGGCAGACAACGGACTTGTCCCCACGTCCCCAGCTCGAGGCTGCAGACGCGGGAGGTCCTCGGCCATGTTTGATGAACCAAATCTAACCTCACGAGGCTGGCATCGGCTCCTCTGTCTGGGCTGCTGAAACAGGGCTGGTGTGGGTGAGGGGGGCGTGCAGCAGGGAAGACAGTTCACTTACCCGGAGACCTTGCAAGCCGGGAGGTCCGCCCTCGCCCTCTGGACCCATCGGACCCTTGAGGAGGAGGAGGAAGGAAGAACAGACAACGGTAAGCACAGGGTTCAACACCGCAGGCTACACTTTGTCCTCTCACTCTGCTGGATAGAAAAATCCCGCCCGCCCCAGCGGGGAAACTGGAAGGTCACAAATCTCTAAAACTTTAAACCACGTGCACCCATCTGATCGCATCAAGTGTGTTTAACAACCAAGACGTAGGCAACGTCGTTCACACTTTAAAGACTACGAGAAGGACCGACGCCTTGCATTCACGCTTTGGATAAAGTGTGCACAAAAGCAGCGTCCGGGACCCAAGCGTCTTAGGTCTAAGCCCAGTGCTCTTTCCCCCATTATCTTGCTGTTTCAGCAAAACCGGCCGGAGTTATCTGACTCCCGGTCAACAGCAACATGCAAAATATGACAGTGTGGACAAAAAAATAAAATTATCTAAAAACGATCAGTTTCAATTAAGCAATGAACATTGACTGGCACAGGAAGAGGTCATACTGACCTAATTCAAATCTTGCCCCTAAACCCCCAACCCTGTATCTGCTGCAAGACCTCAGAAAAGTCCTTTGGCGTCCTTGAACTTCAGCTGGCTCATCTCCGAAGTGAGGATAACACGTTATACCTACCCACTGAGTGCCTGTGAGGACCGCATGAAGAATGGATACGAAAGCCCTGCCACAGCACCCAGACCTCCTGACAGCGCCCTGACACCCAGATGCTGACACCTGAAGCGAGTGGGCAAATGAAAGCCTCAGCTCTGGCTGTGATTCTATCATCAATTTTCCAGGTGAATTTTGGCTAGAAGCTCCCTCTCTGCACTCCAGTGTCCTAATTTCAATAAAAATTATCATCGTACAAAGAGCTGCTATTGCCAAATTTTGCATAACTAATAAGCGACTCTATTTGGATCCAAGATCTTTCCTCTTAATAACATCACGTAGATGGACACACAAGTAGATAATCTGCACTAAAGGTTTAAATCTCCTTTCCTCGCAAGGGTCACTAGGTTGGGCTCAGGGCACATAGTAAGGGAGCTCCTCACAGAAATGAGTTTTCTTTAAGCCTCAAGAAACGCCTTGCACTTGCTCTGGCCAACTGGTCCTTCTTTATTACGCTCAACCAGACCTCGATAAAACTACCCAAGCCTGCTCATGTTGGGGAAAGGATGGGAGAGGCATGCCTCCCAGACAGCCCCGTCGTGCAGATGTGGAAGGCTGCACACTGTTTCCAGTTAGAGAATGGGAGACACTTCCCTTCCGCTGGGATTGCTGAACACAAGCTCAAAATTTTCCACTCTCGACAGAAGTCACTGAAGCTGGCTTCACAATTTGATTCAACCCAGTGAATATTTAGGGAGAAACTGTTCTGTGGAAGGCCCTGGGCTAGGTGCTGCTAGGGATTCAAATAAGACAGATATGGCAGTTGATATTGGTGCTGGGTTAATAAGGATTCACAGAGTACTGCTTCATCCATCAGCTCATTGAAGCCTCACAGCACGTTTATGTAGGAATTCATGACGGTGACAATGACGGTGACGATGGTGATGACAGTGACAATGAAGATGATAATGACAGTGGTGGTGGTGGCGGTGGTGATGATGATGATGGTGACAATGGTGATGGTGATGATGGTTCTCAAATAAGCAGGGGAGCAAAAGAGGATCAGAGAGATTAAGAAATGTTATCAAAGACACAAGGCTACTGGGCGGGAGAACTGGGGTGTTGAACCAGACATCAGGCTCCTAATTCCAGGTGCCCTTCACGGCCAGATTGCTCCTTATGAGATCACACTGCAGCCGGGTCCCACTCTGACGTCCCTCTGAATACCTACCGTGGGGCCACTCCCCTGTAAGCAGCAAGCAGCAAGCTCCCGCCACGTGATATACTCTTTGGTCTAGAGACGACAGAGGTACTGGCCCTGGCCTTACGGATCTGGAAGCCCTGGCCTCTCATCACCGCCCGTCGCCCTCTGACAGGGGTTCGGGTAGGCTGTGGGGCTTAAATACTTCCAAGGGAGTTTCAGCAGCAGCAGGTATCGCACCAAATCCCATTCGAGCAAGAGCATCCAGCCTGAAGGACCGCTTCAGAACCCTGGACAGCTCCACCAGGCAGTTGGGTGGCGGCATTCTGGTGTTTGAATGTCCTGTGGGTTGGGGACCTTCTCGCTGCCCTCCGCTATAAGCTGTGGGCATGCCACGTACAGAGAATCTTCACTAACCATCTGAAGATTAATTATTTTTCCACATCTCCTTCGTTAAACCGTGGTCGTCAGTCCATGGTTTTGTTCCTGCATCGTCGCCAGCCTCGATATTTCACTTTATATAAAACTTAGGTGGCCAAAAAGTTCCAGTCTTCTTCTTTCTCCCCCTCCCCCATTTATCATAACACAATCTGCATTTATGAGGAGGACTACCCATCATTTCATCCCAGGTCTCAGGGTGAGAGGTCGGGAAGGCTGCCTCATGATTAAGCTGGGCTAAGCGTTACCGCTTCTTATTCCTTAGTGGGAGCCATGAAGCACATCCCAGGGCGGGTATCGCTGTACTGCACGCTCAGGCCTGGAAGGAGCAGAGGCTGGCCAGATCTGGGCTCAAAGCTCAGCGTTGCTTCTTACTAGCTACGTGACTCTGTGCAGGCCACTTGATACCTCTGCACCAATATCTTCGTTGGTAAACGAAGAAAATGACACGGTCACCCCTGTAGACTTAACGTGCATATATCTGCATATAAAATATACCAGAGAAATTCAGTATTGGCCAATTATAATCAACTATATAAGCATACACGCATGGATGCGTACATGCATGGATGCGTACATGCATCCATGCATCCATGCTAAAATTGAGAGTATACTCTATTACTGCATTATTACCTTAAATCTAACAAGTTAGAACAATGGTGGAAAACTCTGGAAACTGAGCCTCAGGAGGTTAAGCAAGACATCTAAGGTTACAGAGACAGAAGGTAGCTTTTCTAACCCAAACTCTTTGATATGACATTGCTCTGATTATACCGGAATGAAACATCTTCTAAGTTTCCTCCAGTTTTACCCCAGCGAAACCATTCACACTTATCCTAATGAGGAGTGGGTCTTGATGGCATCATATAAATCTGACTTAGGGACGCTTCGAAATAAGAATTGTATGACTTCCTTCACTACGACACCATAACTTGAAAGAGGCAGCACCATGTTGCCAGGAAGAGCACAGTGAAATCATCGACCCATGGCACTTACTGTGTTCTTATTAATTATCCTTAACATCTGAAGTCACATCACAAAGTGATCACAGAGTCTCTCTGAATGGCCTCCTCCCAAATGGTTATTCACACATCATTAATTCTGAATAGAGGCAGAAACCAAAGGCTGGAGAGTTCCAAGCCCCTGCAAAGTCGTATCAATCAGAAACGTGGGGAAAGCCGATGAGCACTGGATGTGATTCAGCTGGCAGCGAAGTGTCTAATATTCTGATTCCATTTCATCTGAAAGGAAACTGAACCAGGCTGGGCACCAGAAACCCTAATCCCGGTCTGTCTGGGACAGCGGGGTCTGAAGGCAGGCTGCCGGGGCTCCAACTCCAGTTCCACACTTGGAGTTGAACTTCATGGCTTATGGCCGGTAATTTCACTCTCCAAAGCTCAGTTTCCTCCTGTGCAAGATGTACTGACATCACGGCCTATCGCCAGGGTGATGGGACGAGCTTCTGAAATAACGCAGTGCTCAGTGACAGGAAGGACTATTATCTCCCAGACCTAGAGGTACTCAGAGCAGACGGGCTGGGGCGGGGGGACTTACCGGAGCTCCCGGAGGCCCAGGTGGGCCCTGGTGACCTCGTGGTCCCGGAGCTCCCTGGTAACACAAGCCAAACATGCGTTAGCCACGACTCCCCTTCCATGTAACCGGGACGCCACCGGGGCCGCCTCCCATGGCCCTTTGCTGACTCAGCGTTCACTGCCCAAGCTCCCAACAGGGCCCAGAGGTACAAGTGGGCATCTGCACTCCTTGGCCCATCTCTGAAAGGCTCCATCTGAGCTCGACAAGCAGCTTCGAGCCATGGCCATGGTCTTCAACTCTGCTACCACTTCCCACCCCGCAGCGGGGAGGCCCGCGTCCCTCTCACCTGCTCGCCCTTCAGGCCCTCCCTCTGCACCTGCGGGACAAACCACGTGTCAGCAAAGATGGTCGCATTTTCTCAATAATCAACCTCTCTCAGCTCCATTAAGGGCATTCACATGGCATGCCTGCAACTTCTGACTTTTCTCTGATTTTTCCCATTTTCATTGTTGAAAGCTTTGTATCCAACTTGTTTTGTCAGAAGGTTCTGCCTTATTCTTAGAGACAAGAACTCTTTTAACTCCCCGACTGTATCAGCCTGTGAGTCTCTGGTTCCAACTGCTGGAACTGTGCCACTTACCACGGAGCCCGGTACCCCAGGTGGTCCTGCAGGCCCCACGTCACCCTGCGTAGAGATGACAAGCATTTCAACAGAGTGTGCGTTTCGCCACATTCTTCCACCGTTCCCCACCCTCGAAGGCTCTCGCTTCTTCACACCAGCCCACAGGACCACCTCCTTTTCTGCGCTCAGCCACAAGTGCTGGCATCATGCCTGGCCTTACTCCCTTCTTGCGACAGTCTTGAATTTTGTGTCTAGTTCTCATCTCGCCATCAAGACGGGAGGAGACTGGTCCTGCCCTCTGAGCACATCCAGTCCAGAGCCTAGATCTTGTGGGGCTGTCACGACCATTTCTGTGCTCGAGAGCGGCCCTTGGTCCACTCTTCAGCGTGCGCCTGGCTGTACCGGGCACTGTGCCAGAGGCACCAAGAATGGCGAGGACACCGTGTGGCGGTGTGGCCCTTCCACCAAGTCCACAGGGTCAGCGTCCAATAAACGTGCATCAAACAAGCAATGAACACAAACTCTGTGGTGGACCCATCCATTTTCGACAAGACGCGATAGACGAGCCTTGTTTGCGTCCCCCTCTCCACCACCTCCAGGTCACCTGGGCAAGGGCGACTGGCTATGCCAAATCTCTCAGGCTGTGAGCGACATCTTGGTTCTACACAGGGCATGTTTGCCAACGGGGGCAACAGAAAGATCTTCACTGCTAGTATTCCATTGACCTAGAGCTAAAACAAGGATATTACCCGTAGCCAGTGTCCCCACATACGGCTTGAGGACATAAGTTCTCATTTTCCCTGGGGCCAGCTTGAGAAGCATGGGAGGCATTCACAGACCAGTACTGACTACCTGGCAAAGAATGAGCGGATCACTGAATAAACACAAAAGCGTCTACTAGACGCCAAGGATAAGGAGTGAGAATGGGTGACCCAGGCAATGTCTGTTGTCCTTTACTTCACCTGAGGTTCTAGTACGTGGACAGGGTGTTTTCTCTGACACCGAACTAAACGACAGTCAAAACTCACTGTCCCCACCGCTGCCCAAGACTCGGAAAAACCACCTTTCTTTACATAGCATCAGGCGTTTTTCTAAAATCTCAGTCGATGATACTTGTTAATGCACTTTAACTGACAGAGACAGCCCACTTTTCGAGGCCCCTGTTCTCACGTCTGTAAAGTGAGGGTGTTTAAAGGGATCAGCTCCACGGTTCCAATGACATTCTCAAATGGTGCAACAGCTGAGATGCCTCAACGGTGTTCTCCCAGAATGACAGAATGAGCTGACAGGCATCCCGTCGCCTGAGATCACTGGTTCTTGACCACTCCAATGAGCACTCCAAGTAATACCATGACCCTTGCTCTTGTCTCCCTGCTTCTGCTGCATTCATCATAAGCCATAACTCAACTCTTTCCCAAACAGTAGGAGCCCCCAAAAATCTACAAATAGATGGAAGTCTAGAATTTATAATCTCTCTCTTCTCTTCTCTCTCTCTCTCTCTCACAAGCCACACACACACACACACAGAGGCACGCACGTGCTCACAGGCAGTAGCAGGAAAGAGTCATCACCAGATCCGAACCTCAATGATCCTTCCCTCTTAGCAACATGAAATAAACTACTTATTTTAAGATTTAGCATTCCATCGGGGAACTGCTAGAACATATTAGAATCCTGACGCCAGGATCATGTAACAATGTAAATCTCAACCCTAAAAATACTTAGAGAGAGAACAATTAACTCAGCCAGAACTGCAGCCTGAGAGCGTGGAAGACGTGGACATCTCCACCGCCAGCCCTCGGCAGAGGGGTTTTCAGCCCGTGGTCCTGTTTATTTATCTGTACCATATGCCTTGTCTGTTTCTAAGGAGTCAGAACAGCCTTTGCCTCTTCCTTTATTTTTGGAACACGCTGGGAGCTGGTCTGCGTTGGCCTGTGACCTTCGCCTGGGCTCTGCAGTGTGACGCTGAGCAGATGTGACGTGCCTCGGGCCACAGCCACCTTGACTCAGCTGGACTCCTCCTGCTCTCGCTGGCCTCTCCCGGCTACTCCCGGCTACTGACCAAGAATCTGGGAGACAGCCCTTCTCTCATCCTCGCATGCAGGCGGCACCTCGTGTCCCTTCTCTCCGCCATCCGGGACATGTCACACCTGCTACGTGCCCGCTGCCTGAACGCTTACGAAGATTACTGGATGCCCGCTCACTTTTATAGACCTCGCGATTTGCCAAGAATTATGACCCGCAGTTTATTCAGCTGAGATGCAGAGATTCTAAGCAGCACGTGGACTGAGTTAAGCCTCGTCGCTTCTAAAATAGAGGACGAGTATGACAAGAAACACTATTTTGTTCACGAAAGATGTAGTACATTTTCAGAACTATTATTCTGGTAAAAAGCAATTTTTTTAATGTTGCAGAGGAGAGAAGAGAAAAGGAGAAAAAGGAAAAAAGTCTGAAAGGTTGTTTGGCGCTCACTCCCAGCCTGCCTGAGTCCGAAAAGCAATTTACATATCGCAATATTTTAATATGGCTGGATATAATACAATAGAGTTTTGTTTATTAGATGGATTTTTATTCCTGAAAGTAGAGAAAAGTGCAAATACCAGAAATCACGTGTTAGCTGTGAACCTGCTGCCCAACTCACCACCTCTGTGCACACTTGGTTCCCAGAACTGCCCCCGCCCACTCCGGCCCCTGGGGGTCCTGATTTGTTCAGGTGGGCAGCTCGCGCACCTGCCTGCCCAGAGTCCGGGGCCACCTTCCACCTAAGGGCCGGGCTCACCTTCTCTCCCTGCAGTCCTGCCGGGCCGGGAGGGCCAGGTGTCCCCTGGAGCAAACCAAGAAAGCAAGTTGTCAGTTTCCTGCTTATCCTTCCAAAGATAACGACGTCTACACAAACCATCGACGCATTTTCCCACGCCATCCCGCTCTGTCCTTTATTTCCACTTAACGGCGTGTGTTAGGGAAGCCACGTTGGGAGCTCCATGTCATCCCCAGGATCTCTCCACCCTGGTCCTCACTGAGGGGCATGTGGGTTGGGGGCAGTCTTTTACTCGTGGCCGCAAGTGCAACGAAGACATCACTTTGAACCTGTGCGCACTGACCATGGCCTTGACTCTCATGGTCACATGTCCTATCACCAAGTTAGAACGGACAGAGCGGGCTGTGTTCCCTGGGACCCCTCCCCGCTGGTGCCGGAAGAGCCCACGTGAGACCGTAAACTGAGGCTGGAGCCTCCAGCTGAGCAGGACGAAGTGGAGGCCCCCAGGCCCGTTAGAGCTTTGTGCCAGGCCCCAGATGTCCGCCTCCTCCGACAATAATCAGCTCTCCTGCATGGACTCCGCCTACCTGCTCTCCAGTCTCCCCGCGCTTCCCAGGGAATCCATCCAGGCCTCGCTCCCCCTGGCAAGAGAAGGAAATGAAGAAATAAGTAACAGATGGACAAGCCCGTGGTCGATGTCATAAAAAGGCAAAGGCAGGCAAAGGCCCTCGGTGTCTGACCATGCTCAGCCCCACTCTCCACCAGGCACCTTTGGGTATAGGACAGTTGTGCACGCACATGCACGCACACGCACCCACGCGCACACACACGCACACACACGCAGGCGCACACGCAGGCGCACATGCACACACAATCCCAACCTACAGTTTAAGTGTATTTTGAATTTTGCTTCTATTTCTCTATGACTTTATTGAGTGTTATTTCTGCCTGGTATTTTTTTAAGTTGGTGTGTTAGGATGTTGTCTGTCTTTGAACGATGGAGGATTCCTGGTTTTCTGCTCGTTTTTGCTATGCCAGGCTTGGGCCACCTGCCTGTGGATGTCGATTCCATGCACTGCAGCCCACCTCTGGTGGCCGCAGACTAAGGTGGCATTTCCCGACAGCTGGGAGGCTTCGGCAGGTGTTCTGGGTGTGGATGCTCCCACGCCTTCGGGGATCGCTGGCTACCTGAGGAAGGTCCTTGGTCTCGGTCTCGGGGTAAGAACTGACGCTTCCACTGGCCGTTCAAGCAGAAATCGGGGAGGAGCTGCCAAGTCAGCTGCCTAAGTGCACAGCCCCAGTTACCACCGACAGCTGCCCCAGGCCCCCCTCTCCCCACCTCCAGGGCTTTGAACTTGGGGGATGTTCCAGCACTCTCTCCATCCTGCAGCTTGGTTCGTAGTTCCCTCCATCTTACACCTATGCAAACTGACTCACATACACGCTCTGTCCTCCCGCAATGATCTACGCACCCTCGAACAATGGCGTACATTTGTCGTCCAGCACTACTGCATAGAACGCTTTTGCAAAAAGTGTCCTCGTTACACGAGCCTCGGGGGGAACGGAGGACAGCTGCCGCGCTCTCGCTCTGCCACCCGATTCCGTGATGGAGCCAGGACTGAAGTCAAGGCCTCCTGACTTCTCGTCCAGAGCTCTTCTCCTTGCAGCAGGCCAGCCTCCTGGACGTCACCCGGGATGCGGCACTCCCACAGGGCTCAGCAAAGGGGAACGAATCGAGCGGGTTCGCAGCTCGTCATTTCGCGAGTCTGACCTGGAAGTGGGGGGCTCTGCCTCGTGCCCTACTTCCTCGCGCTTGCACTTCAAAAGCAAAAGCAGTGGAGACCGAGCAAAGGTTCTTCCCAGCTGCAACTCAGCACAGCCGCCGGGCGCACAGGGAGGGCCTGGCGGGATGTGGCGTCAGCGATCTGCCTCGCTGGGCAGCACATGGTGAGCAGGGCCAGGGGGATGCAGCTGGAGTGCTGACGGGTGCGGCTTTTCATTAGCAGGGTGACGAGAGGGAGCAAATGAGCAGGAGGGTGGATGAGGGAGCGAGAGAGGCCGAGGGACAGCACAGGCAGAAGGCAAAAGACGACAGTCTGTACAGCAGAGAGTCTAACGGAAATGCCTTCGGACGCCCAGCTGGGACACCGGGTGGGGTGGAAGCCACAGGGAATAACTGAGTCAGAGGTCAAACTAGACGGCGCGTGTCCCGCCTGAAGGCTTGCTGCTCAGTTTTGCTGGGTTTTGTGACCGCTGCACTGACCACGCAACCACGACGGAGGACAGAGACTGGACAGCTGGCCACCGGCCTGGTTTCTGGCACAGACTGGGTGGCAGCGGAGCTCTCAGGGGTGGACAGGGGCAGGAAGCAGTGGTCAGCCTCCCAGCGCAGACTCAAACCCTGCTCCCTCCACTCTCGAGCTGTGTGACCCTGGACCAAACACTCAGCACCTCTATGGCTCAGTTTCCCGCCTATGGGCGGGGATGACATTTACCTTACGGAGCTGCTGGGAGGACTAAGCGAGCTAACACACGAGGACTCCCTGGGACAAAGCCTGGCACGTGCAGGGTACACATCAAAAGCTAGTTAAACAAAACGAGAGTGATGATGCGGGACGAGGGAAAGGAGAGAAAAATAAATCAGCTGAAAGGGGCCAGCAAGAGAGGAATGCCACGGAGAGGGCCGGGGTGTGAGCTGGGGGACAGAGCGACGAGACACGCGAGCGGTGAGCTAGGAGCAGGACGCCCGAGTCCTGATCCCGGCTCCGTCATGGCCAGGAGAGTCTAGACCTCTGTGGGATTCGGATTCCTCTCTGGGTCGAAATAACGAAGGACGAAAAGAAAAGAAAAGGCAGCTGCATTACAGGAACGAGGGTCTCTTCCGACTCCCGCGTCCCTTCCCTTAGAGGGCCGCCTGCAGGTGCAAATTAAAGGACACTGGTCCTTGTCTGGAGCATCCTCTGGCACCTGGTGCAGAGACAGGCACTGTCTCATTTAAAATTCACACCAATCCTGTGACAGATGGCCCAGGTTTCAGCTAAGGACATCGAGTCTCAGAGATTAGTGCCTCGCCCTGGGTCACACAGCCCGGAGGAGGAAGCCCCTGAGGAGGAAGCCCCGGAGCACCGGTCCCAATCCCCCCAGCCAAGTCCACTGGCTGCGGTTCTGAGTCTCTGACAGCAGAGGGAGCGTGCGCCCCACTCACAGCAGAAACGCCGAGCCGTCCTCTGGGCTGCGGTTGGTGACAATCCAGAACTCTGGGTGTTGGCATGCTTGTGTCACGGAGAGGCGCGTGGACTGTTTCCTCCACTGGCGCTGGCTCCGAAGGGTTTACCAGATGAAGGCATGACTGTGCCTCCGTGCGCCGGCACACAGACGGTGTCCAGCCAGCACTCACGCCCCCGGACCTGGTGGGCAACTCTGCCACCCTCCTAGAGCCACGAGGACTGAGGGCGCCGGCCTCACTGGCGGCTCATCAGAAAGCAGGGTTGGGGGCCGGTGCGGGTGGGACGGATGGGTCCCGGTCTCTCCGATGTTCACGGTTAGGGAGTGCCTACCAGGTGCCCCGTCCTCTATTCGCTTTCACAGCGAATGGACCCTCAGAGCCACTTCCTGAGACGGCTCATATTACATCTAAATGCTACACAAGGACGCAGGGTCCGAGAGGCAGGGAGCCGGTATAAGGTCCCAGAGCGAGAACAGGCAGGGCCACGGTGAGAATCTCATTCTTCTAGTTCCAAAGCCGGCGCTCCTGCTGTGTTACAAGGGCTGCTGTGCCCTGGGCTGCCCTATTCCCAAACCAGGGCGAGACCCCTGGGGAATGCGTGACTGTCACATCCACCCAGAGCTGTCCCAGGAGCATGGTTCTCCAGACAGAGCAGGGCCATGCGTCCACCTTTGCCTCCTTAGTGAGGGGACTATTCTCTGTGACTAACTTGATCTACCTTACAACGGGCCCACAGTCCCAAGTTCAGGAGTCCCTGGACAGCCCATTCGGGCCTCGCTGCCCCCATCACGAGGAAGTCCTAGTGCCTAGAGCCTCCACGCCTTGCTGTGCCTGCAAAGGCACCTTCTGGAAAATGCCCAGAGCAAGGGCTGCCGCCCGCCTTACAGAGAACGCCCTGTCATGCGAGTGTCGGGCAGTGGCCTCAGTGACGGATGGGTGGCGGCTGTCTCCGGCCCAGCTCCAGCTCCATGCCGGGCGAGGCCAGGCAGCTGGATGGGTCTGTCTCGAGGGGAGATGGAAACTTCCTTCTTGCTGATGTTAGAAATCAGAGAGGTTTGTGAGAAAATAAACTGTTTTAAGGACCCATCAGAAAGAAAACTGGAGAGGAGCCTGGAGGATCATGCAGTCCAGGCTCCTCGTTTGACAGATGGGAAAGTGGAGGTGCAGAGAAGGGACCAGCTGTGCTCAGTCACCCAGAAAGTTAGCGCCAGAGTCAGGGAGCAGCCAAAGCCGAGCTAGCGGAGCCCAGGCCCTGCCTCTCCCTCCACCTCGCTGTCTTCCATCTCCCTCTCTCTCTCCATCTGTCTCCATCTCTCCATCACTCTGTCCCCGCCTCTGACCCTCCTCTCTGTTCTCACTCTCTGAACACATGGCACTTGCTGCCTGGCTCTGTCCTAAGGGTTTCACAAACATTGACTTATCTAATCCCCGTAGCAGCCATATGTGACAGACACGGCTCTCTCTCCTGACACTGAGGAAATCTGAGACCCAGAGGTTAAACCGCTCTCCAAAGGCCGCTCTGCTTGCAGAGCCCACCCCGGAATCGGACGCAGGCAGGCTGGCCGCAGGAGCCCGCATCAGGGTGGCCCCACACCACGATGCTGCTGCCTGGGAGACGGAGGCCGGCAGGGGCACGGGCCCGGCATCCTCTCCTGGACCTCAGCTGGTGGAGCAGATACACAGGCACACAGCCATGCGTGTGCGCGCGCACACACACACACACACACACGCACGCACGCACATAGCACGGTCCCAGGCACCCTCTTCCTCTTTCCTATAGAAAGCTGCAATAATGACTGAAGCCGATGGCAAATACCTTTTCTCCTCGGGCTCCCCTGTCCCCTCGTTCTCCTTGGAGGCCCTGGGGGAGAGGGGCAGGTTAGTAACCATGTCGCAGCCCAGCTTCTCTGTCCCCGAAGTCTGAAGCCACGGACAGGCCTCCCCACCCCAGGCAGGCTCACTGCGCCCAGCAGCCTCTTTCCTCCCTGGGAACCGGATTGCGAAGCTAGACCCCTGGCAAGGTGACAGATGAGCTCTGGGGCCTGGCCTCTGGGCCTAGATTACCCAGGGCCACCTGGTTATAGACTGGAACACACCCTGGTCCCTTAACTTCTCCAGCCAAGGGAGGGATGTGCCTTCCAAGCTGGTGTCCACTGCTACCCAGAGCCTGCACCTCCATCAGCAGCATGAAATCCAGGATCAGCAGCATGAAATCCAGGACCAGCCGCCAGCAGTGACCCTGAGACTCTGGGCCCCTTTGAGCCATATTCGTCCACCTCCCCCTGGGAGAGGGTCCCGACCTGTCCTGCAATCTCCACCATTCTCAGGAGCTGTGAGCTCCGCCCCCTCCGAGCAGGCTCCACGCGGGCTTCTACAGCCACAGGATCTCAAACATGACCACTGCCCCCACCCGGCCCATGGCTGCTCTCTACCCTCTATCCTCACGTCACTCCTCACAGCGCTCAGCCCCATGACACACCTTCTGCCTCCCCCAGGCGGAATGCGGGGCCCCAGAAGGCCAGCGCCTGACACCTGATATTCACGAACACTTGTTAAGAGAAATGATTCAGTGAGTGACTGGATCAATCACTGCTCGGCATGAGAATCTCGTGGAAATTGCTGCCCCACGCCGAAGTGCAGAGGGCTGAACGGGCGTGTGTCTACCGCTCCGAGAGGTGCAGGCGGAGCGGCAGCGAGCCGCTGGGCCGTGAGCTGACGGAAGCCCGGCCTCTCCCCAGGCAGAGCTCGCAGGCCAGGGGTGCACGAGAGCTCGGTGCACGGCCCTGCCGGAGAGGCTGACATCCTCGTGTTATTCTGAGAACTCCCGTGTGGCCGCCTCTCTCCCCTCGCCTTTCCTGACATTGTGTGCAGAAGACATTAGAGAAAGCAGGGTGGCCCACACCTACTTGTTGATTCCGGGAACAATACGGACATCTCTGGTGCCCGGAGAGGAGGGACTGGGCCAAGCCATAGGAAGCTGTCCCAGAGGGCAGACGGTGTGTGGGCCACCTGGGCCTGGGGAGGGAGCTGGGAACTGTTGTTAATTCCATCCAAATATTTGGCCACACACACAGAGATCAAAGGCCTTGAATGCCCCGAGGCAGTGCAGGCTGCCTCATTTGAAAATGACCTATAACTCGGCTCCAATCCTTCTTAATGAGAACCAAGTATAGGTTGACACCCAAGTAGCCACTTTGTTCCTCATGTACCATATCTATCTGTCCATCACTTTATTCATGGGGTACACGGTCATTGCATACATCATGTGTCTGGCACTGTTTCAGAGGCTGGGGATGAATAAAGGCACCACTCCCTTCCGAGCAGTGAGCTAGACGGCCTGGTAAAATGGCTTCCTGAGGTCAAGTGTCAGAAACGTCAGATGCGGGTAAATATGCATACTCTTGGGCTCCACCCAAACCCACTGCTTCACCATCTGGGAATGGGGGCCCAGGGATGTGCATCTGAACTTGTCCCCCAGGAGATTCTTAGGTACCACAACGTCCAAGGATTTCTGGTCTAAGAAGAAAGAAAACACTTCATTGCCATTGGCACGTGCAAGGCAACGGGTCCTCTGTGTACAGATGCAGGAGGGGGCCCTGTCAGAGAGCCTGGGTCCCCGTCCCTGGAGAAGGGGACAGAACCCCTGCCAGACCAGCGCCCTTACTTACAGGAGCTCCAACGTGGCCAGGAGGTCCGGGAAGTCCAGGGGGTCCTTGCGGTCCCTGCAGAGACGTGTTCCCAGAGAGATTAGGAACGGAAAGAAGAGGCAGGAACGGAGGCGACACCCGCCCGCACTGTCTGGGGACGAGGTCCTCTGCCCCACGCCACCTGCCACCAGCTGCTCGCAGGGCATCTCACCGAGGGACCCCCGCCTCCATGCCCTCCTGTTCAGCGCTCAGGCCACCCCTGCCTGCTGGGGCCAGGGCTCACGCCCGATCCACTCAACTTCCAGGGACGGCTAGCAGCGTGGTGGCTCCGAGGTATAACAAGGCCAGTGCAACAGTTCCCAGATCCCATGCCCTGTGTCTCTTGTCCCACGATCTAGCCAGGATACGTGCAGAGCTTCTGATCACAGGGCGGCTCCCTGCAGCTCAGCGGGCACACTTTGCCCTGCGGCCAGGACAGCCTGGACGAGTCCCGACAAAGTCCTACAGAAATCTGCAGAGCCCACAGGCTCCTTTGTCGGCCGGACCATGAATTGTTATAGCTTTTAAGCAACTAATTTGGCAATATCTATTAAAATTATAATGTGCTTTTTCTCATCTAGAGATATCCCAACTTCTGTAATCTATCCTACCGAAATAAAAATGTAGTACGTAAGGAGGAACATACGCACACACTCATACACATGCATTCGTGCATCAACAGAAGAAAGGTTACACAAATTACGATGCATCCACATGATGGAATAAAAGCATAGATTAAGATAATGGGTGGTATCTACTGGTGTGAAAAGATACCTCTGCTCTTTTGTTAAATGAAAAAAATTCAAGGCAGAGTATGGTATGACTCATTTTTTGTAAGAATTTAGGAAAATCACGTATGTGCGGACACACACACACACACGCATGCATGCGGTTGTCATAAGGATAGGCAGGCATCTCCCCTACATCTCAGGTGGTCTTTCAGCAAGATCTGCCCACAGCTCCAAGGGACACTTACCCGCATGCCCACCTCGCCAGGCAGCCCCGGGTCTCCAGGCTCCCCCTGCACACAAAGCAGCACGTGGTCAGCACCAGGGGGACACAGGCCCCGCCACACAGGCAGCCCAAAGCCTCTGGGTGCATCCATTCCTGGAACTCAGAACCCATCACAGATGCAATGAAGGTGGCAGCTGTGGGCCACCCCAGCTGCCATCAGAACCTCTGTAAGCAAAGGCACTGATTGTAGCTGTGAGTGCTGTCATCTCCACCCTGCCTGGCTCCTATGCCGGAGGCTAACACAACAAATCCGACAGGATGGGGAGAGAGCATGGTGGCTGGAGACACGGGGCAGGTCTTCTTGACCGAGAGGAGTCTGGCCACCTGGAGGGGAGCTGAGGGGTCTGGAGATGCGTGCAACTCCCCTTTCTCCCCTAGCCCCTATCCCCCCACCTCCTGTCCTGAAGCCCACAGGCTGCAGGGGTGGGGGGCTCCCGAGTCAGGCTCCCCTCTGAGGCCTGCTCAGACATGGCTACAAATCTCAAAAAGGCAGAGCGGCGGGGGGCCTGACACCCCTGGGGTTCTTGACGGAGGCGAGCGGCCCTTTTCCTGAGGCAGACTGACCAGAGTCAGGTGGCCTCTGACTGGGTTTCTGCACAGGTGGAGGGGGTGATGACAGGCAGGAGGCTGGCTGGCCGCACAGGGCATGGGGTACTGCTCAGGCCCCACCCAGCGTCTCTAGCTAAGAACTGGGGTCTTGGGCGAATCCCTCACCTCAGACGTGGACGTGGTTCCAGGTCTGAGCACTGGGGACAGCGAGCCCTCTGGCACAACTGCTTGTCAACTAAGTGAGAAAACCGCTCCCAAGGACACCTGGAGACGCCTGGGGGCAACGGCTGCTGCCGGCACTGCCGCGATCACTAGGGTGACCCACGGGGACCTGGGAAGATGCTGGGACAAATGAGCCCCAGCTCAGGCCTGGCCCTGGCGAAGGCCACCCCACCGGAGAACAGGGGCTCTGGCCAGGGGGTCCCAGACCTGGTGCTGCCTGAAGAAAGGGCGGTGGGAACAGACGTACCCGCATGCCTTTGCTGCCGTCTCTCCCGGGGGAGCCGGGCAGGCCCAGGGAACCCTAGGGGGACAGAAGAGAACGGGGGTCAGTGCAGGGTGGGGACGACGCTGGAGACAGTCTCCTGGAATGCTGGGGCAGTGGAGACAGTGCCAGGCGGGGCTGCGGCCGAGACGCGGCTGCTCAGAGCGTGGTCCGCCACGGGCAGCCCGGGCGCCGCCGGGGAGAGCGTAGGAAACGCAGATCCGCGGGCTCTCCTCGCGGCCTCCTGTGCCAGTGCTCGCCCTTCAAACGGCGCTTTCGTCTGCCTCGCGGAAGACGGTCTCCACGTCGAGGCAGAACGCCGGGGTCAGGGGGAGGGTGGCTCAGCGACCGGAGGCCCTGTCTGTCTCCAAGGCCTGGTGTTTATCCCCTGCCCCATGCTGAGCTGGTCTGAGCAAACCGAATGGCAGAGACGCCAGCCTGATAACTCCGCTTCTCGACAACCCTAGAGCTGAACTCATGATTTTCCCAAAGGGGGAGCATCACAGGAGGATAAGGACTCCCTCTAGAAATGCCCCCCAGGAGCAGGCCTGTGGGGGTGACGTGGCGCAGAGTTCACCCCAGGTATCGGTTACACAGTCAAGATGGCAGGTCCTTGACTGGCCAGGCTGCCGCAGGTGGGGACATCCTGCAATGAAGGCAGGGGAGGGTGTCTTGTCAGAAACACAGGGAGGTGGGAGCCGGGCACTGGAGCCCCCAAGACCACCTAATAAAGGGGGCTGGGAGCAGCCCAGAGACAACGCCGGAGGAGTTCCGGGACCTTCCCTCTGCCTACAGTGGTCACATGTCCGGCCTTGCTGGCACTTTCCAGCAGGCGTCCAACAAGTAACTGTGAATCTGTCCCAATGCCAGACGGGAGCCGAGCGGTGAAAGCTCAGGACTCCATCACCTCCAAGCCCCCTGGGCACAGGGCCCCCAGAGCACCTCACTGCCTTCCTGGGCCCTGAGGGCTTGCGGGGAGGCAATGGGGAGACCAGCCCACTTTAAAATGAGCCCTGGGGGCGTGAAACCCCAGAGACAGAGTGAACAGCAGGGTGTCGGGGAAACACAACGATCTCAAGAACCAGCGGCTTCAAATCCTGCTGCCGACGCTTAGCACTAATGGTCTTGGCCAAGTGAGCGAAGTGCCCGAGTGTGTCTGAGTATGTCTCTGTCTGTGAATGGAGATTATAAATGTGGCTGCAGGATTTGTGCTTCCCCAGGACACGGGCAGCTGGGCAGACTGGTTTTCGGTGAGCGACGTCACAGCACCAGCCACTTCCGCTTTGTGACGGGGGGTGGGCTACCCTTGCTGTGTGTTCTAGCTGACCACGGCCTCTGTCAAGATGAATGTTTTCTCTGTCCAAGAGGGTAACGTCTCTGCTCGGACCTTATTTTACATGGTTAGGATAACCAAGCCGGAACTGCAAATAGACAACTTCTGAGAAATTTCCACATCCAAGTCATCACGAGATGCAGGCATTTCATTAGCTGGGTTCCTGCTCTTATGAAAACTGTGTCTCCCACAAAAGTCAACCTGACGTGCATATTTCATGTTTTAGTGTCACCTAATTTTACATCACACACCACCCCAGTGACACCCCTGAAATCCTCCAGTTGGTGGCTTTGAAAAGAGGAAGTCGGGGCCACAGGTCGCCCATTCAGGACGCCCAGCTCGCTGAGCCTCGGTGTCACCATTGTAAAACAGGTTCACGCAGCTTTCAGGAGAGAGAAGCAATGTGGATGTAACTTGCAGACTATAAACTAGTATCAATATGCTAATCATCTGTATTCTACTGAGAACTAAGAGCACTTTCTCAAGTCCATGGGTCGATGAGGACAGCGGGGGAACGACAAGGCTCCCAGGGACTGGTGTGGGCAGGCTCAGGGACATCTGCCAAGGCAGTAAGTACAGCTAAGAACCCACAATAAAGTACAAAAACAAAAAGGGAAAAAGAAAAACAGAGAAAGGGGAAGGAGGGAAGGAAGGGAGAGAGGAAGATAAAGAATGAGAGCGGAGGGGAGGGGGGGAGGGGAGGAGGGGGAGGGAAGCAGACTACAAGAAGAAGGGTCTAGATTCACATGTGGCGTCTGCTACCCATTAGTTCCGCAGAGCTAGTGGCTTCCGCTCCTGGGTCTCAGCTCCATCCCCTGTAAAAAGCATGACCAAGGGGCAGTCCTGCTCTGGCCCAAGGCCATTGGTGAGATGCCCTGAGACCAGCTTGGGGAAATGCCACATGTGCAGGGAAAGCATCAAGTACTGCTGTTTGGGGTAGACTGTCCAAACCTGTACCAAAGAAATCGCTCCGGTTAAGAGGATGACAACAGGCAATGTACCTGAAATGTGTCAGAGAAGATAACGGGGGGCCTCCCCCTGTTCACATGGGCGGCTGTGACTCAAAATTGGGGCCTCGACTCCAAGTCAAGGCTCCGACCTCTCTGCTCCCCCACCCTCCACACGCTGCCTCCATAATCTCAGTGGGAGCCATCCGGGTGGGGGACATCTGGCAGGAAGTGATCCGCCCACGCCCACTTGTCGGAACCAGAGCTCCAGGAATTGTGTGGTTACTGCATTGGGCAAAATACCGAGAAAAGAAAGAACACAGGTTTCTTCTCATCTACTATCAGGGCCTTTTCCCTCCTAAATGTTGACAAAGAGATCACTTCGTTGCTGGAGGTGCAGTGACTGTGGTATCGCCCGCCTGGGGGGAGACACGGTATGTCCTTCAGGTGGGGTCTGAGGAGTGCTCTGGGCAGCGGCCCTCAGCACGGCCCTGGGACCATCAGCATCGGCGATACCTGGGCCTTGCCGGAAAGACAGATTCTTGCTCCCCCACCCCGGTTCCCCCAAATCAGACGAGGACTGCAGCCCAGCAACCGGTGGAGCAGTCCCAGGCTGGACACTCAGTGAAGCTTAGAACCACTTCTCAGCGTGACAAATGTGGTCAGCGGGCTCAGACTACACACACTCAGCTTCCACTTGGCCGCCTAGAGAAACTCACTTGCTCTTTGTCACACGGTTAACAGAATTGTAAATGAGGACAATGATATTTACCCCACAACCAAAGAGCATGGGCATGTGACCTCGCACACAGCAGCGCTACGAATACCGGGCACCGTTATTATTCTTAGATGTTCTCTGAATTATTTTGGATGAACGAGAGAAAGAAAAGGACACCCTCCACCCACCTCCAAGTCAGCCCACCTGGGACAGGCTTTCTAATAACAGACCGGTCCTCCCAAGGCTCTGGGAGTCGCAGAAGCCGTCCTCGGGGGACGGGGAGCTCTGACATTTCACAGCTGTTGGCTGTCTTGAGATGAGACCTCATGGATGCAGAGGGCACAGAAGACGTTATCTGGCATATAAAAATGGTACACTGGGCTGCTGTAATGGTAATTGTGCTTAATGTTTACGAGCATTTTTTACAAATATAACTCATTTATTTTCATTAGCTCATTTCATCTGGATAGCAACCCTGCGAGGCGACTACAACACAGTCGCCAGTTTGCAGACGAGGGAAGCAAGGGTTCCAGGCGTGGAGGAAGTGCCAAGGGTGACTCAGTGGCAGAGGGGCTGAGCAGGGTCTGGGCCCAGCAGTCAGTGTCAGAGTCCACGCCCTTAGCATCCCCTGCGCTCCTAGTCCAGCTGTCCAGCAGCCCAGCATTTGCCCTCTCCATAAATGCTGTCACCCTCCCGTATGCAGCCCTGACGGTCCATTAGGCTTGGCAAGCGCCTGAGCAGCAGATGGAGCTGCACAAAGTGCAGACTTTCCTGTTCCTGCTCTGCCCGGGGCTGTGAGAGCCTGTGAACGCGCACCGGCTCCAACGCGTCCTTCAGCACCACGGACAGGGGCAGCGGCACCTTCACTCTGGCTCTCAGCGGTCTGCCAGCAACCTCCAAGGCTATTTGAGGGCACAGAGAAGCTAAACCTGTTTTCCCCTAAACCCTTTAATTATTGTAAAAATAGAAGGCCCTCAACCACAGTCATCCAACTCGATAACCATGAATAATGCGCGTTAACGCACGGGCTAAGAATAGGAGATGGGGGTGCTGATTAAGCCAGCCGTGAGCAAAGAGAAAGGGACCCACAGCTAGAGACAAAGGGCATAAACAGATCTTAGAAGTTTCACATACATACACACATATAATTTGTATTCTATGACTCAGATGCTCTCCAATGCAGTCCTCACATAGAATAAAGTGTTTCCCACGGGGGCATGGTTCCTGAGGGTCAAGGGTTCTCAGACATTAGCATCATTTCCAGAGAAGGGCAGGAAGCTAGCCTTGACCATTGGTGCTGAAGGGTCTAGAGTCAGACAGACAGACACAGCCTCTGCCCTTCACCCTCACCAGTTCTGTGACCTTGGACATGCCCCCAGACTCCTTGAAGGGCTGAAGGAGGCTGACACTCACAAATTGAATCACCTGGCACATGTCTAGAGGTTAATAACAGGCTGATGTCAGCATTCTCTCCACAACGTGGCACCTTCTTTGAGACGAAGTCACTACACCATTCCAGATAAGATCACCAAGTGCTTGCCGCTGAATTCTGATGGCTGATAGTGCTAATGCCCCCACCCTATCCTTTCAGAAAGAACTGGAGAAATAAAAGTGTGCCCATTTCCCCTTGCTGTGGCATACTTCACTTATACTAGAGACCCCTACTATGAAGAAGCACCTTATGGCCCCTGGAGACCCTTCTTGGTCACTGCTCTGGAAAGGAGGCACCAGGAAGAACAGCCACCTGTAGCAAAGCCCTCTCGTCCCTCTCTAGCCACCTCTGCAGTCCACTTCTGCCTCCACAAAATCCTCTCATCTCACGACTTCAAATGCAACCCTCTATGAAAGGCGCCAAAGAACAAGCCCAGGTGGGCAGGACCTGTGCTTTTATACCGTGGACAGCACGAAGCGCGTGCCTGTCATGTTGGTATTGCAGCAGTCACCGTGACAGCAGATCGAACTGACCCTTGCA
Source organism: Pteropus medius (assembly GCF_902729225.1). Classification (NCBI taxonomy): domain Eukaryota; kingdom Metazoa; phylum Chordata; class Mammalia; order Chiroptera; family Pteropodidae; genus Pteropus; species Pteropus medius. The sequence goes on from NW_024351731.1 coordinate 4,835,793, forward strand.
GCAGAACCCCAGGCACTACTGTGGCTGCTTCATAGGGACGTGTGTGGCATGCTCAGACGGGGGCTGAGCAGGAGCGAAGCGGAGCAGGATCACCACTTCTGGCTGCTGCCGGCTCTGCTCTACTAGCTACGCAATGGCCAGTGATTTTTTCCAGCCTCATCATCATCCCTTAGCCCCACCCACCTTTACTCTCAGGTGCAGATGGTTAAATTAATCATACTCCGGAGTTTATGACCCTCATTTTGCTGTGTCTGCCTCTCCAGTCCTCTAGTCTGGCCCCAAATGGGTCGTTGGCATGATTTTGAACAAGCCAGAGCTTGTAAACTACTTCGTCCTCCTACAGCTTCTTAAAATGAAAAACATGTGTGTGTGTGTGTGTGTGTGTGTGTGTGTGTGTCTTCCTAAGTCTCAGTGGCCTTCTCCATGAAATGGAGATAATAATGCCACCTGCATCACTCCACCTGCACTCCTGGGAGAAATGAGTAAGAAAGTGCCCACAGAGCCAGCTGCTCTGTGTTTGATGCCTCGAAGGTTTGAATCAGAAGCATCCCTAAGACTTTAAAAGGCAGAGGAGATGGTGGACGTGTGAGAAGGAGGAAGCAAGGATGGGGAGGTGGGAACATCTAGAGTGCCTGGGGGAGATGCACCCCAAATCCGCAGGGGGAAGATCACTCAGGGCCCTGTCACGGCAGACGAGAAGTGCACTCCAAACACATGGGACTTGGTCTGCCAAGTGACATGGAGTGGCTGAGCAGTGATCGCAGGGAATGATGTGACAACAGCATTTTCAAATCAAACATAAATTCACATATGCGTTTACGTTTCAAGTGGGACAGTGTGTTTACGCCAAAAGGAGACATTTGAAGCTGAGAAATTCCAGGCACCCTGACCTTTGATAGGAGTCACATTTGGGCAGGTGGGTCTCCAATGCCCCTCAAGCCGGCTGCCTTCCCTGAGAGACCAATGCTTTATGGTCGACAGCCATGTGGAAGAGCCTGCTTTGACCGACCTCAAGTCTTCAGAGAACAGAAAGCACCTGGCTCCCTGGGGCTTGGAATAAACAGGTGCAGAATCTACCTCACTCAGATGTGGAAGCTACACTGATGGCTATGAACATGGCTTCCTGACAGCCCTCCTCAAGTTCATCATGGTGGTCTTGGCCTCTCTTTCTGCGGTTTTCCCATCAGCACCTTATTTATTTAGCTTCATGGTGAGCCAACCTACAATGACTTCTTACACGACGACTTCAGCACACTCGGGTGCCTGCACGCAGCTCTGGCAGTGTCCTCAGGACATTCAGGTGAAGTTTTGAGAAGCTAGTGCCCTGGGAAGTCCAAACAGCCTTGGCTATCTGTCCGGCTCAGATTCCTTTTCACTAAGCTCATCCCTGTCAGATTTATGGTCCCAGTAAAAATCGAAGAAAACCATAAAAGAGAAGGAACCGACGTTTGTGTGACCTAAAATTCTGTCTGTTACCGAGTCAACCAACCCAGTAAAATTCAGCTGAGTTTCTCATATTTGCTCACATATGTTTTCTGGTACACCGCTCTGTGAAATCTGAGCACAAAATCCATATGAAGTTTTATTTATTGCCATATGGATTTCTGTGAAAATGCTTAAGAAAGGAATTTTTGGTTGTTGTTTTGGGGTTATTCTCCCTCCTCTAGAAAGTGCTGAATAATGAGCTGCTGACCTAATCATGGCTCTTTGGGACTCTGTGCCCCACTTTCAGCCCATCGGTCTCAAGGACCCTCACTGTCCACAGGGTGTCATCCAGACTCGATGAGGGACCATAAAGTCCTCTCCGTACTCCGTCCTACTCCCCTGTGCCACCTCCGTGCCCTGGTCCAGGCCAGTCCCTGACTGAAGGCCTCCGCTGACATGTCGCCAACTCCAGCTGTAATGTTAGCACTGCTTTCTGTGCCTGAGCCCTTAGACTCTGGCTTAGGTGATCTTGACTGCTCAGCAACGTCACTTACAAGGATCCCTTTCCGGCCCAACTTCTGAGTGTCACCTTCACCCTCGCCAACTGGCTCACTGCATGGCATCGAAACAGCAGGAACTTCCAGTGCTCACCCGCCCGGCCTCGGGCCCAGGGGCCCTATCTGCAGACGTCCCAGAGAAAGGGCCACGTCTGCTTGGTCTAACGTAACTCAGGGCACGTGCCTGAACTGACCATCGCGCTTGGGGACTCCGGGGCCCGGACGGCTTAGACCTGACTCTGGCCGGCGCTTTTCAAGTGATTAGTTAGCAGGTGCCCTGCTCAGTTCCACGCACGGACACTCACGTGACGCTCACACCAGCCTCATGAGCGCGTACCACTGCACGCACGGACACTCACGTGACGCTCACACCAGCCTCATGAGAGCGTACCACTGCACGCACGGACACTCACGTGACCCTCACACCAGCCTCATGAGAGTGTACCACTGTTTCTGTTACCTTCAGTGTCCGGGTCTGGAAACTGAGGCACCAAGAGCTGTAATGACCTCTCCAAAGTCATACGGCAGGACGGGCAATGCCAGGTTCCCAAAACCTGACCCTCAGCCACTGCCACACTCGGCCATTGGGGCCCACGCGTGGTCACACCATCCAGTATTCGGCAATCCTCCCTCCAGAATCATCTGCTTTTGGATTTCGCCCGTGAGCGACTGTGGATACACTACATTGAAAAGGACTTTCATGTGTTAAGATGAAGGTCCAGTCTTTGTCAAGCGTTTACAGCGCATGCCACACGCAGCGAGTAACAAGACGCACAGAACACCAAAGCCCAGCGCCCCACCGCGCGGCTGTGCACGCTGCGCACACGCCTGTCACGTGCGAGCACACGTGCTTCTGCTCCGTTCACACTGCTTGCACTCAGATCTCCACGGCGCAAGGTCATCCTGATTTTCACCTATGTCCGCCTCGCTGGTGTAGCCCAATTTTCCATCAAGCTTTGCCCACGTCTGTCGCGTTGTGTTCGTCAGGCGCTTGGAAAGAACGGAGTCTCCCTGTGGCCATTTCGTCGGCTTCGCTCTTCCCTTCGTGCGAGTTGTGCGTGTGGGGACCCCCGAGGCACACTTTGGTTTCATTTTCTTCGCACAATACCAAGCACCCTAGGAAACGCCCAAGGTGCTTTGCTGGTGTGACTGCCGTCTGCTCCTCCATCCCCAATACCGTGCGGCCTAGGCAGGGTCTCCTGACAGCGTCGTCACCCTCTGTATGTGCAGCAGCACAGGGGACAGAAGTGGCACGACCCGACTCGCTCAAGGAACAATAAGAAGAATCGCGCTCTTAAAAGACAGCCACAGGACTAGAATGCGCACGCGCGTCTCCTCCACTGACCCGTGGATGTGCCCCTGGAAGGGAGCCAGCCCAGGGCTAGAGCTGTGAACCCCCGCTCTCTCCCACATGCCAGGTCCGTAAATGCCACCTATCAAAGAAACACGTGTCACTCTTACAGACTGTAGCAACAGCTCTGGCAGAAAAAGGAAAGGGATGAAGACAAAGGACAGTTTTTTATCTACCATGTGACAGGGACCAAGCCGGGTGCTTCGACAGGCGTTACCAACCTCTGTCATCCCCATGACAGCACCAGGGGTAGGTGTCCATGGCCCCACTGTGCAGGTGTGGAAGCTGAGGCTCAGGGACAGGAGCCAGAGATGGCCCAGCCACTGCACAGCCGGGACCACCCGGGTCTGCCCAACCCCCAGCCTGCTTTCCTTCCACCACCTGAGCCACGTTCAAGCACCAAACCAAGGCTCCCGTGGCCCTCCCTCCTTCCTTCTGGACGCCAGGAAAGGAGGCTAACCGCGGAGCTGCCAGTAGAGAGCACCCCGAGGTCACGTGGGCAGGACCTGCAGCGCAAGACTGGAGAAGACACTCTGGCTTCCAGACACCAGAGGGCACTGTGGGTCCGGGATAGGGGACCGCAGCAGCTGCGGGGCTCCTCCCGTGAGGCCTCTGGTCCCCCAGAGTGAGCCAGACCCACGGGTGCCCCACAGGGAGGCTCCCTGGACTCTGCACACTTGGCCCTTTAGAAACTGCTGCTGTTTCTAAATCTTTTTCTACCCGTGGGGCTCGCGGTCCAGCTGAATCTGCGGATGATGTCTCCGTGCGATACCACTGACTCGGCGCCCACGCAAGACACCCTACGCCTGCGCCTCACTGCGCTTACTAGCTCTCCCACCGTGGGAGAGCCGAGGGCAGGGGGTGCACGGAGGCCACCCCCGCCCCGCCCCGCCCCCCCGAATGCTCCACACCAGCCCAGGCAGTGGCTGCACACCTCCCTCACCGCCACCAAGATGGCTCTGAAAACCACCACGGAGCAAGAACAGAGGCCCATGCACATCATCACAGTTGTTAATCACAACACCAAAAATATGAAAAAAAAATAGCCAAAACAGAGTAGGCTGATGCCTGATGCCTGAAGCCACAGGGCTCCAGCCCATCTAACCCCCCAGCCCTGACCTTGGCACTCTGCATTACTCTGAAGAGAATATCCTAGCAAGAAAGTCAGTTTGCTCAGCCCTGCCCACAAGCCTTTGTCACCAGCAGCCTTCTCCCCTCTTAGGACCCTGCTGGTCCCCTGACCCATCTGGCCTCGCCTCATCCTTGGAGGGAAGGCAGAAGCCCCGTTGGGGTGAGAGCTCAGGCTGGGGCTCAGGACCACACCTCAGAGCTGCACCTGCAACAGCCTTTATGTGTCATCTCAGCCCGCCCCCTCACTTTACACGAGAGGAAGCAGAGGCTCAGAGAGGGGAGTGACTCACCCCAAATCACACAGCCAGTTTGTGGCAGGATCTGGAGTCAGACTTTGCTAAAAATGCTCAACTGCAGAGAATGTCAACCGAGGACAGAGCCGAAAGGTCCAGAGCTTCCTGGGCTGGCGCGTCCATCCTCCCGGCACTGATGTGTAAGGAGGTCCCCCTGGGTGTAACTGTGACCCTGCAGCTTCGGGTCCTGAATGTGGTGTCGCAGGGGGAGCTTCAGGGCACCAGAGAGGGGCCTCCAGGCGTCAGGAGAGTCAGGCTACCTGGCCGGAACTCGGCGGAATGCAGGAGACAGAGATGCACCTGCTGCTCCTGCCTGGCGACACCACCACGTCGGTCAGAGGCCGGGCTGGCCCAGGGCGCGCACACTGCTACTGCCCGGCCAGCACAGCCTAGACCGAGCACTTGCCTCAAGGGCCCCGGCAGCCTGAGCCCTGACCCCGGGGGGCATCTGCGGGCCTGTTAACGCCCTGAGCCGCCATCTGGGCACACAGGAACCGAGGGCGCGAGCCACTACCAAAGCAGCTGCTGAATCTGAGCACGGGGTTCCCGGGGCTGTGCTTTAACCCGCACGGGACCACGCACGGGGTGACTGCCGTCAGCCCCACGGTCGTGGCGGGAGCCCAGACTTGCAAACCGATGGCGAAGGCACTGAACCAGGGCTGCCTGGTGCAAAGCTCGTGCCACACTGTGCCACACTGTGCCACACTGTGCCACACTCACTCTCAACCTGCTTTGTATTCCTGTGCAGCGGTCACTGTGTGCACATGTGTGTGTGCATGTGCATGTGTGTGCGTGCATGTTCATGCATGCGCATGTGTGAACGTGTCTGCGCGCACGTGTGTGCGCACGCGTGTGCGCGTGTGTGTGCACGCACGTGTCCGTGGGTGTGAGTTGCGTGTGCACATGTGCATGCATGTGTGTGTGTATGCGTGTGCATCTGTGTGCGCGTGTTTGTGAGTGTGCGTGTGTGCGCGCATGTGTGCGTGCGTATGTGTGTGCGCGCCTGTGCTCTGAATAGGGGTAAAATTTACTGTGGAACAAATGGAGACACAAAGAAATATAAGGGAGAAAATAAACACACCCGCGACCCGTAGTCAATAACGTGGGGCTGCCTCCAGAGTCAACCAACCTCTCTCTCCCGCGCCCCCCGTCTGTCTGTCTCTCTCACTCACACACACACACGCGCGCACACACACACACACAGACTGGGGTCATAGCGTACAGACATTTCACAGTACACGTCCGGGTTACTCATTCTCCCTCTGGCTGGCTTTGCCTCCCTGGCCGCCATGCGCTACTTGGCTGTAGTGACACACACTACCCTCCGCCCACTGTGGAGCACCTTGGTCCCGTCTTGCTCACAGGTTGCTCTGAATGAAATAGGCATGTACCTGTGCGCACCCTTGACTTACCTCCTGAGAACAAGTCTAGACACAAAGCACTGAATAAAGGGCACCTCCAGGGAGAGAGTGCTGGCCACGTGACAGCTCTGCTTCCACCGCAGTCGGACTGGGGTGCCTCGTGCCCACCACCAGCCCTACGCAAGGGGTTGACGTGCGCGCCCCCTCGGTACTGACACCCTCCCAGGGTCAAGAGCAGTGCAGGCTGAGTCTGCCGGCACCTGGACACCAGCGCGGTCATCCACGTAAACGTGCATGACCAAGTCTGGTGGCTGCCTCCGCCGGGAAGTGGGAGCCATGTTTTCAATAGCTGGTGTGACTGGGAAATGACATTTTCAGTGACTGGTTTTTATTTTTCCTTGTAGGTGAACACGCGAAGAAATCTTTCCTCTCCGGAAAGAACCCCTATGCCCAGGCTCTGTTGAGCTTGTGCACGTTACAATAAAGGTAAAGCAGGGGCACCATTCAGGTCTGGGGGGGACACTCGCAGGCCTCTCTCATCCTGCTGCCACACGTGGCTCTGTCCGTCATCTTTCCTTTAAACTTCTACAACAATCTGCGACTATCCCCCAAATTCCTCTGGCCCCCCACATATATGTGGCACCTGCCACTGCAACACCCTCCGCACGCCTGTCCACACACAGACCCTTCGATGCCTTCCTGCCACTGCAAACGTTTCGATACTGAACGCCACGCGTGCGGGTCCCCATGCTTCTGCAGCTCTGCCCTGTCCCGGGAGCACCCCAAAGCAGCTCTGCTCAGAGCATCGTGAACCACCGCCATCCTACACGAACGCAGCCCTCCCCCACGCATTGTGCTCAGCCCTTCACTCTGCCTGGGAAGCCCTGGCCCCTGCACACGCATCACCCGTCCCAGATGGGGGACGACACGCACGGGGCGCTGGCACTCAGCCCAGGAGACCTCCCAAACCCAAGGTCTCGTCCTGCTCCCCAGCCCCCTCCGCAGCCCCGGAGGAGTGTGTGATAAAAGCGGGATGCTCACCTTTTCACCCTTCTCTCCTTGGAAGGAAGGTCCTTGGCCCTAGAAAAGGGAAGCAGAAGGCAAAGATGACACTGAGCCACGCCCATGGGGCACTACACGCCCAGGAGCCTCGGAAAGATGACAGCTCTTATTCAGTGTTGACTCTTGTGAGTCATCGCGTTTAAATTTCCCAACAACTCAACAGTATGGTGCTATTCTTTATTTTCGTAGCAGCTTAACTGAGACACAATTCGCAAGCCACATCGCTCACCTACTTAAAGTGTGGGAGCCAGTGGTTTTAGGGTATTTACGGGGCTGTGCAACAATCACCACAGTCAACTTCGGGACATTTTCATCGCCTCGGAAAAGGCTCCGGACCCATTTGTGGTTTATTTCTCCGCATGCCCCCCCGGCCCGCCCTAGGCAAACACTAATCTCTTTTCTGCCCCTACAGATCCGCCTGTTCTCGGCACTGCGTGAGGAACGAGACGGCGGGACGAGGCTGCGACTGGCTTCACGGCCAGGTTCTCTCAGCACCGTGTCTTCCGGCTCATCCATGTTGTAGCGTGTGTGTGTGTCAGTCCTTCACTCTGCTGCGCTGCCACTGCATGTCACTGCACGGATGCAACACGTGTCACTCACTCGTTTATCGTGGGACGAATGTTTGCATCGTTTCTACTTCTCAGTTATTATGAGCAAAAACGCTGCTGTGAACATTTGCATGCAAATTTGTGTATGAACGAACGTGTTTTCATTTCTTTCCGACACCTACCTAGGAGTGGAACTGCCAAGTCCTATGGCAATTCTGTTTAACCTTTCAGGGACTGAGAGACTGATTTCCAAAGCAGCTGCACCACTGGACGACAGCAACGGACGAGGGCCCCGACTGCCCCCGTGCCCACCTGTCCCAGACAGCCCTGGAAGCGAGGCGTCAGCGTCCCTAACACTGCTGTCGAGCCACCTGTTAGCCCTTTGAGTCTCGGCGGGTGTTGCTCCATGAGTTAGGGCTCCGTTTTTAGGTGCACATATAATTGTACGTATTTTTGAAGAACTGACACTTTCCTCATTATAAAATGCCCTTCTTTATGTCTATTAATTTTCTGTTTGTTTTAAAGTCTATTTTGTCTGATATTAGCATAGTCACTCCAATTTTTTGTTTTCTATTTTCAGAGTATGTATTTTTCATCCTTTACTTTCAACTTCTTTATATCTTTGTATGTAATGCGTCTCCTGGATCTTTTTTTATACTCAGTCTGAAAATCTCATTTTAACTGGCAGAACACATTCGCGTGAAACACTGTTATTCACATCGTTACTTTACATGCACCATTTCACTCTTTGTCTTCTGGGTCCCCTGGTCTCTTTTTGTTGTTCCTTTATTCCTCCTTTACTGCTCCTTTTAACATTATTTTCTAGTGCAACATTTTAATCCTTTAGTAATATCTTCACTACATATTTCTGGAATTACTTTCTCTGAGGCTGCTCTCGGGTTTCCCATGTGCATCTCACCTTATCAGGATGTACTTCAGGGCTGTCCTAACTTGCTTCCAGGGAGACTTACAAACATCCTCCCACACAGCTCAGTTCCCTCCTCCTCCCTTTCCACGCTATCGTCACCATACGAATGTGTTAAACGCCCACTAACACGCTGTCATGATGCTCACTTTGAACATGTCATCTCTCTGCAATCTGGCCTCAGTCATTTCTGATGATAATCTGAAAAGTTAGCTGATAATCTCACTGGGGTTTCCTTATACGTGGTGAGCCGTTTTTTCCCTTGCTGCTTTCAAATTTTCCTCTTTGTCTTTTAGGATTTTTATTATGCTTTTTGGGGTGGATCTCTTTGTGTTTATCTTGATTGGAGTTCACTGAGCTTCTAGAATTTGCAGATTACTGATTTTCATCAAGTTCGGGACGTCGTTAGCCTTATGTCTCTGTACACGTTTTCTGCTCCTTCTTCCTCTCCCCTTCTGGAATTCCCATCATGTGCACATTGGTGCAAGACATGAGCTGGCACATTTCTCTGAAGCTCTGTTCATTTTTCTTCATGATTTTTCCTCCTGGAACTTCGGATTACATAATCCCTATTGATCTGTTTTCAAGAAGGCTGGCTCTTCAGCCAGCATCAAACCTACCGTTGAACCTCTCCAGTGACTTTCATTTCAGTGACAATTTTAAAGTCTGGAATTTCCATTTGGTTCTTTTAACAAATTCTATCTCTTCATTTATATTCTGCACCCAATGAGACGCTGTCATAATATCTTCTTTTACTTCTTCAGGAATGGTTTATAGTTCTCTGAATATACTTATAATGGCTACTTAGGATGCTTTGTCTATTGAATTTGACACCTGTGCCCTCACAGACAGTGTCTGTTGCCTGCCTTCTCTCCTTCCCGTGTAAGACAGGCGTTTCACTAGACCCCACCTCACCAAGTTGATATTAGGTTTAAATGAGCCTGAAATCTGTAAAGCATGCCACAGAGAGCTGGGCACATAGTAGGTGCTGTAAAGCATGTGACACAGAGCCAGGCACCGAGTAGGTGCTGTTAAATGTTAGCAACTTTTTTTTTCTCATGTTATTTTGCACAGAGCAGGTGCTTTCTACCCATACTGAGGAGGCAGGGATAGGCGGCATGGGTGAAAGGTAACAGTACAGCAAGGGAGCACGAGACTCAGATTAAAACAGATGCAGGATCTGATTCTGCCTCTGCCAGAGCCAGCCTTGTGACCGTGGGCAAGTCACTCAAGTCGGAAAATTCTGCGTCATTCCCATTAGAGAAGTGACAAGACTACGTTTAAGAAGCCATTATGAGGAGTAATGAGAGAATCCACAGGAGGCACCTGGGAAGAGAGCAGATGCTGCAGCCATGGTAATGAGCTGTTGGGTGGTGACAACGTCAGGCACTGAGTGAGCTGCATTTGTCAGGTCAAGTCTTCTAGGGGAGATGCTTTGTCTTGTCCTCTGGGGTTTTCTCCTTAGTACTGAGACCCTAGAAGAACTAATTACAATCACAAATAAAGACAGTTGTCCTTCGCTGAGCATCTACAATGGGCCGGGCGTTTTACAGACAAAATCATTGCTATTTTCTTCATTTTGCTAGTGGAGTAAATGAGGCTTTCACAGGTTAAGAGACCTGATCATGATCACGCAACAAGTAAGGCTAGAGCCAAGGACAGTTACTGAGGTCCATCTGACACCAAGCTTGCGCTGCTGATGCCATGATGCCACGCTGGAGGCTGGGAGCTAGTGCTTCCACCACGCCAGCAGTGACAACAGTGACAATAGTGTTTGCTCTGCTCCCTGTACTGTTTTCAATCGTTTACGTGAATGAACTCATTTACTCCTCAAAATGCCACTGGACTGTTAACGATCCCCATTTTACAGACGAGGACACTGAGGACAGAGAAGTTGAGAAGCTTGGTGGGGCCAGGATTTGCTTCCCAGACTTTCGGCTCCCGAGACCTGCTCTGAGCTGTGACTTGTTCATCTCTGTAATTCTTCTCTGACCCACCATCCACTGCATTCACTCATGAACACACCGAGCTAGGCCAGGCACCGGGGACACCATGATGACAAATCACAGGCCAGGACGTCAGGGAGCCAGCTGCTGCTGGAAATGCCAGTGATGTGGGAGCACAGAGTTAGGGGGTGACCCGGGGGTCACTTGGGGGTCGGGGAGACATCCTAGGAAACCACTCAGAGTGGAGGTGAATGATGAGAAAACACGAGCCTGGCAGAGAGGGGTGAGGGGAAGGGGAGGTGGGGGGAGATGGAGGGCACACTCATTCCCGATGGGAGAGAGATGCCAAAGGAGCCAGCGGCGATGGCCAGCTTGGGAGCACGTCTCTGCCAATCTGGGCAGAATTCCAGGGGTGGGGTGCAGTGGTAGAAGACAGGACCAGAGTGGCCAGTGCAGCCAAGTTTATAGGCCTCCGAGCCTGGGAGAGGCCATTTTTGAGAGGTTGGGGGCGGTTCAGTGCATTCTAGGTGATATGCACGCTTGGGGAAAGCCTTGTGTCTCCCACCCCAGCCACACAGAGAGGCAGCCCGTCACTTACCGAGTCCCCTTTCTCGCCCTTGGGTCCAGGAGCTCCAACGGGCCCAGTGGCTCCCACGTCTCCCTGAGGAGTCAAAACCGAAGATGAACACTGGGCTGCCCATGGCCCACTATGCCCAACTCCCTACGAGCAGCTGATTCTGTCACTGCCAACTACAAAGCGAGGCCATACTTCCTACCCTGGAAAAGGAAGACGCATCTTAACCATTTCCCCAACCTTCTAATTCCAGGTGTTCGGGGAATCTTGGGAAATTGAGCAGATGACAGTATCGTACTCTCAGCCCTGGGAATGGCCTGGCCACTGTTGTGTGGCCAGGGCCCCAGACGGGGAATCAGAAGCCCCAGGTTCAAACTCCAGTTCTGCTACTTAATGGGAGCCATCACGACAATCTGGGCTTCAGGCTCCTTCTCTGGGAAATGGGCCCGCCACCATGAGCACGCACAAGACAAAGAGGCTGAAGGTGCTTTGAAATCTGTCAGAGGCCAACCAGGGTCCCCGACTGTGCCACTGGTAAGACAAATCTGTGCCCAGGAGGGCCCTGGACCCTCACGACTGTCCACGAAGAGAAGGGGGCAGGTGGAAGAGAGAACAGAGTCTGCGAGGGAAGGAAAGATTCACCAAGGGCCGTGGGGACCGGAGCCCAGGCTCCAACTGTGCCACAGCCGGTCCACGCAGGCTCGCGTGCAGAGCGCAGCAGCCTCGGCCAATTTGTCCTATTTCCCTTTTCTCTCGGAATGCAACTGCGTCTCCCCCTGGCCCCATCTCAAACTCTGCACTCTGAGAGCAGCTATTCTGCGTGTGCGGTTCCCTTGGCCTGCAATGCCCATGCCCTGCCCGCTCTGTCCCAGGCAGCTCCGACACACCCCGCTGCACCCAGCTCAGGACGCCTCCCTCAGAATGGCGTCCCGAAGCCCTCTCCAGGGCGCTCCCCACACGGTGCCCCAAGCCTCTCAGTCACGTCCCTCTTCCCGATGGCCTGCGAGTCCTGAGGAGAGGGCTCTCTGTCATCCACTGTTACGTCCTCACATCTAGATTGGGCCCTGGCACCCAGGGGACACCAGGCCATGCTTGCTGACTCAACCCAAGCTGCATCTGGGTAAATGGGGCCGCTGGGGACCACGGCCGCTTACCCGGAGTCCATCCACGGGGACACGACTCGAGTGGGGTGCTAAGGGACCAGGACTGCGATCAGCCACAGGGAGCCGGGCTGGCCTCCAGGTGGCCACAACCACTCCCCTGCTCAGAACGCCACCCCCCACCTCGCCTTCCCTGCTGGCGTCCAGTCGGGCTGCATCGCTGAGAGCTCAGCTCGAGGTCACACCATGGACAACGCTGCCTCAGGTAAACTGTTCTACTTACGGCCCGCGAACCCCGGGAGCCTTTTCTTTTTTCTGCCATCCGACAGCTGAAGGGCTGAGGTGACAGCCCGGGGGCGCTCAGTGAGGCAGAAAGCCCTGCTCTTCTTCTCAGTGACCACCTGGGCCCCTGGGCCACCCCGCGCTGTCCTGCTTCACAGCAGGGGAGGGGAGCTGAGTAGGCCGTGGGTGTCAGTCTGTGTGTGTGTGTGTGGCACGGTGTGTGATGGCCTATGTGATGATGTGCATGATGGTGTGTGTTGTGTGTGTAGTGTGATGAGTGTGTGTGGTGATGGTACCTGTGTGCAATGATGTGTCTGATGGTGTGGGTAGGCAGTGCTGTGTGGGGCTGTGTGCGCTAAGGAATTGTGGGGTGTGACTGTGTGTGGTGTGTGTGATGGTCTGTTTGTAATGGGGAGTGTCGTGCTCCCATCCAGACTGGGGAGTGGGGGAGAAGGGTGGGTAAAGGGAGGAGATGGAAGCACAGTGGGAAGGGAGAAGGACCAAAGGACCAGCAGGGGCTCAGTGGGGGTCTGATTGAATCATGTGACAATAAGTAACGTGGGGATGGGGATGAAGGAGGGAGAGAGAAACCAGAGAGAGTGGAAGGGAAGGAGGGAAGAGAGAGGGAGTGGGCAGCAGGGGCAGGAACGGGAGAGGGGAGGGGCAGGAGGCTGTGCTCTCTAGACGTTTCCGCCAGCCCCCTCTTTCAAATGCCAGGCCAGGCAGCGGCCCCTGGACACTGCTGAACCGCTTCACTAGCCCCTATGGGACCACGGGTAACGCACGCAGCTTTCTGACACCCAAATGACGACACAAGAGGACAGCCTCACCCAGCTCCGCAGCACTGCAGCCGGGGATGGTGGAGAGAAGGGGCTGCTGTGGCTGAGGAAGGCGCACCCCAGAAGAAGCACCTGGCTGGCTTAGAGCAATTAGCAGTTTGGAAAATTTGTGCAAAAAGAACTTCATGGAATTTAAACATACGGAACCTGCAGTGTGAACAAATAGACTCTTACAAGCCCAACACCCCGAGTGTCTGAATACAGAGCCTGAAAGGACTGAGCGGAAATAGCTCCACGGAGAGCGAAGCCTGGTGGCGAAAGCGGGCCCTGAGCCAGGGCTGGCGGACCCCAACCCTTTCTTGCTCGCGTTTTCAGACTGAGAAATGGAGGTCTGAGCAAAGAGACTCAGATGCTCCAACTTCTATGCTGCTTGCCCACCCTTCCATCCCAACAAGCTCAGAAGCAAAATCCTGCGGGCAGGAATCGAACACACGGACCGTTCTTCCTGACACAGAGGGCAGAGCGGAGGACTGCTCGGCCCCTAACTGTGCCTCTACCAGCTCCAGTACTGGCCTTCAAGCCGGGGAGTCCTACGGGACCATCGGAGCCCCTGTCACCCTGAAGGAAGAAAGACCAAGGAAAGGAGGGCGGCTCTGTTCTCACCCGTCCCCTTGCTCCCTTCACGAGCTGGTTAGCCACCCACGTGCCCGGAAGCCACGTGACGACCAACAGGCCGGACGAGGTTCCCTGGAGCGACAGCCCCTGCTCTTGCTCTGCAAACCTGGCAGGGAACTTGGACATCACCTAGTGCAGCCACTGGCGGGACAAAGATAGAGACAAACGAGATGGTACCCTAGGGGCTATTTTTACCTGAATGTGCCATCCTTTCAGTTAAAAAACTAATAATCATGTGGCCTGCTGAAGATTCATATACCTATCATTCACTAAAATATAGAACATGTCTACAGGCTATTTCTAAATATGAACATTGTTTGCTTTTTAAAATATGTGCTATTTGCATAAAAGCTCTAATTACCGGATGTAAAATTGTGACTTGTTAAGTTATGGATGCATGTAAATATCGCCACTCTAAAAACAAATGCAACATGATCCTTACAATTGTATACGTGTAAATCTCATCACGTCAATGAAGAGTGACACCACACCCATCCACACGTGGGCACCACCCGTCACTGAAGAGCATGAGCACTCTTACGGCCGTGCACTCAGCTACTTCAAGAACAGTTTTAAAAATGCATTCATAAATGTCACTTGCACATGCAAAGAGATGAATACCTTCTGTGTGCTCAGCCTCACGTGGCACCCCCCAGAATGCCTTGCGCCCACCAAGAGGTTGGTTCTGGAAATGGAAGCAGCGACACAGGCCTCGTGACCACCCAGGCAAAGAGCAGAAATGCTCTGTGAACTGAGCTGAAGGTTTAAAGCACTGGAAGCCACGTCTGCCTGCGGCCAGAGTTGTCCCCCAGGACTCCCGGGTCCCTCATGTCGCACATCCTATGAAGTGAGGATGGAGGAGGGAGCTGCGGCCCCTGTCTAATAAAAGGGTTGCTGAAGCTCTTCTCGGTGGGGGGCAGGCCCCTACCCAGCCACCTGTGCCTGGGAGCGTCTCAGGCAGGCCTGGTGGTAAGCTTTGACTGTAGGACTTTTTAAGACACACAGCCTATGTGTCTGAAAACCTCTATGCTCAGCACAAATGGGTGTTTGATGTTTACTGTCAAAAATAAGGGATGATTGAATGAATAAAGGAATGGCTTATTGGGCGATACCACCCAGAGTCTGAGGCTGGGCATTTGAAAATCTTGAAGAGTGATATCTTATCCTGCCAGTGAGAAAGAGAGGGTGTGTTCGTTTACCTCTCCTCCCATCCATCCACCATCATCCACCATCCACCCATGCACCCATGCACCCATGCACCCATCCACCCATCCACCCATCCTTCATACCCTGATCCACTTATCCATCAATTCAACCATTATTTAATACTTTCAGGCTTTATATCACTAGTTGAAAACACAGACAGGGCAATATTTAGCCTCTGCCATCTAGAACTCATCTCATAGAAGTAAAGACACGTAGACACGCTTAGTCCAATGTGATCATCGTCACAGCAGATGGAAGCACAGGCAGAGAGAGAGAAGGTCATATGGCTCTTGCTAAATAGATAGTTATTGAATGGACAGATGAATAATGGGAGGGAAGAAAGGAAGGAGGGGCGAGGGCGGGAGGGAAATCACACAGCCAACAGCAGCTCAGGAAGGGTTCCCTGGCTTGTGCTGGAAGAAGGGCAGGCCTGAGCTGGATAGACGGGGGAGTGAGGAAGACGCTCAGGCAGAAGCCGCATCTGCCTTTGCCAGGGGCCAAGAAGATCAGAGTCCTCTAGGAAGCAGGTGGCCGTGCCTGGCATGGGAGCGGGGAGGGAAGCGGAGTGAGATGAGGCTGCAGAGGCAATGGGGACCCACCGCGGGGCTGCTGGAGAGGGGCCAGGGGTGGAGGGCTGCTCCACCCCAGACTTCCCTCCCCGCTCGTACCAGAAACTACAGGAGCCTCGGCAGGGTACAGCCAGGGCACGGGCCTGCACTGGGGACAGGTGTGGCCTGGAGAGGCTGGCTTTGGCCACCTTCTTGGCATAGGCTGGCTGTGCACACACCGGCTAGTGATCCAAACTTCACAACACTGTTACACTTCTCATCTGGGTTCTCCACCAAAAACGAGGGCTCGAAAGGATTTGGGCTTTTCTGTTATTTCATTAACGGGTGAACTGGGTCAACAGATTGTGGCCACCGTGAGCCTGTCAGGGGCGGAGGAGGAGCCGCTGCCCAGCACTGCGCGTGCCCACGCTGGCTCCACCCCGGCAGCTCTCAGTCCTCACCGGCCTGGCCCCAGGCTCGGGTGCCTTCATTCCACCCCCAGGGTCTGGCACCCTGGGTGGAAATAATAGAGGGAAGGTGTGAAAGAGAGCAGGGGAGGGGATAGGAGAGGAGAGGGGAGAGAGAGGGGAGAGAGGGAGGGGGGGAGGGAGAGGGGAGACTGCCCGCCAGGGCAGGTGTACCGGCAGAAACCTGTCACTGAAATTCCTAGTGTGTCCACTGCAGTTCCCATCGACCGTGACTTCACAGCTCTGTCTGAGTCCCCCTCGCCCCTCGCAGTCGCTGAGCTGCTGCTGCGTGCTGGCCCCGAGCTGGGAGGTGCAGCACAGCGATGCACGGACAGGACCACAGGCTGGAGACCAAGGCTCTGGGTCTGTGGGGCCAGCAGAACGTCCTGGAGACCCGCTCTGGCACAGTCTTACCTTTGTCATGCTTGTGCATGTGTTTAATTTGTTCAGCTACAGTAGTGGACAGCATACTGTTTTCTTAACAAAAGGGCCACTGGTCTCCAAAGAAACAAAACAGACGAAGGGCCCAGGCCCTCACTGAGACCCTTAATCTAGGTAATGGATGGGTGGTGGTGTTCACAGAAACACACTTAAGTTCAAAATTAGAGATAAGACGCATAAAAACCTACTCACACGTGCATTTAGGTTACAGACCGTGGCTGGTTAAAGGGAGCATTGAGACGAAAAGGGTGAGGGCGTGCTCCACAGAGCACATCTAACCCCAGTCACAGCCTGCTCGGAGTCTGGTCCCAAACCAAATCCTACTTGAGTTAGTGGCACGTGAGCGGAGGAGGCGATAAAACAGGAGCCAGGAAAACCTCGGGAATGCCTTATTAACTCCAGGAAATGTTAATTAGCACCGATTGGAGCCACTCCCCTCCTAGGGGGCATAAAAGCCAGGAAACGGGAGGTCCAAGGAGCAAGCACACTTCCCTGACCTGAGAATGGCCAGAGCCTGGAGCATCCTGCCCTGGCAGACCACATGCATGATGGGAAACTCCCACCTCCACCACTGACCCTGCTGACCAGCCTGCCTCTCTCAGCTCTGGGGCTCTGGGCAGGGGATTGAGGGTGGACTACAAAGGTACCTTTTCTCCAGCTGGGCAGGAGCAGTTGATTGTCTTCAAAAACCCGATTTGTTCACTGCCGGAAGTAGGAGGCTTTGGGGGCGGGGGTGAAGGCTCTGTAAGCACGGTCACCTGGCACTGGAAGGAAAGGCCAGGGGTCAGGACCTGGCTTCTCACTCAGCACTGCTCCCAGGCCTGGCACACTGTGGCCTCCCCCTCCTCTGAGCACCGGAGGCACAGCCAGTTGGTCCCTCCTGGGGATGACCTGCCAGCCCCTGCTTCTCGTTCCACAGAGCTAGGCCTCATCACTTGGCCAGTAGCCTCAGGGTGGTGCCGACTGAGGCAGGGGCCACAGCTTGACCTGCGTGACCCTGCTGGACCAGGAAAGAGACCCCTACTGATGATCATTGGGCTCCCTCTAGGTCACATTCTGATAATGGACATTCCCCTAACCCCCAAGTGCCAGTTCTGAGGCCCTGGGAGACCCCCTCCCTTCCAGAGGCCGAGGACGGAGAATCCTCTCTTCCGCTGCCAACCTCTCTGTGTAAGAGTCTCTGCTCACCGGGCCCGAAGGGATGTCGCAACAGGTCTCCAGCTCTGCATGGCGGGAGTCACAATAAATCACAATCCGCTGTAGGTCAAACTGGAAAGAGAAATGAGGACAGAGGGTGAGCCTCTGGAACCTTCCACAGAACCTTCCACAGCCTCAGACAGGCTCTGCTAGCAGGTGACACTTCCTCCCCAGGTCCCCCCCGGGCTGAGCCGGAGTCACTGCCTTCCCTGAGCTGAGTGTCAGAGGACATCTAAGAGTCGCGTACTCACACGCCTTCTAAAAGTGAGGCCCCAAGTGCAAGCAGGTGAGCTGGCACAGGTCCGCATCCAGTTTCATTCCACCTGAATGAGGCACGGGCCGCCCTCCGACACCCCCGTCACCGCGTCCATTTAAAGGCCCTTCCGCGATGCTGTCGCAATCGCTTCTGAAAGTTCTGTGTCGTTTTCAACCTCTCCAGGCGTCTCCGCACAGTGGTTTAAACAAACTTTTTAAAATAAAAATTTGCTTCTACCACCTCCTTTAATGCCACGACCTCTTAAAATAATTTACGTGCACACACGCATACACACACACGCACACATGCGCACGCGTACACACACATGCCCAGGCCTCCTCGTAGGACAGTCAAGGCCTCCAGGACTGGCTCTGCCTGCCTCCCCAGGGGCCTGCCCCTCACTCCGGGCTCACTCTACAACATTGGACCTCAGGGGTTCCCATGCCCACGCCTTCGCGCGTGGACCCTCCTCTGGGAAAGTCCCTGAAAAACTAGCAAATGCTCAGGCCCCCCAAAACCATGCTCGGGCATTCCCTCGGTGTCCACAGACTCTCTGAGGCTCCTGCAAGGTGAGGCTTCGTTCCACTCCCCTGGGGTGTAGGAGGGGCTTAGCCACCTGCTTTAATGAACAGAACGTGGCAAAGGCGATGGCAGGTCACTTCCCAGATCAGGCAGTACAAAGACCGGCTCCTGTCCTGGGGGTCCTGTCTACAGATCTCAGCACTCGCCCGTGGGACACCAGCTGCCACGCTGTGAGCTGCCCTATGGCTAAGTTCGGGTGGAGAAACGAGGGCCGCTTCCAGGGGCCACCAGCAAGGAACTGAGGCCGTCAGCTCAAAAGCCCGCAGGAGGCTGCCCGGCTCCACTTGAGCAAGCTTGCGGGTGGACCGCTCAGCCCCTTTGCACTTTCGAATGACCGAACCAACAGCCAAACGCGGGCTGGCCAGAAACCAGGAGACAGTCAATGCCTGGTGTCCTCACTTTTCTTGGATGAGGGGGCGTTTGTTACGCAGCAGATCACTGACACGCCCCCTCTAGTCTCGCAGAGAGCTCACTGTGCCCTCGTCCCCGCCACGCCGGCACCTTGCCGTACAGCTGACGCTGAACGTGGTGGGCTGGAGGCAACTCTGTATTTACGTGCCCATCCTCCCTCTGGGCTCCGCGCTGACCCGAGTCCCTCAAGCACACTGAGCCCTGCTCCCCCGCGCTTTGCCCTCCCAGTCCCCAAGTGGTCCCTCCCTCCTGCTCCTCTTAGCTTTCACCTCCACAAGCACCTGCCTGTGCCCAGGTCCTGTCACCTGTCACTCTAACACGTCATCCTGTGCACCTTCGTAACAGCACTTCCCACATACAGCACTGCGTGCGTGTTTCCTAGTTTAGTTTCCCAGAATCGGGGTCCCCCGCTAGAATGTCAACTCTGAGATAAGGCGCTCTCTCTCGTCTCCCACTGCACCCCAGCACCGGCGCCATTCCCGACACACAGACGCACAGAAAGCACGGCTGAGGGGTGAACGCGTGCATGGACAAGCGTTTCCCGACTGGCACCGGAGCCGCGTCCGTGGATGGAGGCACGCTCTCCCACTAACAGCTAACAGTGCCGCTAGCTGCCCTGGTCTCGCGCCTCCCCGACGCCCTCCTCCGGCCTCTGCTGCACTTGGGAGCCCCTCCGCAAGCTGACCGGGCAGGTGCCCAGCCCTTGACCTCATCCTGCCCTTATGAGGTGCCCCTGTAGGTGTAAGCCCTCAGTCCACTGACTTGGCTTAGTAGAAACATAACAATTCCAGTAGTTTGTCTATTTTATTTCCTGTAAAGACACCAGCCCACAGATGAAAAAAAAAAACAACAAAATCATTCTTTTGAACAAGACCTATTTTGCAGAGACGGTCCTGCTTTCTGCATTAGCAAGCCTACACGCTACAGCTGGGCCCGTCCGGCAAGGCTGCAGAGACAGGCACGGAGCAGGAAGAGGCAGAGGCTCAGGGCTGGAGACCAGGAGCGCAGACGGCCCGGGCCTAGGCAGAGGCGCTCTGGGTGGGCGGCGGGGAGCGGCCGATTCCCAACTGCCTGAAATCCCGCCACTCCTGGCTGCCTGATCCTCCCTCCCTCTCCCTCGCTGCGCCACGCCAGGATCCTGACCCTTCCTCCCTCTCCCTCGCTGCGCCACGCCAGGATCTCTCCTCCTGACACTCCTCTGGCCCTCGCCCCACTCTGAGACCTGTGCTCACACTCAGGGGGCAGTTCTGGGCTGAGCTGTCACATGGCCCTCCCGTCTGGCTTTCCTCCTGCTCCAGTCGTTGGCAGCTTGGTGACCCTTATCTGGCGACAATGTGGAAACCAACTAGGGGGGGGCAGAGGGCTTGGAATCTGGGATCGGTCAGACCCAGGCGTGAGTCACAGGCCTGTTGTCCCCTCGGGGCCACCGGCCAAGGCATGCCAACACCGAGCCTCGGGTTCCTCGCCTGGGAGGTATGGTGAGGAGCCAGTCCACAGGGCCAGGTGAGGGCCAAGCAAGGCCAAGAAGCTGCATCCCTCCCAGGGGGAGCTGCAGGCTGCTGTGGTCTCTCCCCGCTGTGTCCGAGGCCCCAAGCCACGAGGTTACAGCCACTGCGCTCAGAAGATTCACGAAGCGGTAAGGCACTTGTTGACAATTCCTCCACCTATTCATTAGGTTTTTTAAAATCTAGAAACCCAGCATAAAACCGTAAGTAGGAGCCGTATTCTCACTGACAAATGTCAGAGGGTCTGGGATTCCCCAGGACTGGGTGCAAAGTAGGCACTCAGCTGGTGTCAGTGGGCAAGAGGAGGAGACAGAAGAACCCACCTGCGCCACCAGATGCCACACACTGGACTCAACGGGCCCGATTAAGGGCCCGGTGTGATCATGAATTTAGGAGTCAGGGCAGGACAGGACCCAGTGGCAAACGCAGAGTTTACACGGAGACTGCGAAGCCTGAGCTCCCACTTTCTGAGCTGGCGACTTTGCAGGAATAATTCAATCTCTGCCTGGTTTTCCTGATGAAACAGGGCACTGTGGTGAGTGCGCCCACGCGGCTGAGTGTGGAAGAACTAACTCAGCACAGTGGCCCCTGCACGCAGTGAGCGGCACACAGTAAATGCCACCAGGTGTTTGCTGCTCCTCTGCAAGGGCTCAGCGCCCCGAGTCCAGGTGGGGCCGCACCTGTCCCACAAAACAAGCAGGGTGGAAGGAAGACAGAGTGGCTGGCAGTAAGTCACCAGGACCGCACCATCCCCAGGCCAGCACCCGTCCTGCCCCGCCCAGGCCCTCGGCCTCTCTCATTATTCCACCTGCGCTCTCCCCTCCCCCTCCTTCCCATCAGCCCTGCCCTCTGCAGCCCCAAGGACCAAATCAGACCCAGCCAGCCTCAACCCTTCCCGGCCTGTGCATGGACGGCCTGGCCCTGCCCCGCACCCTGCCCCGAACCCTGCCCCGCCCACATGCGCTTCAACTCCTGCCACCTCAGCAGGCTGTGCACGCCTACCACAGGGCTTCAGGCTCCTCTGACAGACAAAGCCTATTCATCCCACGAATCACCTCCTCCAGGAAGCCACCCGTCTACCCCACCCACCTACCCTGCTCACCTAGGTCGCACGTCTCTTCTCTGGGTTCTATAATACCTGATGCTTATCGCTATCACGAGTTTTATTTGACTAGACCAAAGTGACCTCAGTGCAAGTCTCTCTTCTCTGAAAATGTGAGTGTCCTAAAGTCAGAGAGAGCCTACTGTGTGTCAGATGCAGTGACAGACAGGACAGAAACTGCAGCCACCACCATGGAGCTTGTATTTTCCCAAGGCAGACAGACAGCGACTGCTTGATCACACAAACCCTACTGCACAACACCTGGACCAGCAGGGGCTCCGCCCACACTGCTGCTGTGAAGGGCCAGACTGTGACGCAGAGAACACAGGTAGGGGGCACCAGGGTGTGGATTAACAGCCCCTCTCCACCCCTGACCAGTTGGACAATTTGGAGCAACTTAAAACAATTTCATATATACATATTTTTTTTTGGTTACACAGGTGTATACATTTGATAGAACTCATCAAAGTACACATTTAAGACCTGGGCAGCTTACTGTATAGGAAAACACCTCAATAAATAACATAAAATATATATTTATTGAGTGAATTAACCTAGCCTTACTGAGCCAAAGCTTCTTTATTTTAAACATAGAAATGGTCTAGAAATTTCATGGGTGTCATGAGAATCGAATTAGATTCTATTTTTAGTACCTGAACCAAAGTAGGTACGCAAATAATTAGTGCAATGAATAAGTGTTATTCTATAATTCTATAAATATGTATAACTAAATTATAATAACACTATTAGCTACTATTTATTAAGTACTTACCACGCACGTGGGCTATGCGTATAGATATGACTTCCTGTATTTTTACATGGCTTCCTGTATTTTTAAACAGACACAGACAGAGCTTTATAGATAAATGTGCCATGTCCCTGGTGCTGGCCCAGTGCCTGGCACACAGCGGGTGCTAAACACACACGTGATAAATGATTGGCTGAACGGCTGAATGAATGAGTGAGAGAGAGAGTGATGGTGACTTTGGGCACCAACGTGGCAGCTGAGTCAGGGGCTGCCCTGCTAAGCCGGTCCACGGACTGACAAAGGACTCGGCGGGTGTGGGCCATCGGGGCCGTGGCTCTGACGCGCCCCTGGCTGCGGGGCCCGGCACTCACGTCGATGGGCACGCTGTCGTAGAGGCGCTTGCCGATCACGGCCTTGCCCTGGATGTCGATGTTCTCCCTCTCCTCGATGGGCAGCGTCTGTACCAGCGCGCAGTCGATGTACAGGGACACGTTCGGCGCCTGGATGCTCAGCGCGAGCTTGTGCCAGTCCCGGTCAAAGAGGTCGCTGACCCGGGGGCCGCGGAACACCACCCTGACGGCATCCTCGATGGCACCCACGGCGTTGTACTCGACCGCCCTGTTCTCGCCGTCCAGCCGGATGGAGACCTAGGGAGGAGGGAGCAGAGGCACATGGGCCCGGTGGGGAGGGGCGAGGGGAGGAGACGCTGCAGTCAGACCCGGCAAACTGGGGTGGCTGCTGCTGTGACCCCGGCCAGCTGGCCTGCCACAGCGGGCCACCACACACTCCAGCCTCAGCTTCCTCCTCCACGTGACGGTGTGAACATGTACTGCGCGGGCTGTTCCGAGCCCGGTGCTAGGTGGGACGACTGGACTCACATGTGACTCCAGGGCCCCCATGCCAGCTGCCCCGAGGGACTCTGCACGTAAGAGCACTTCTGTGACATGAGACACCTGGTATAGAGGAGCTCGAGTCATGAGACCAACCAGGACCCTCCCCCATACCCCGAATAGTTTCAGTGTCTCTTAAAACCCCAGGCTGGCAAAGCAGAGCACATCTTCCAGCCAGAGGCCAGGGGCCAGTCTGAGACTTGTCCATTAACCCGCCTCAAGGATAAAGCTGGAGATCCAGCAGGACCAAGTTTCTTGGTGGCAGAAACTCGCCTGCTTTGTTCACTGTCAGCCCTTTGAAAAATGCCTGGAAAACTCCAGAAGAGAGTTCATTCTTGTTTCTCTTAGAATGAATGAGTGAATGAATGAGTGAACAAACGAATATGTTCTCATCAATGTGCTCATTTCTTCATCCCCTGTGCAATACTCACTGAACATCCTGAGAGAGGCAAGCAACATGCCGGGTGTCAGGAATGCAGCAGTGAGCAAAATCGACACGCTACCCGTGCATGACTGGCCACCAAGGACACTTCCCGTGAAGGGCACTCCCCCAAGGCTTGCCGGCGAAGCGGAACTGCCAGGCGCCTCTTAGAAAAGGAGCCTGAAGCCCTCGAAGGCGGGCTTGGTCTCCCGTCAGCTCGGCAGCACCTCAGCCCACGGCTGGTTCTGGCAGGAGCAGAGGGGCAGCCATGGCAGACAGAGAGCATGCCAGCTCTGCAAACGACATGGGGGAAAAGCACCCAGACCGGGGGTGGTGAGGGCTCGCCCGCAGGAGTGTCGTGGCAGGCGCCCAGCCCCACTGCACCAAACCCTGAGACACGGGAGAAGCAGCGCTGCGTGCCTGCAGATGCGGGTGGATACGGGTCGCTGGGCGCAAAGGCCTCTGGAGAAGAATCTCATCCCCCCCGCACCCTGTACCGTGCAGCCTCCCGCGCTTATGACATCGGGCCACTCAGCAGTCAGGCCTGCCAGAGCCTACGCCACTGAGTCTGGCCAGGGCTGCCACAGAAAGACTGTTCGTTCAATGGGGCCAACTGATGGAGACAGGAGCCCGCTGAGCACAGCCGGTAAAAGACAGGCTTGGAGCCTGATGGCCTGGGTTCAAATCCCACCTTTCCTTTTCATTACCTATGACACTCAGGCAAGTGGCCTAACCACGCTGAGGTCCAGGCCCCCTCTTTGTAAGACAGGAACAGCAGAGGCCCCATGCAGGACAAACAGGACAAAGTGAGTTACGACTTGTGAAGTACTCAGGACAACCCGTAGCTTCTACTAAGTGTGTGCCACGTCAGGGTCCGGCTCCGTCACAGCAAGGACAGCCCACTGCTTCGGAGGGCCACCCGAGAGTGGCTGCCACGGTCCAATGGCTTGAACACATTTCTATTTTATTTCAACCCCAAGTGAAAACAGTCAGTATCTCCCGGCTGAGGGGGAGCCATGTCTTCACACGGTTCACTTTCCAAGAGAACAATGGTGAACAACAGACGAAGATATGGCTGGGCCATGAACTCTGAGAACACGGGCTTTGGGATTTGGCAGAGCACGAAAGCAGCGTCGCTTGCAGCTCACACCAGCGTGACATGTGGATGGCTTTGATTCTGTGACAGGTCTTTCCTCGCTTGGCCACATGCTGCTGAAGGGTTTTGGGCCCAGACACACGAGGTGGATGATGACGGGCTGCAGAGCCCTGGTCAGGGTAAAACCAAAGAACAGCACAGAAGGAAACCATCTGACAGAACTGTCCTGGGTATCAGGCACTGTTCCGGAAGCTTCCACCAACCATTCGTGGTGGGTATTGTGTTCTAGTTTACAGCTGAGAACTAGAAAGACTCAGAAGGCCATTCTGTCTCGGGGCCCACACCTGGAAAGGGGCAGACATGAGATCTGAACACAGGTCTTACTGACTCTCAGCCACTTTGTTCCATGACATCACGGAGTCGTGTCACTCAGGCTGCTGATAGGGCGCGTGCCGTAGGCCAGCCCCCCGTTTAGGCAGAGCGTCCCCAAGACAGGATTAGATCTTCGTTCCCACCAGAGAATCAGGCACTCGACCCTCAGTGGCAGAAGCAGCTGCACCTGTCTGCTGGGCGACACTCCCTGCAGGTTCCCTGGGCCTCCGTATACCAGATGCCCCATCTCCGGGGCCCAAGAGAAAGGCCCCTGGAGAAAACATGGTGGGTGAGGCCATCCTCATGAGAAAGACACGGAAAGCTGGAGGCCCGCGGAGGAAGGTGACAGGGCATGCGGCTCATACCTGTGGGATGCCATACTGGTCGATGACCTGCCAGATGTACCAGTCTTCTTTCCGAGACGACTTCCTGAACCGGAAGGTGGTAACGAAGGCGTACTCGTCAGGCAGCCCTTGAGGGAACACGTCCCTGGAGAGAGGCGGAGACACCAGGCTTAGTGAGGAGAGCAGGAGACACGAAAGAGAGGCCACAGCCCCAGGGTCACTACGTCCTGCCAGCTACACCATGTCTAAAATCCGGCCTGTCCTCACTGCCTTCCCTTTCCCATACGACCCTGTGCAGACCCCACTGTGGTGCTGCCATGGTGGCCCTGCCCCCACCCTCATGTCTGGCTCCTCCTCTCCACCATCACCTACAGAAGCAACAATAAATGCTAAACTGCCACACCCCCCAGGTCAAATGCAGCTGAGCGTCCTGGGACCTACCCTTCCCCCTCGCAAGAAGCTCCGATCCCCAGCCTAGCGCAGCCAGGCTCTGAGGGTTAACGCAGCGTGACCTGACGGGTGAGCAGCAGGAAGGGGCTCACACACAGAGGGGCATCTAGCCTCCAGGACGCTCGCTCAGCTCATCCATCAGCTGCTTGTCCCTTCCCCTGCAGACCTGGCCAGGTGGAGCCCAACCCCGCTGAGGCAGGGAGCTGCCTGGGGAATGCACGCGGCCCCGACTCCTCCATCGCAGGGGCTGGAGGCTGTCTGGCCAGAGAGCCAGGAAGGGAAATGAGGAGGAAGGCGGCTGGGTTCCCGGTTCTCAGGCCTGTGGGCTCTCAGGGACCTTCATTTGGCTGCAGAACCCGTGAGCAAAGTCTGGTCTCCCTCTCTGATGTTTGGCTCACAGACCCAAGCTAGGGGTTGGCCCAGCTGTTCAGAGTCATCCCGCAAGCTGGGATTTCACCCCGGACCACATCCGGGCACAGGTGGCATGTATGTACAAACAAGTGAGAAAAAATATAAATATCGAAAGTGATACCCCTTTTCATTATGAACAAAATTAACCTATAAATTAAAATTGCATGTATGTATCTGTGCATAGATTTCAAAGCATTAGAAATAAAGGGATATTATTCTTTTCTGAAATGTCAGCTTTGCTGCTTTGACTTTGTTTCTGGTGTTTTGCCATTAAAGCAAAATCGTTCTTCTCAGTAACAACTCAGTATAACATGAGACAAATCCATTATGCAGAAACACTGCCACCCCGAGTTCCCCAGAGCAGCCCCAGCCCCCCTGCTCTCTGCTCCACGTCTCGTGAGAAAGATGCCACCAGCAAACGCGAGGGGCCTCCGCGAGGCCCTCCCGCCAACTGTGCAGCACGTGCTTTCTTCCTGTGTCATGTTCTCCCTCCACTGTACGTTTCCTTTAAAGTGAAGTCGTACTTGATCTTTCGTTTCCAAGCAGTGGGGATGACGAACTAGAGAAATCGGGACAAAGTACGGGGAGTGGGGTGAGAAATGGAGACTAGATTGCGTGTACCCTTGTGAGCACGGGAGCAGGTAATTAAGAATGATCTCGGCCAGCATCTGTACAGAGAGCAATGCTCAGGGTCGGGAAAGACGCCCCTCTCTTAGGTCTGTTGTAATGATTAGGTCTCCACTGCACAGGTGACAAAAGGGGACTCAGAGGAGGTGACTTGCTGCCTTCCTCTTCTGTACATCTCTCTCATGGGGTGTAGGTGCTGTGAGCCTCGGATGGCAGACGTTAGAGTCCAGCGAGATGCTGGGTGCATGGGTGGCACTCAGACTGCTCACCGAACTGGAAAAATAACTGCGTGGAAGCAAAAATTCTGCCAAATGCAAAGCTCTGTGGCCTGGTGTCCCAAGCCCATCTTTGCCAGGCTAGGATCCAACAGAGCGTGTTCACTGATTGGAGATTGGCCGATTCCATTCATGCATTCAGCAAATCTTTTTTTTTTTTGGAAATTTTTCCCATTCAATGTTTAGAGATAAAAGGGTTAACCATTCTGCAGGAAAGTCCCCTTTTCGTATTGAAATCTGATAGCGATTAAATCCGGGCATTTTTCCAAACTGCTGCATGAAGAGAATGCTGAAGGCCATCACCACACAGCACACTGCAACGTAAGGCCTCTTCCTCCACCAATCCTGGCACACTTCCAAAGTATACCCAGCAACCACAGTGAGGCCAGCGAGGCCCCAGCCACATCTCAACAAATCTTGACCGGTCTCCTCCTCTGGGCAGAGCTCGGCTTGACGCTGGGACCACACCAGAGGCCGGACTCGGTCCCCTCCAAGAGCTCCTCGCTGAGCAGGGAGGCCATCTGTAAGTGACTCACTGCACAACGACGAGTCAGGTTCAACCTTGCCACGCTTGATGCAGCAACATGGCTTGTGAGGAAAGAGGAGGAGGTGAGGCCTCGTCTGGGGGCCTCTCTGAAGGCACCACGGTCGGGCTGTTCTTTGAAGGATGAGCAGGTGTCCAGGCGGAGAGGAGATCGTGAACAAAGGTGGGAGCAGGGTGCCCAGCAGGCTCCATGACAGAGACAGAGGAGCCAGACGAGGGAGGGCTGGGTGACAAGCTAAAGGCCAAAATGGTAGGACGGGGCCAGGCCACACACAGGCCTTTCCAGCCCTTTAGCTTCAATTCAATTCAAGAAGTTAAAGGGTTTTAAGATGGAGGAAGGAGGTCAGGACAAAATATCATTTTTATTCTCAAAAAATCTACCTGAGAGAAGAGGAATGGAACACTTATTTGGGTGTCGTCAGCAGCACTTGGCTGGAGACCCTGAACAGCTTGTCACTTCATAATCTTCTCAACAATGTTTCAAGGCAGAAACGTTCATGTCAGCCGAACAACGTGACGTCACTGAGAAACGGGGGCACCTGATGACACGGAGGCCGGGCACCCAGTAAGTACTAAAAGTGGGTCTCCACGGGCCAAAACGACTTCGTGACTCGGTGCTGCTGTGCCTGCCGCATAATGCAGTGCTCGTCCAGAGGAGGCGCCATGTCCCTGCATGAACAAAGAGATGTCCCTCCACCTGGGACACCTCACTGTGAATGTTTGCTGTTTAATGAACTGATAGAAAAATGCACGCATGAGTCAATGATCAACGCCAGGTTGGTATGGAGAAGTGAGTGCAGAAGGGCCCAGGAACCAAGGCAGTCGACAGTCATGGGTCTGCTGACACAGGTCACGTTTCAGGTCAGCGGCTCAGCTGCCTCATTCCAGGGCGACCCTCGCAGACACTGAGTAGGTTAAAGCCCTGGTTGGCCCCCCCACCCCCTCTACGACTCCCCAGACACCCAGCAGGTCTGGAAGGGGAGCTGAGCACTCACTCAGTCCTCTGCACCACGGGGAAGGATCCCATCCGGACGTAGGAACTCTGCACCCCGTTCTCTCGCCTCCCCAGGATCTCCTTCACTCTGAACAAATCCATCAGGTCGAAACCTGCACGAAGAGAAGAGCTGGGGTGAGTCTGCTGAGAGGGGAACCCACTCCGCGAAGGGGGCTCGCCCGCCTGCCCTGGGGCGCGGCTGGGGGCTTACGCAGAGGAACTGTTCGAATGCATGCTCGGGAGCAAACGTGAACAACAGTAAGTCCAGAGGGGTCCAGCGTCCGTTTCCAACCCCAATTCCAGGAAAGGGTGCAGGAGACGCTGGGCTTTCCAAGGAAATGTGACCGCTGCAAAAGTCCAGGGTCGCGATCAGGCAAAGGCAAGTGGGAGGTGTCCCGCTGCGACGCTGGGGGCCTGGGAGTCCAGGAGGCCCACGGGGAGCACCTGACCCCCACTGCGTTGGGGTCAGGTGCTCCCCGTGGGCCTCCTGGACTCCCAGGCCCCCAGCGGCCAAAGCGGCCATGCAGGGGAGGGCGAGCGTCTCACGCAGACACATGGGCCCCTTCCTGCAGCCACAGCGTGGCGACTCGCCTGGTTTCCTTTAGCGCTGGGCTGCTTTCTTAAATGTAACCATTTTCAAGAGCGAAACATCGGCCAGAAGAAAACGGTCTTTCTTCCCGGTGCCGCATTCACTGAAAGGTGTTTTTCTTCTGCGTTGATGCTAACAGAGGACCTCAGGTGCTCTGGCAATGTGAAGCAATGGGCAAGCCAAGACTCTGGGCTCAGGCGAGTTGCTGGGGACAGAGGTAACCTGATTCGGTCACTGTCACGAGTTCTTGCTGGGGACCACAGTGGGAACCTCTGACCCATGCATGTCCTCTGTGAAATGCCATCACGAGTCGTCTCAGGCTCTGGCGACTGCTCCACCCCTTCCCCAGAGCCCCGCCCACCACTGCTGCCCTGGTTATACTGGACCAGACAAGGAACTGGGGACGGGGTGTCCTGAGCAGACCCCCAGGGGCACCAGCTGATGGGAAATGTCACTGAATGAACGAGCAGAGAAGCCCTCATTCCTTCTGTTGGCACAGACCTAGCCTGCTTTGAGCAGACACTGGACGCCAGCCTTCACATGGCATGGGAGGACAAAGGGCATAAGGTGCCCCTGCTGCTCTGGACTCAACACCTCACAGATTCCAATGGCCCCAGCCAGAAGCGGCTGGCGGGACAGGGCTGGCGCCCCACACCTGGAAGTGGCCGGGGGCCGGAAGCTCCTGACAATGGAGGGGCAGGAACCTGGGAACGCAGTGACTGGCCGGAAGGCCCTGCACAGCCCCACAGTCCCAGGCTCCGTGGAACGGACACCAGGTGGCAGAGGGCGTACAGGCTGTTGAGGGCTTGGGTTCTATTCCCGGGAAGACAGGCAGAACAGGTAGAAGCAGGTTCCAGAGCCTCTGTCCTGGGTCTGAACGCCAGTGAGCACTGGCCGGGGGCATGGCCGGTGTCCTCGCACCTTCATCAGCAACGAGCAGACACGCGCAAAGCAGAGCTGCGCAGAATAGGCGCCTGCACCTGTCATCCCAGCAGCCTGGGGCAGGTGGGTTGACTGTTAATCTCTGACTCTCCTGCCTGCCTGAGGGAAAAGGTTACTGCAGCGGGGCACTGCAGGTGTGCAAGCGAAGCTGCCGGTTTAATTCAGGGAGTGAAGGCGGGGACAGGAGAGCACCTCGCTCACACTCGCCGGGGTCCGGGGCTGCCTGTTCATAGACTCTGCAGCTCCGCGACTTCAGGGCGATCGCTCCTGTCCCTAAAACTCCATTTCTCAGCCGTACAGAGCAGAACAGGGGCCACTTCGCAGGACTGCCCGCGGCCTCGCGCGGATGCTAAGTGGTGGCTCTTACTCAGAATCTGGTGGACACATGCCCAAGGCCAGCTGTGCAAGGTTGGGGAGAGAACACAGAGGGCCTGCTCTCCCACTTCGCGGCTTCGTCAGCTGTCACCAGAAACTGCCACTTTAAGCTGGTTTCCCTCTAGCAGTTACACGCGGGAGAATGAAACCGTTTTGTAAAAGCGAACATGTGCTCTACTTTCTGGTTCCACTTCTATTGGCTTCAATGAATAAAAACAAAGACTTAAACACGACCAAACTTTGGACAACAGGCAATTAACTAGGTGGCAGCAAAGGGCACCAGAGAAGAGATGAACTGCCTGCAATAAACACGGGCCAGGAAAGAAGACGAAAAACGTTCCCGAGGTAAACAGACTCAGGTGCAAGGCGCCGGGAGATGAAGAAGCAACCTCGTCACGCGGAAGCCCGAGGCACACCTCCCTGCCGTCTGCGGGCTGAGCCAGCAGGGAGGCCGCGAGCCAGCGACCGCCCCGTGCCAGGCGCCCACTGAGCACTCTCCTTGTCCTTCAAAGGTGTGCAAGGGACAAAGCCTTGCCGGACGGACTCCCGAGGGCACCAGTTGCTGTGGTGCGTCTGGCAAGGGGCTCACAGCTTACCCATCACAGGACTGTCTCACCCACTAGACGGTGAGCAGTTTGATGGGACCTGGTCTGACTCATGTTTCTATCCCCAAACAAGTCAGGAGCTTTTGTAGTTGTTCGTGCTTGTGGCACCATTTGTGGAAAGAGGGAAGGAGAGAATAAAGAATTCACCAGACATTAGGGGCTCCCATGTAGTCTATGCCCCCTTGGCTGCTTAGATTCCAATAATGAACCAGACAAAACCCCAACCCCTCAAAGATTATTATCTGCTGGGAAAGAGATACACGAACGAGCAGGATTAGTCAATGATAAGGAGGGAGACTGGCTGGGCTTGACCTTGGCAATCCAATGGGCTATCAGGGAGGGCTTCCCCGAGGTGATAAGGCTTGGCCTGAATTTGAAGAATGAATAAGATTTGGGCAGAGAAGAAAAGGCCACGCATGGTAGCTGGGTGTGCACAGGTCACTGGACCCAAGTCAGCCAGGTTCTTCTGGGAAACCTAGCTATTTCAGGGTGTCAGGAGCCACTGTGAGGGGCACGCTGGCCAGGAGTAAGGCAGGCAGCGGCAGGTCATCCTGGGTTCTGCCGGCCACATGGGAGATCTGAGTTTATTTCCGTGGGCAATAGGGAGCCATGGAAGGGTTTTACAGCAGGGGAGAAACACAACCCTGTTTCTGTTTTCAATGATGGTTCTGGCAGCTGTGGATGGAGGAGCTGGGAGACCAGCAAGGACAAGACTTGGTAGGATTTTTCCAGGGAGGAGGGATGGAGGAAGCTGTTGGCCTGGAGGCTGTTTGGGATTGATTATCTGCATGTGGGAGCCTATGTGGGAGGAGAGAAATCTAGGATATCTGTGGCCAAATTTCAGACCTGCACTGGCCCTCGTTAGCTTCCCAGGAAAACTGTAGGACGCCTTCATTCACTCCCATTTGCAGAACCTGTGGTCACCACAGCCGAGGGGGAACAGGGCTGGCGAGGCCACCCCTGAACCCAGGAGGGGCACACCCAGGCCCAGCAGCAGCGCGGCAGAGCAAGCGCACAAGGTGGCTGGTCCTCTTACCTGTGATTTCCTTGGTCCCGCCACTGGCGTACTTGAAGCGGTCTCCTCCCACACGGACGCTGGGGCAGAGCACGTCTGAGAAAAGCGAGAGGAAAGAGATAGATGAGCAAACATGACCACAGTCCCTCCGTGGGATGCGACCGCACACAGACACCTCCGCCATCTCACAGCACGCTGCACGTCCAGCGCGTGAAGCAGATGCAGACGTGAACAAGACATTGTCCCAACCTCGAAGGAGCTCAGAGTCACCTCCATGAGAGGGAGCCAGACACCAAAATCCATATGATCAACAGTGCAGTAAGTGACAGAAATGGGCACCGCTTGCTGGGGGGTTCAGGGCACAGACCCAACACCTGGCCTGCCTTGGCGAGGGCAGGGGAGTTTCCTGGAAATGCGATGCTTGAGGTTCTCTTAAAGAAACAGTAAGACTTCACCAGACAGATGAAAAACAAAAGGTGACACAGGCTGAGGAAGCCTCACTTAAAAAGGCACAAACTTATCCATGAAAATTCCAAGTCAGCAGGAAGTCACTGAAACGGGAAACACATGCTGGGGACCCACCAGAAAAGTGTCTCTTATGCCACCCCAAGGTGCTTTGAGTACACTTCCGGAAAGATGCAAATTCCAGAGGAAGCAAAACTGCTCAGTTACACAAAGACAACGGAGCGAGTTACACTGTAAAAAATGCTTCATTGTAGGATATTACACAGATGTCTCCCTAAACGGCTTCAAGATTCCTCACTTAAAGGCAGTTGGAAGAAAAAGGGCCTCTTTCAGTTGCCCTAAAAATCCCAGGAGCACCAACTTTGAATTTTAAATTCCTAGGTCCAGCACAAGTCTCTAAATCTCTGTCTGGGTGTGAGCATCTGTGACATGGGAGGCCTTACAAAGCACACACTGTCACAGGGCTGCTTTGAGACTAAGCCCATGACAGGACCGGAACTAGAGAGGAGGCCCTCTCCTCAGTTTAACACCTGAGGCAACTTGGTGCAGACTCTGCCCGGCCCATGAAACAACGCGGTTACGCGCGTCATTACCGTAGCCTCGTGGTTACGCGCGTCCTTGCCGTAGCCACGCGGTTACGCGCGTCCTTGCCGTAGGCTCGCGGTTACGCGCGTCCTTGCCGTAGCCACGCGATTACGCGCGTCATTACCGTAGCCTCGCGGTTACACGCGTCCTTGCCATAGGCTCGCGGTTACGCGCGTCATTACCGTAGCCTCGCGGTTACGCGCGTCATTACCGTAACCACGCGTTATTAGGCATTTCTGCCATCCCAGCGGTTCCACATGCAATGACCTCTTTTCATACTTGGGGCATAAATGTCCAAGGGTAGGACAGGTTTGGGGCCTCTTTGCCAATCAGCAGTGAGGAGGAATGAATAAGATCTTTCCTAATTCGGGAAGCGCTATTTTTAATGTTTATCCTAAGAGGCACCAGGAGGTCTGACAAGCCCCACGGAGGAGGTTATTTTGGAAACAGCACCAAGCTGTCTCGGACCAAACAGGAGAGAAGATACAGGCGATGTGTAAAATTTAGATGGCTCCACCCAGGACAGCGGCAGCTGTGGGGTGATGATCAATTCCTTTAACTTTGGCAGCCCGCTAGAGAGACTGGCTGGGGATCATGCATCATTTAAAATGAGTTGACTCAGAAGGTTCTATCTTTGATGATGACCAAACCCCTAGAGGCTGATGGCTGGAGCTCATGCTCTGAGCCACTGAGCCTTGTCTCTGCAAACATCCTCAGCAGAGACGCTAATTCCTGATCTCAGGCAAGGACAGTCCGAAGATCATGAACGCAAAGACAGAGATTCTTTTCCAAGATGCTAGAACTTGCCCAAACTGCTTTCAGGAATCCCTCCCCAGACCTGCTGCCAATCTCCTTTTGGGGCCATCACTAAGCCTCATGCATTCAGAGGCTCAAGGCGCAATTTATTACGGACTTGGTTAACTCAGGACAAATGCCTCCCAAAATATCCCCTCCAGCCAGGCCCCCAGGGTCCACCTGCTTGGCAGGGAGGTAGCGTTAGCATCCAAAGTCCCTCTCAGCCCATAACTATATTCCTTTGGCCAAAATATTTCCACATCTTGAATAATGATCTATTTATTTCTGCATTAACTCATTTATTCAAACTGAAATATTTATAGAGCTCCAGACATGTTGCAGGCACTGAGTTAGTTCTAGGGACACACAAAGGGGATAACAGATAAATCACAGTCCCTGCCTTTAGGGCACTCGTGAGCTGACTTGTGACAGACTCTGGACATACTGAGCCCAAGAAAGTGTCAGCTCTGCCATGACACCTTCGTGTCTCCTTGCTTCAGACTCCTCCTTCTCATCCGCTGAGACTCTTCTCAACCTTGAGCCCCCACCACCCAGGGCGTTGCTGTCACCCCAACCTGGGTAAGGAGCCCTCCAGCCCGCCGTGTCCTAGAGCTGATGGCACTACGCCGAAGGCACCGACTGGCATGTCCGTCTCCCAGTGAGTGGGAGTCTGTGGACGAGACTGGATTAGACCAGACTGGATCTCAGTCCAGCTCTGCATCTACACTGTCCTCACAGTGCCAGGCACAGGACATGCCTTGAGTTCATGCAGAACAGAAATGACTAGTGACGCCTGAGCTGAGAAGCAAATGCTGAAGGGTGGACTGGACAGCCTTCCAGGCATGGGCTTCAGCGTCATGCTGATGAGCCGGCAAGAAGAGTTCGCCGACAGCTGGTCCTTCCACGGACGTGTGGCAGACGCCATCAGTCGTCAGCCTAACATCACGTTCCCGCTCTTTCCCGGCTAAAAGAATGCCATTTTTGTTCAGAATGGCAGAGTTTTTGGACCAAAGAGAAAAGCTGCAGCTGGTTGGTCTAAGCCAATTACAGTTACTCTGGCCCCCATCTTTCCAGCCTCTCTTGCAGCTGGAAGAAACATGTGACCCAGTTCTGGGCCAAGGAAACAGATAACAGAAGTTTTCTGTAGTTGGGAGTGGGGTGGTTTCTTAAAAGGCTTTTGCTTTTCCTGATGTAAGGGGACAGATATGTAGATGGGGTTGGAAAGTTTCCTTTCTTTTCTCCCTCTTTCGAAGGTGGGACGTAACATCTGGGGAACTATCTAGAAGAATCAAGGAGAGAGAGACTCTAACCCTTGGCCAAAGGGTCTGAAGGCCAAGCTTCTCCTTCCAGATGCCCGAGGACAGTCGATGAGGGTGGTGAACACTGTTTCACCATTTTTCTGGCTAAAAAGCTACTGACAGACTGGGTTTCTTTCACTAGCCCAGTAAGGACAGAATTATCAGGTAATCATTCAGGACCAACGGAAGTGGTGGCTCTGGGATTAAAGACAGGAACAAGCTTTCAGGAATCGAAACATATATACAGTTAGGTCTGGGTTAGTCAGTTGATCTTCCTTTTTGAAAACATGAGAACACAAAAAAAGGACATGGCTGATGACAAAGCCCCTGCTTCCTGGAGCTCATTTACTGTCACCCACTGACATTTGTTTTTCCCTCAGGCTTTAGGAAAGGCAGAACATCCTAGACTCCTGGAGAAAGAGAAAGGTTTCTCCCCCAACAGTACAGGTTCCGCTCCACCAGAGGCCTCAACAGAGGCCGGGTACTGGCCTCCCCAAGGGGAAAACTCGCCCTCGGTTTACCAAATGGCGAAAAGAGAGTGTGTTTGCTTATCGGGAGGAGGAAGGTTGCACAAGATAATCTCTGATGTCCTCCTGCTTTTCAGTGACACATCCACGGTCCTGTCTGGAAAACACAGGCCCATGCCATCCCCTGACTCTCAGCCAAGAGGGTCCCCAGTTGGGAAAAGAGGGTGCTGGCAACTATTGAATTCCTACTGTGTGCCCATCACCTGTTATGTTATCTGCAACAACCATTCTAGGAAGATTTTGTTTCCATTACACAAATGTAAAAAAACAGAGACTAAGGAAGTTAAGAAACTCGTGAGACAAGAGAAGTATCTAGATTTGAATAACGGTCTACCTGCATCTGCAATCTAGGGGTAGAGATGGTGGCCCCAGTCTAGGGGACCAGGAGGACCCATGGAAGTGGGAGCAGAGCCCAAGGAGGGCTCAGTGAGCAGGGATAGGAAGCAATCACTGCCCATCCATCACTTCACGGCAGCCGCTGCGGAGGGCAGCTGACCGCAGACGAGATGCCGACGTTCCAAGTGGGCAGGGAAGAGGCGGATGAGGAAAGTGATGAATCAGACACCAGCAGACGCGGGGCGCAGCTCTGCGGCTCCGAGGCCAGCCGGCCAGGAAACAGTCCACACATGTCCACTTCAGAGAGCCAACAGACACCGAGCCAGGCCCTAGGGCCCCAAGGATGACCAGACTAATGACCACACTCCTAGCAACGCCAGGACGGAGCACCCGCAGGTCCGGTCCTGTGCTGGACTGTGTCTGCCCTGCTCTGGGATGGAATTAGGTCTGTGACTGGCAGACACATGGAGATGGCTTGCTCAGCACCATACTCTTCCACCCTGTTGAATATGTTGACACTTCTAACTGAATCCTCCCTAGGGCCTTACACGATAGGTGCTATCAGTTATAGACGTGCAAGGAAAGGCACAGGCATAGAGAAGTTAGGAAACTGACTGCCCGAGGCCACTGATTAGCAAATGGGGCAGTGAGCACATTGGCTCCAGCACAGGCCCCTGACCAGTACCCCAATCGGTCTCTCCAAGGTCAGCCAGCACATAGGGCCAAGGCTGCTTGGTTCCAGAGCCCACAGGAATGGCCGGCCAGCTGGCTACCCCCCGAGGAGCCCCTTCTGCCCCAGGCGGCCCTGGCCCACGGAGGAGGGGCTCCTCACTCATGTGTTCTCCAAGTTAGGCCCACGGGTGCCTGCGTACACATGGAGGAGCCTGGGGCCTGCGGGGGCGGGCCACGAACACTTTGGCCTGCCCTCTATGGGTCCTAAACCCCAGACAGGTCCCGGTTCTCCCCCGCAAAAGCCAGCTGGGTGTGCAAGGCGGTGTGCCCTCCCGCTGTCTGGCCTCCTACGGCTGAGCCTCTCCCGCAGGCCTCTCCACACGACACCAAGACGGACGGAAAAAGCGAGGCCGTACGGAGCGGGGAGAACCCACGGGCGCGGCTGCGTGTTCGCTGCCGGCGGGTGCTGTCCAGCACCCTGTGCCACACGCCCCAGTGCTCCTATCGCCCCGCCCTGCAGGGGACAAACGGAGGCTAAGAGGACATAGAGGGTCTGCTTAATCACACCTCCTGCGAGTGGTGGAAACAGGATTCAAACTCGGTACGACTCCGGCAGGCTCCCCACTTGCCACCTCAAACCCGCAGGTATGCGGGTGTCTGGAAGCACCTGTACAGCATTTAAGCTGCGCTTACCTCTGGGGCCAGACTCGGAAGGGTTTTTATCCCCTTTACGTTTCTGCACAGGTGAGCCTTGAACAAGGCCGGCGATTATGACAGCCGACGCCCACGCAGTGGAAAACCCGCCCATGACTTTGACTCTCCAGTCGGCCCTTTGCATCAGGGGAGTCTAATGGAGCATGGAAAACAGTCTTTTCACATTCCCAACCATAGATTCCCAAATGCGAATGGAAAATGCTATTTCCTGTCTGTGGCCGGCTGAATCCATGGATGTGAAACTACAGATACACGAGCCGACTGCATTAACTGAAAAAAATCCACGTGCAACCGACCCACACAGTTCAAATCCTGTAGTTCGAGGATCGACTCTATTTTCAAATTTGTTTTAAAGATTTGCACGTGATTTCCCAGCACAGTTATTTAGACTATCGCCATTATTTTTTAAAATAGGGTCTGAGCCTTGCCGGGGACAGACGGAGGCTGCAGGGGAGGGAGCAGGAGGACCAGTGTCTGGCAGCTGGCCACAGGGCTGTTTCTAGAGGTGAACCTGGAGTCCTAGGGGCCTGCACCAGCTGCCCAAGTTCCCAAGGAGGCCTGGAGAACGACAGAGGGCCCTGTGGTGATCAATATGCACTTCTGTACCCAGGAGCCACCAACAGGTGGCCAGGCCCATGGCTTTAAGGGAGCCACCATGGAGATGGACACCAAGGCAGACTGATGGGACAGTGGTCTGCACACTGGACAGTAAACACCTGCCACGCTGGGATGGTCAGTGGTGGGGGCTGGGGAAACAACCCAACCAGGAACAAGCACATTCTGTGGAGTCCAAGGGACTGGAACTACAACCCGGGCCCTGGGCCAGGAGCTCATGGCATCCCTGGGGGCCTTTCTACACCCTCTGTGCAATGGTGGGAAAAGAAGGGGAGCACCTGGACCCCCACGGAGCACCGGCTACCAGTAAAGCAGCTTTAGATGGTACAAGTACTCTGGTTTCACGGCAACCCCGGGAAATAGGCACGCTTACGCGTAGGGAAGCTGAAGCTCGGAGAAGCTGAGTAACTTATCCAACATCATCACACAGCTAGCAAGTGGCACAGGAAGGAGTTGAGCCCAGGCATGAGGCTTGGGCAGTAAGCGCTGGACCACTATTCCATCCACACGTCTCAGCACTGGAAAGCACCCTACATGCAAATATAACCAGCAGCCAGTCACTGGACAGCGACATGGTCTCTGGGCCACACGCTGCTTGCATTCAGTCCTCTACCAGCTCTGTAGGGCAGATATTAGCATCTGTGCTTTTACAGGTGAATACGGAGCTTTCCCAGGTGTAAAAACCAAAGATTTGTTAACTACATCCCAGGGTCATGGTACGGACCACCTCCACTTCCCATCCTAGAACTTTCTGGACATTCCTGGCCTGCCTTTCCCTTTCGGGTCAAACTGCATTGGCAATGGCTGCCACCCCAGAGGCCCCAGATGCTGGCTGATCAATCTCCATTTTCCAGGTTCGTTAGGCTGGAGAGAGGATGTAGTCAGGCTGCCAAGTATTTGGAGGGAATGTTTATGTAAGTGTTTTAGAGACAGCCTGGCGGAAAATGACAAAATACTGCAAAAAAAAAAAAAAAAGAAAGAAAGAAAAATCCCCCTGGACGTGCTAACAGCCGTGAACACTGCATCCATGAGCGCAAGGCGACATGTCCTGTCTCAGGAGGAGCTGGCCCAGCACGAGGCGTGTGGACTGGGCTCTGACACAGCTGGGACTTTCCTGACACTGAGTCGGAGTATGCCTATTTCTGTTTGGAGCCAGAACAAAGGACACAGTGACAAGAGTAGCCCATCAGAGCCCCCTCTCCTCTTCCAGCCCAAACACACACCCATTCCCTGGTGCAAAGTGAAGCAGAAACAAGGCCACTGGGAGGACCCACACGATCCCCTAGGTGGATGGGGAAGTCCACGACCTGACCTGTCACGTCAGTTTCTCCTTCTGTTTCCAAACCTGGAAATAGGTGTAAAAATTTGT
Organism: Pteropus medius; assembly: GCF_902729225.1. Lineage (NCBI taxonomy): Eukaryota > Metazoa > Chordata > Mammalia > Chiroptera > Pteropodidae > Pteropus > Pteropus medius. The sequence goes on from NW_024351731.1 coordinate 4,875,591, forward strand.
AGGGTTTTTTTTTTTCTATCCAAGGTTATCTTGAAGATTAAGTAGGACAGCGGATGGGGAGTTGTTGGCATGACCAGGGAGCGGGCAGAGGTAGTAGATACCCAGCATCTAATATGTGCTCATTCATTCATTCAGCCAAAACATATTTGCCAAGCACCGGCACATACGTCCTTGCATAAGGAACAAACATGCAAACTCACAGGCCAGGTAGCCCTGCCCTGTTGGTGGCCACATGCTAAAAGAAGCGGCAGAGAACACACGCAGAGACGGATATGCAAAAGCAAGCTGGTTCTCGCGTGTGATCAGTGCTGTGGACAAGATATGCTAGCGATGTGATGGATGCTGGGTGTGGGGCCAGGACGCACACCACACATGCTGACCTGGACAAACGTCCTGGCTGAGTGACCTCAGAGCTGAAAACCAAGAAGGTGTGAGCCAGCCAGGGGGAGAGCTGACAGGCAAAGGGCTCTGGCAAACTCAGAGACCTGCGGAGGCAGGGGCTGGCTTGCCCTGGGGGCTGGGAGGGCAGCTCCCCTGCAGCTCAAGGAGAGAGAGGAGAGAAGGGAGGGTGGATGCTGGTCAAGGGAAGCCTAGTCTCAACCACAGGCACGGTCTAGCATTCAAGGCAATGAAGAGATGCTCTGCCTGCAGTACGAGGGACCAGGGAGCGGGCAGAGGTAGGTACTGTTGTGAGCGTGACCTGGCCGTGACCTAGCCGAGGAGGAAGGTGTGGTATCAAATGTCCAGGTTCCACGGACCTCCTTTTCCTTCGGGGAATGTCCAGTGGGCCCAGCACCAGTAGGTGTCACCAGAGACTGCCAGGACCTCCTCTAAGAGGGGCTCCTGGCTTTGGATTTGAAAGTTGCTAGGGCACGGAGGTATCTAAAGTGAGACTGCTGAGGAGAGAGGGAGGGAGGGAGGGAGAAAAGAAGTCTGGAAGCTAGGTCCCAGGCCCCGGACACTGAAATGCGGAAGAAGAAATGGCGCGGGAGGGGAGGCTGGAGAGGGAGGAGAACTGGGGAGAGAGGTCTGGAGGTTATGCGGAGGGAGCGGTTCAGGCCGCGGGGAGCTGTTCACAAGTCAACTCCTGTACATGTGTCACATAAGGAGAGGGCAGCATATGCCACGGGATTAGACATCGGTGCCCAGGTCATCACTAGCCTGAGTGGGGGTCGGGGCGACAGCCTGAGGGGCAGGGAAGCAAATGGGGACGGCAGGGCCAGTAGGTATGCCAGGACCAGACTCTTCTTTCTCTGACCTCCGGTTTTAGGGGTGCTCCAAATACCTATCCACGTTATCTCTAGTAATGGCCAAAGGGGAAGCTCTTTGGGGACACCCCCGGAAAACACACCTGCTCCCAAATGCTTCTGAAATATGTCTCTTGTCTTTACAAGAGTTTCCCTGTAAAATGATTTTTTAAAATTTTCACCAAGAAAATTAGAGATGCTAATTACTCTGCTTCAAAGTTGGAGTTTTGCAAGTGGGTTTGTCGACTGTCACTTGGTTCACCTGGAAACCAACAAGCTCATTATTCCAAGGAATTGACAGTGACAGCATTGAACATGCCTCAAAGATTCAGCCCGAAGGCCACCACGCTCACAGCGGGCCTCCTCTTCTCCCACCTGCCCTCACCACGGGACCTGGGCGCTGAGCAAATCATCACCTGAACCCCGATTACCCACACGCCCGGCGCTTCTGCAGGACCGGAGAGCAGGGGACATCCCCAAGGACTTCATCGTATGGCGAGGGGCCTAGGTGAGAGGGCTGCTGAGCAGAAATACACCGCCCTTCTTCCTGTGTGGATTCTCAGATGTGAAGAAATACAAAAACTAAGGAGTGGCCAAATGCAGGATCATCACGGGGACCCAGAGGAGGGCGGGCACTTTACTCTGGCCCACGGAGAGGAGATGAGACTTTCCATGGCACAGTGGAAGAGAGAAGGTGAGACAGGGTGTGAAGAAGGCCTGCGGGTCTGGTGACGACGGACCAGCGCAGCCCTAAGTCACTCTGTGACCGGGACAAACCATCTCTCCCCTCAGTCTCAGAAAAACATAGGATGGGCTGAATGAGCTCAGAATGCCTCCCTAGGGACACTGCTGCCTCCTCCAGTGGTCTGTGGTTCTCAGGGGAGATGGGCAAACAAGATAAGGTGCTATTTGGTTTTTTCTAGTCGTGACCACATTCTCTCCATTAGCGTGTGGCCTGGGATCAGAGAGATCTGTATTCAGACTCAGGGTCATGTCCCCAGAATCAGAACACCAGTGACAAGGGCAGGCCGTAGGGATGAAGGGCCAGAGCCCCCAGGAGAAGGCAGGGGCCAGGCTCAGCCCTCTCCCTCGTCAGGTCCCTCATGTCTTGTGAGAGCAGATGGCAAGGCCAGGACCCTTCACCGGGTCCCAGGTCACTGGGGAGGGGTGGACTGAGCCAGCCCTGCCCCTCCCCCGGAGGGCTGGTGGAGGTGGGCTCCTGGCCCGGCCACTGGCTGCATTCCTGCAGGGACTTTGGTGGGGCTGGTGGACTCACAGCCAGATGTCAATGAGGAACAGCTGGGGCGGCCTTGCTCCTCTCAGACAAATGCAGCTGCTGAAGGCACAGCTGTAACTGAAGGGGCCGAGGCCTGGGGCAGGGGTGAGGGTACACGCACTGGGGAGGTGGGGCCACCGCCATGAGCTCCCCTTCTATCCAGTGCAGTCGCCTGGGCTGGCGCCGCCCCGTGCAGACTGCCACCATCTGAGGCTCTGCAGCCAGAGGGGCAGCCTGGGGTGGGTGCAGGACCGAGGGTCACCTGCTGCTGTGCCCCGCCCACAGCTGGGGCTTCCCCTGCCTGCAGCCAGGCTCCCCGCATCCGGAGAGTGAAGCTGCGGGCTCTGAGCTTCCTCCGCAGCTGCAGCAGCCCCCAGTCCTCCTCTCGGGGTGACCAGGAGTCAGCTCCCCAGTCTTCCTGGCCTCGGCTCCCTCATGAGGTCATTACCATGCGGGGTTCTCCGCTCAACTCTGGACCCGTATTTCCCGACCTCAGCCAACCCGCCCCCCCCACCCCCACACTGCACTCCCACTCACTCCGCTCTCCACCAGGATCCGGGCGGGCGCCTTCGGGTTCTGGGGTGTAAGGCACCACACGCATGGCCCCTCCTCGGCAGGGCCAGGCCACAGGCGAGGCCAGCGAGGGCCCAGGGCCCACGGTCTGCAGAGTCCTCACCCAGCTGCCCACCCTGATGCTACAAGACCCGAGGGCGAGCACCTCGTAAAGTCGGGTGCCCCCTGGCCCCACCCTCGCCCCACCCTGCTTCTCTGGGTCTCCAGCTCTTTGAATGTTCTTCATACATGACCTTGAAGCCACCTCCATGAGGTTCAAAACACTTTCTCCTGCCGCCACTGTTCCCTCAGTCTCAAGTGTCCACGGGAGCTCAGGGTAAGATGGACTGCAGAGAGTGTCCCTCACTCTCAAACGCGCCCAGGAATTAGCTTTGCCTCTCTGTCCTCTGACCTATACTCCCATGTCTCTCTCCAAATATAACCCCTCCGGGAGCTTGCCTCATCCCCACGCCTCGCCCTGGGCCCTGCCAGACTCACTGTTCATACCTTAACACATTTAATCTTCCCCTGAGCAGGTGAGGTTGGTGTAGCCATTGTACAGATGAGAAAACCAAAGTCAGAGATTACGTAATAAGAGATGACAAATGGCAAACATGGGACTTCAAATCCAGGTCTGTCAACCTAAACAGCCAAGCACTGAACTATGATATAAGCTGCTGGGCCTCGGAAGGAGGGAAGAGAGGAAGGGAGGGAGAGGAAGAGAGGGAGAGAGAGGGAAGAGGGAGGGGAAAAGAGGAAAGAAAAGTCTAGAATTTTAACAGGTTTACTGGCTCCCCCCTTTTTTTACTTTATTTTCTTTTTAGGTGCTTCAGGCACTTTGTGACCTCTAACCAACGAACACCTTGTAGAGGATCGTGCCTCAGACACCCCCAGGCCAGGCCCACCGCCCACCAGTGAAACGGCCTGTGCTGCACAGGCTGACTGTCTGCCTGACAGGAAATCACCTGCCAGTTCCCAGCCAGGCGTTTCTGGTCATCCCTCCCAGGATGTGGACTCTGGTGTCACCCACACGAAGCAGCGAGGAGGGTGAGAAGCCGATGGGGCTTCGATGAAGACCCCAGCCAGCCTTGGCGCCTCTCCCCCCGACCCCAGCTCCTCTTTCTGGCGCCGGTGTCTGAGGCCTGTTGTAAGTGGGTCAAGGTCTCTGCAGTCCATCTTACCCTGAGCTCCCGTGGGCAAAGACATAGGGTAAACTCCAAGAAACCAGAGTCTGTGTCATTGAAAGAACAAAGACACGTTTTACAGTAAAATAAGTCACCCAAAACACACTGCTTTGACAACTGTCTTCCCTCAGCTTTCCCGTAAGTGTGAGGCTGTCTCAGAAGCACTGTGATTTATCAGGTATGCCTCTTGGGAAGCCCCTAAACACTGTATGGCCCCCTCGTCCCACTGGTCCTCTGACAAGCAAGACACAAGTTCAGCCAGGACCAGCAGAGTCGCAGGGTGTGAGAGACACTCAGAAATGCAGAATTTCTCCATGGGTTTAATTACACGGATGCATTTTTAAATACAGACATCTGTTTATATATAGATTGTCTGTATATGTGTAGACATACTTTTTGCAAGTACCAATTTAGCTGTGGCCACTGTATTTTATCGCCTCCGTGTGAAAGCCACCGTGTGAAACGCGTGAACCTCCCTGGAAGGCTCGGCAGGATGTGTTCCCAGCGGCAGAGTGAATGATGCCCAATTTGGGAGAACCAAAGAGGTTACGGTACACGCCTCCCGACAGTCGAGCGGGACACCTTTGCTGTCCAGAGTGAGATGGTGCCACGTTCCCTGGTCCAGCAGAGGCTAAAGGCACACGCCATCCGGCTCTGATATACGGTTATATAGTCTTAGGCGGAGACAGAAGTCAGGCAGGGTCAGGCACCGAAGGGCTCCCAAGGGCATCTCCAGGCTCGGCCTGGCTGACCAAAGCCTTCCATGATGTACACAAATTGAAAATGATGAGTGCTTTTGGTTTCTCGTCAGTTTCAGTCATTTTCTAATAAAATTTCTCACCACATAATGGGGTTTAAGTAATCCAATCACTCTCTCTAGGGGGTGACCTCCATCATAACAAGTTTATCCAGGAGGAACTCCCGGTGACCTTTAGGTCAAGGGTGGGGCCCCGGCCGGAATTGCTTATTGAGGCTGACTCAGTCTCCAGGGCCAAGCCACAGACATCCACGTGGCAGCTCCAAACCCACAGCTGATGCTGCTGCCGATTCCTCCAGAGGTTCTGGATCCACCCAGAGGACTGGGGGGTGGGACGCCTTGTGGCCACATATGTATTCCCAGATGTGTGTGTGTGTGTGTGGTGTCTGTTTGGGGGGACATATGTATGTGTGTTATAGGGTGGGTGTGTGTGTGTGTGTGTGTGTGTGTGTGTGTGTGTGTGTGTGTGGTATGTGTGGTGTGTACATACATATATATGGGTATGATGTGTGTGTAGGTGGCGTTTCTGCTGTGTATGTGTATGTGGGTGTGTGTGTGCCTGTCTGTCTGTCCTGAGTTTTCCACTGAGTCTCTGGGCCAGGCAAAGGGACATGGGGATAGAGGCAAGAATGTGGTCGGGAAGACGACAGTGTGGTCACTGGGGACAATGCCACCAGCAAGGCTGTGCCCTCTCTGATGACTATAAGAGTCAGCCTGAGAGAGACTCTGGGCCCAAAGAAATTCCCAGGCTGGTCATGCCACCCAGACCCGCCAACAGCCAGCCCCAAAACCCTCCCCTTGGGTGTAATCGCTGGGTCTTCAAGGGGGCAGATTATTACAGGAGGTTTGAGGTGGACGCTGCTTCTGGCTGAGGAAGACGCGTGGCTGAACTTGGGACCGGCCTCGTAGCTGTGTGAACTTGGCAAAGTTAAGCCACAGAGCTAAGCCTTGATTTGTGCTTCATAAAATGGGGATAATCACACTTTCTCCTAAGGACTATTAGCTGCTGCCCCTCACCCTGAGCACTGCCCCCCAGCACAGTGGCCCCTGTGCCCCTCCAGCAGGCAGTCTACACCTGCCCCGGGCCCTTGGCTTTCGCTACTGCCTCGGCCTGGAATTCTGGGCCCATACTTCTTGGCACGGATGGCTGTGTCACGTCATTCTCTTTTCAAAGAGGCCTTTCTGAAATATCCCCACCTGGAACGCTTTGTCACATGACCCTGCTTTATTTTCCTCAAAGCACTTATCACTATTTGCAATTACCTTGCCCACTGATTTTTTTTACTCTCTATCTTCCTTCCTTTCTGAGAACTATCACACTACAAGTAGGATCACCGCTGTCGCATTCGCCAGTGTGATCCACGTGCCTCAGCACAACGTCCAGGACATAACAAGGATCAACCAATGCAGGTTGAAAAGAAAAACCCCAGGAGTGCGCGTGAAGCGTCCTGAAACTGTCCGCTGCTGTGCGGGCATCCACAAGGCCTCTCCGGCCCAGTCCCAACGACGTGACACGTCCTGTCATTTACTGAAAATGTTCTGCACTACGAAAAGAAAAAAAAGTATAGAACAAACTTTCAGGTGAACCTCGTCACTCTCTCATTTGGAAGGTGAAGCGGCCTGTCTCTATGGCCAGTAAACAGCCAGGGAGAGACTCAGGAACACCAGTGCCACCCGCCAGGCTAACCTCACTCGGTCCCTACAGCTGGGTCTGGGAGCAATTCCGGCCGGGGCCCCACCCTTGACCTAACCCTCCTGCAGGGGGCTGAGATTCCTCGGGGCTGAGCATATGCAGTCACGACTACTCCAAACGCAGAGCTGGGTGCAGATGCTGACACGCTGCCAGTGAGAGCTGCGGGAGAGCAATAAATTAATCTCTCCCGACCCCATCGCAGGGGTAAGCACGAGATTCAGGAGTCGGAACTCATTGGAACAGTAGTGTGGCCAGTCATGGCCACATCAATAAGAAAAGGAGACATGAGGGTGACCATGTGACAAGGCACCACGGAAGCGAGAGAAATTCCCCTTCCTGGCTGTAATCCACACTAACATCTCAGCCCAACTGTCCAAGAGCTAAAAGACAGGGTCCAGGAACGTGTTCCCTGCCCTCAGGAGAGAGGACCCCCACAGTGTCCCCAAAATAGAAGTAGGTGGAGGCTCTCTCAGCGCGGTGGCTGGCATTCCACGGGCTCACTTACGGCGACCCAGTAAGCTATATAAAGGTTATTTTGTGGCCGCGACAGAGCCCGGGGTGGAGAAAGCTCTCTTAATTACAGCCGATGCTCTGGGGTTGGCCCGTCCGCGGCCTCCGCCCCACACACTGCAGGAAGCCAGGCTGAGACCGAGTCCCCTGGGAATCTTGTTGGGTCCAGAGAGGCAGGAGTTGATGCTATGACACGGTTGATGCTATGCTTCCCTGGATGAACCCAAGGCCAGGGGAGGAGGGAGCCCCGCACCAGAGCAGACCGTAGGGGTGGCCACTGGGAGAGGCCCTGGAGGGTGTAACGCCAGAAGTCCACCTAATGACACTGGCCGCTGTTCCTGTTGGGGCTGATGGTATTCTACTCATAAGTCTGCAGGTATGTTCTCACGTATAACATGGGGATGATGATTTCTTCAAGTACTGCCAGCTTCATTCATTCAATAAACGGTCACTGGTCAATGAGGACGAGCCAGGCCTGTGCTAGGCACCGGTAGGGGGTCAATGACGAGATGTCCAGTAAGATTACGGAAGGGGAGCTGGAAAGGACTCGTATTCTCAGACAGTGGATTCTGAACTGGATGAGACTAACGCCCAGCACCCTGGGACCCTGGATGACCCAGACAGCCTCTCTGTGCCTGCCCACCATCAAAGACAGGACAGGAAGAACTGGGACCTCGATTAGGGGATTGCGGTGAGACTTCAATGACAAGGTGAAACTAAAGATGCCTCCTCAATGTCACAACTTTCTGACAAGAACTGGGGACCGGGTCAAACAGAACAGGGGATGCCCAGTTCTGCTCCCTGCCAGCGGGGCCACTTGGGGGAGTAATGCTAATCACTAGTAATCACAGTGCAAACTCCAATACAGGGTGTTGCACATATTAACTGACAATGGCTGTAAGCACGGGGTCATCAGAAAAGTAAATTAGCAGAACTAAGTTATCCTATTTACAACCAAGACTTCAGCAGCAGCCTACACGGCGGGAATTATAACGAAGCTCTCAGCAGAGGGTTGAACGAAAGCACCTTGAGGTCCTGAGAAGCAGACAGACAGGCCAGCTCCACAGGTGGCCCAGGAGCATTTGGACAGAGAGGCTTCCGCAGCAGCCGCCCCAAAGGAGCTCTGCCCGATCCCAGGCCTGTTCCTGTCCCCTGTCCTCGGCTCATAGGCTCACTCTCAGTGGAGCTGCCAGGCCAGGGCAGCCACTTCCCACAGACCCTAGCCCCTGCTGCCACAGGACCAGCGCTGCTGCACCCACCCCAGACACAGGCCCCTCCCCTCCTGCACCCTGATTTAGGGCTCGGCGCCCCACTGAAGGGCAGCCCCTTCAGTGGGGCGCCTGGTGTCCCTCAGAACCGCCCTTCCTCCCTTCCATAGCTAAGCTGGACGGGAGGCAGGGGCTCTGGAAGCTACAGGACCCCAGTCCATCATCGCCAGCATCAACATCACAGGAGAGAGGAAGAGAAGGAGACCATCACATGTGGGACTTACAAAGTTACACTTTCTAGTTGTCACATAAAAAAGTAAAAAGAACCAGGTGAGATAATTTTACGAATACACTGTATTTAACCCTAAATTTCCAAAATATTATCACGTAGATATGTAACCAATATAAAAAATATTCATGAGAAGCTTTACTTTTTCCTACTAAATCTATAGTTTGGTGTATGTATATATGACTTGTGGCCCCTCTCGGTCTGGACCAGGCCGCGAGTGGTCAGTGGCCACACATGTGAGCCAGCTCAGGTCCAGAGCATCGGTCTCCCCACATGAGAACGTCCAGGTCGACACGCAGCTCGCAGGGCTGGGTGAGTGTGGTGCTCAGCACATGGCTGACTCCGTTCCATTAGCCTCCAGCGTGGTGGGGAAATGGGAGCGGGGCGATGTCTTCGGCACGTGTCAGCCTATCCCATACAGCCTGCCTTTTCCAGACCTGTGCCAGCTTTAAAAGTCTAACCATTTGTCCCTGCTCACCAAAATACGCATGAGTTAAATATTTCGGTTATTGTTGGCTGTAATTTCAGATCTGCTCAATAGTCTCAACCTTTGCATTTGGGAGGAGGCAGATCATTGCACGGGTACTTCTATGAGCACAGGACGACAGCAAGCACAGAACCAATCGCCAGGTCGCTGCCCTCGACGCCCCTTAAACACTACTTAGGCAGCACCTCCAACATACTGAGCTCCCTTCCAGGCCCTGGCACATCGCAAGGCACACACTCTGCCCTCATGACGCTTGTGTTCCTGAGTGGATGACAGACCCCAGGCAGATAAACCCCAGTGTACACACTCCACAGTGTGAGGGTCTGCCACTCTCCTGCCGCACCAACTAGACAGAAGCTTCTCAAGGACAAAAGGGATGTCAGACCCGTCACTGCATTCTGGGCAGAGGAATCATTAAATGTGTAGCTGCTGAATGAATGAAAACACAAATGAATAAATGAATGAATGAATGCATGCATGGTTGGGTTGTTGAAGACTGACTGGATCAGACTGAATCCAACGACTGCTACAATGCATGCCTATCGAATGAATGAAAAGGATGAAGCAAACTGAATGATTTCAACACCAAAAAACCCATATTGCTGGTCACGGTGCTTTTCCAGGTGGTCCATATGACGGCCCTATCAGAACAGCTCCTATTCAGGCTGTGGAGTTACCCACAGGTGTCTCCTATGTGCCATGCGATTTCTGGTTATTTAGATTATTGTGACACCCCTTGATTTAATCTTACCAGACTCGTTTCAAAATGTTACTGTTAGCTATTTTATTTTGTTTTGCTTTGTTTCTAATTGAAGTGATTGTGAGGGGATTTTGTATCATCTGTCACCAGAATAGAGCAGGCCCTTGTCAGCTTACAGCTGTATTTACCAAGACGGATTCCCTTGAGAGGACGAGCATAACTTAAATTTTACATCTACTGAGGCGGCTAGAGAAGCCTGGCTAGCGCAAATCCTAAGTTTTTCTAGTGATATTCTGGAGGACAGGCTCTGGGTGGGGCTGGCCTGCATCTGTTTCTCCTTCTGTTGATTATAGCCCCCCAGTTTTCCTGTACGGATCAAACCCCTTTCTTTGAGGGGGTGGGAGGTAACGAACTTCCCTCCAAATGTTGGTCAGGGTCCTGTGGTTTAGGCCCCAAATAGCCTGTCTCCACTCCTAGGCTACTGATAAGTCTGGGAAGTCACCAGGCCCACGCCTGTCCCTCAGACTGGGCCCCAGTCTCCTTCCCTGGGTCTGAAGGCTCACGGAGCTGAGACTCGCTGAGAGCAGCCTTCTGTTGGCAGCCCCAGTTTGCCCTCCCACATCCCTTCTCTCCCTCCCTGCCCTGCTCTGAGCCCACGGAGGTTGGCTGCCGGTGGGCCCCTCTGCTGGCTGGCGTCTGGCCAGTGGGAGGCACTGGCAAGAGGAGAAGAAGGGAGAGAAAGCAGCGTGGCTTCCCTGCTCCCTCCAGGCCACAGCTGGGGCAGCGGCTACATGCCTCCATGAGGAGGGAGGCCCCTGCCCACCCCACCCTCACGGGGCTCCGCAACCCTCCAACCTTGGAGCAGCTGGCATCCCTGCCTGCCGGGTCCTGGTGCCTTGTACCCCTCCTCGACCTCACTCTTCTCTAAACAGAACCTTCGCCAACATCTCTTCCGTGAAACCTGCTTCCGGCCGCGACCGGGACACACAAGTCTGCCAAGAACAGGGTTAACACTAAGAAAGAACCATCTACAAATGGAGAGAGTGGAATGAGCCAGCTTGAGGCTGCCTGACCTCTGGCCTTTTCATCGTGTCGCTCTGCTCTACTCTTTAAGTCAGTTAGAGGGGCGTTTTCTATTGCTGGGGACAGAAAGCATCAGCCTCACTTGGAAGCAAGGCCAGTCCGGGGCACAGTGGGCTGAAGCCAGCTGGTAGAGGCTGAGCGCCTGGAGACTGTCCTCAGCCCCGCCCTTGTATTAACTGAGCACCATGCTCGAGTGACTTCACCTCTCGAGTTGTCCCTGCCATTCCCAGAACATCCTCTGGCACGAAGTTCTTCAAAATCTAGAGTCAGCTCTGCCAAGGTCCAGAACCAGTCTATGCCGAGGCTGGCAGGAGGGGACGTGCCAGCAGGTGGGGCCTAGAAGTGCTCTTGCTTCCCAGGGCCTGGCATCAAGGGTGCTGGGACGGCAGCTGGGAGCTCATCAACCCTGAGCCACCACGTTGGATTTCTGCTTCTTGGCTGGGCCTGTGACCCTGTGTTTGGCTCTGGTCGGCCCAGGTTTCTGGTCAGAATGCACCAAGGTCAATTGTTAGCCCGGCCCTGCCTGCGCTGTCTCCTCCCTCAGCCCTGGCCCCGCCACCTCAGATCCTCAGGCGTGAGATTCATAGGAGCACCGGTCCCTGGTGCCAGAAAGGTTGGGGGCCGCCATTTAAGTGCCATCTCCTCCAAGAAGCCCTCCCTCATTCTCAGGGTCACTTTCCATCAAAACCACAGCAGGACCCTGCCATGCGACTGTGACACCTGAATTAAAGCCACCCTGCGGTATCAGATTCCTTTCCACGGTGTCTTTTTTGTTTTGGTTTTGGTTTTTGCCAACTAGACCATGAGCGCTCTAAGGGCAGGGGCTGCGTCTTATCTTTTCCTATAGGTCCAGAAATCAGCACAAGGCCAAACAGCGGATCCCCAGAAAGTGACTGTGACTACGTGGAGACTGAGCGAGCCAGCACAGGCAAGAGGGTCACAGAGTGGCAGAGAAACCGGGCCTCCGGTCTCAGACGCGGCTCAGCTGTGTCTCACCAGGCTGCAAGCCAGGCCCACCCCTGGGACCAGGAGTCACGCCCAGCTGCTCCCTCCACCAGCCTCCTCCAAGCCTCAGCACCAGGCCTCCCTGCCCCCCGCTGAGGCCTTCCCCACCTGAGAATCTCAGTAACCTCCCCCACACCAGCCCAGCCCCTCTTCCCCTCCCCCGTGCCAGCCACATCACCCTCCAAACAGCTCAGAGACCGGGGGCCATCTCCGAGGGCTCCGGCTGAACAGCCGGGGCCTGTGGGATAGCAGCACCTGACCACCTGGAAATGGCTGACTCGGGATCTCCAGGCGCAGCCCCTGAGCTGTCTGTGTCCCTGCTCTCTCACCAGGACAAGGACCCCTCTTTCGCCTGCTGTGAGCAGATGCTTTAGCGAGCCCTCTGCAGGCACCGGCTCTCACTTCGACAGCCCTGGGGTGAGCGGATGTTTCCCAGTTACAGAAATGAAGACGCGACTCACACTTAACCAATCTCCACGACTCTCAGGGCAGGGTGGGTAGAGTCGGAACCCAGCCCTCTAATTTCCTCTCTGCCTGTGGCCTCCGACACCAGACGGGACACAACTCTGGTGACAAGCACATGCTGGTGTAGGTGCAACCGGGTTTATGTTACTGAACCCACGAATGGGGAACTCAAGCCATTACTGCCACCCCCAATCACGCAGCTGGGGCCTCCCCTGACCTGGCCACACAGTCCCCCACTTCTCAAAGAGCCCCTTTTCTGGAAGGCTGGCCCCGCCCCCACCCCAGGACAGCGGCCCAGACTCACTTTCACACAGGCGGCGCCTCAGCTTGCCCCGGATCTTGTCGATGGCGTCGAAGTCGGACACGTGGAAGACGTGCGCGGACGTGGGCTCCGAGGCGATCTCCTCCAGTTCCTCCTTCAGCGCCTCCCCCACGCCCACCGCGAAAATGCGGATGCCCGCCCGGCGCGCTGCCGCCGCGGCCTCCAGCACCAGGTCCTGGCTGCGGCCATCCGTCAGGAGGATGGCTACCTGCTTGAAGGCGCGGTCCCCGGGGCGGCCGCCAGCCTGTCGGGAGAAGCTGTGGCGGGTGATGTAGCGCAGCGCATCGCCTGTGTTGGTGTGGCCGCCGTGGTAGGCCAGGGTCCCTGCGGCCGCCTTGACCGCCTCCCTTGAGTCAAAGTGGCCCAGCTCGAAGGCCGTGGTGGGGTGGTCGCTGTAACGCACGACCCCCACTCGGGTGTGCTCGGGGCCCACTTCGAAGGTGTCCACCAGGTTGGCCACCCACTGCTGGACCTTCTCAAAGTCCTCCTTGCCCACGCTGGAGGAGGTGTCCAGCAGGAAGACCAGATCGTAGTGGACACTTTTGCAACCTAGAGGGGCAAGAGGAAGAGTCAGGTAAGGTGGATGGTAGTGGAAAGCCTGCTAGCCTTGGGAGACCTGGAGGCCTGCCTCAAACACCCACCCAGTCTGCCTTCCGCTGGCTGGAGGCCTTGTCCAGCTGCCTGAAAGCTCAAAACTGTTTCCTGTCACATGATGAGTGTCCCCAAGGTGCTGTGAGTTTCAGCTGACAACATATAATCTTACATGAAAGCGATTAACATTCATGGAACACCACTGTGTCAATTTCTTTAAATACTTGGTTACTAAGTGACCTCATTATTTTTTAAACCTGCTACAAAAAATGCAGGCCCGTTTCCGAAAGCTCAGAAAAGGCAATCAAAAAATGTTTGAAATGCTGATATTCCCATCTACACAAAGTTAACCACTGTTAACCACGGTGCATATATTTGATTATTTTCCATTTCCATATAGTTATTGATGGAAGGGGGACTGTCCCAGACACACTGATGTATAAGCTGTTTTCCCCACATCCAGCAACGTGCTGGGAACCCATTTCCAGTGTGATAATACCGGTTTCCATGGCTACAGAGAGTCCACTGAAAGGATGAACATAATTTATTTAGCCAGTGCTCTCTTGTTGGATAAACAGTTTTCTGTATTTCACTATTAGAAACCATATAAAATATTTTGCACTCATATTTTAAATACAAATTTATAGAATTCTATAAAGCTTTATAAAACCTTTATAAATATAAATTTTATATTAACTATACAATGCTTTTGATTAAATAAAAAATGGCACTATACAATTTATTTCTGATCCTCAGAACAAACCAGTGCAGAGAGCTTGCTCATCCCCATTTTACAATGAGATAATATGTTTTCTAAACTCCAAGGGCCACACAAACCCAAGGGGTCTATCATGAGGCCCGGGTCTTGACTTTTCCAGAATCTGGGGCTTGGTCATGCCAACAGCAGCAGCTGACCAGACCTCTGGCTATGCCCAGCATAGACCTTTGCCTAGTAAAAACAAAATGAAAACAAAACCCCCCAAAGCCCCATTTTGTTCAACTATCAACTTGGCAAAAGTCGCAAAGACCACGGTAGGCAGAGTGAAGGGGAGGAGATTGCATCTGCCCACTGGACAAGTGGCTGTGGGATCTGTCACACTCATTCTCAGGATCTTAAAAGCCTTATAAAGAAGAGTATCCTTTGATCCACCAATTCCAAATTTAGTGATCTACCCTAAGGAAACAATCGGATAAATGAAAAGGCAAAAACAAGATATATAAGCAAGTTCATGGCAGCATTGCCGAGCAAAATCCTGGAGACTTGCTTGATCACCCACGTGAAACTACTTAGTAAAAATCATCTTGTGTTCATACAGTGGCATGCCAGGCAGCCATGACATCCCTTCACAGTCAGGGATGGCTGTAAAGCAATCCTTATGACCAACAGGGATACACTTTTCCAATACACCATTGGGTGTGAAAGCTGTGTGTCTGTGCAGGACTATGTAAGTGGGCCTGAGACCCCCGCAAACAGAAGCACTGCTTACCTCTGGCAAGCAGAACTATGAGTGAATTTTATTATTCTGTATTTCTAATTTCATATTTACAAGCAATGAATTAAGTTAAAAACACAGAAAAATAATAAAGCTATATATATTTACACGCACACATATGCACAAACACACATACTCCCAGATACTTCCCTGTCCTGCCCTGAGCCAGTACCACTCTCGAATATTCCTTATTTACCTTTCCCTCTCGTTTTCAAAATCCAAGTTACAGCCAGGCTGTGGGGAGCCCAGGTAAACCCCACCTTCCAGGACTGAGCCCTAACAGGACTAGCGCTTTTGGAGAGCTTGCCCACATGGACGGACTCGGATAATGCCTGGGAGTTTTTCTCTTTGACATAAAAGATCATCCTTTTGTCTTTGGGACAATAATGTCCCAGTCTGTTCGGGGTAATTGCCGCTGCGGGCCAGGCAAGGCCCCGCTTTCAGGCTGTAAGCCTTGAGCAAATTTGTTTGAAGTCTGCAGAGAGTTCATTTGTTCAAAAGGCCCACCGAGGGGCCCCTGGGAGCTCCGGGTACATCGTCTCCTGGAGGCCAGAAAGCAGACCGGGCCGCGGGCACGTGAGAATGAAGTGTGATGCCTGAGGGCCCTGCCCCCGGGGTCGTGTCCCTGGCAAGGGCCATGGGGCGCCCAGCAGGTGACCGCTTCCCTCCGAGCAGTCTTGTACTCTAGGCGATGAGGGCACGCAAGAGACGGCCGTCGGCCTTCCCGCTTCTGAACTGGCTGATCCTGTGTGTCAACGACACACCCGGGGTCGGCTGGGTGGACACCAGAACCACCAAGTCTCGCACAGAACCCAGGAGGTCCACAGCCATCGGCGTCTTCCCAGCCAGCCGGGCTTTGAGAGGCTCCGGCAAAGTAAAACACGTGAGAAAACTGGGACGATAGAGAAACGCAGACCTCCGGGATTTCTTTCGTTTGTGTTTCTCGCTTTCTTCTGAGGGTCAGGGAACTCCGGCTCCGGTTCCGCCGCAGGACTTCCCCGGCGTCCCCCCAACCTCGCCGGCAGGGGACTCCCGGCCTCTCTTTACCGCGGTTCCTCATCCGCAAAATGGGCGCGACGCTTTACGTGTGGGCGGCACTTTACGTGCGGGCGACGCTTTACGTGGGGGCGGTGCTTTACGTGAGGGCGGTGCTTTACGTCCAGTGATCTAGTGGCGGATGCTCCCCCGGCCGCACTGAGTGGCGATCCTGGCCTGCGCCGGCTTCTGTCCTCCTCACGTCTCGGCGCCGATGGTGCCTTCTCCCGGGAGGCCCCGGGCAGGTGAGCGGAACCTCCCTCTCGGGTCCGGGCTCCTGCCCGGACCTGCTCTTGTCCCCTAAACTTTGCCACGTTCTCCGTCTACCGCAGAAGCTGCCCTATGTTACCTCTTCTGGTGAGACCCAGAGTGTCCATTTCCCCCGGAATGACCCCAGAGCCTTCATAGGACAGGACAACACGAGAGGGCCCCAACCCCTGCGCGCCGTCCCCAAACCCGACAGGCACTTGGTATGGACAAGCTCGCAACTCACTATGTGATGACTCAAGCATGGTGTTCCGACAGCTCATTCTTTTTTCTCTCTCACACACACTGGCACACTCACACACATACTCACACTTACATACTCACACGTACTCACTCTCACATAGCCTCACACACTCATACTTTCTCACACGCGTGCTCTCACACACACACATGCCCCTGCTGGATAACTGAATTTTACACACATTGGTTGGAGGACAGCTGACACCCACACGTGTTGGATGACCAGCGCTCTCTCTCACACACAGTCACTAGCACACTCACAGGCACACACATGGATGTGCACTGACTGCTGTGTCTTCAGCCTGGCACAGCCTGTGGCAGCCCTACCTGCCCTCTGGGCCCGACAGCCCCGGTTCCCACTCCATAGCAGCAGCATCCAGAGAAGGCAGGCGGCAGGGTTCCCTCGCAGGTTGGCCATGGCTCTCTTGTGCTTGAGGACAGGCATCTCTTGGCCAGGAAAAGACGCTTAATAGATTTTAGTGGAGCATTTCCTGTGTGGAGAAAGACACGTTTTTATAGAGACGGCCCTTGAGCTGAGAAATCCCTAGAAGCAACCTCTAGGCCATGTGTGGGAGGAGTCCACCCAGACCCAGCCTCCCAGCTTGTTTTCATCCCTCAGACCCTACACGTCTCACAGCCAACAGTATGACCCTCTAAAAGAAGACAGCCCAGTGTTACCTCCCCCTCCACTGACCCCTTCTATCCCCCATCCATCCATTAGCAAATGTGTACTTAGGACTGCCCAGCCCCGTTGTTATTGACTGCCCGAGACTATGATTGTGGCACCAGCGCCACTGTTTTGATCATGTTTTCTACTTTTGGACGTTTAATAGGCTGTCTTATTAGTTTACTGTGTTATAGAAAGACATCTTTGTACTTGTCTTTACCCATACTTAGTTATTTTCTTAGGGCAGGTTTGCGGGAAAATACTTAGGGTGTCATGAGTTTTGAAAGCATCCTGATGTAAACTGTCAAACTGCTTTAAAAAAAGTCATATTGGTTTCCGCTGCCTCCAGCGGTGTAGGGGTGTGTACGGGTGCCCCTCTCACCGCACACCTGGCAGCATCGAGTGTTCTCATTCCTTCAGACTTTGCCACCTCCATGGGAGAGATGTTGTTTCTTGCTTCCTATGCGTTTCTGTGATCCATGAGGTTTATTAGCTTGTGTATTTAATTTTCGTGTGGATGTCCATTTTAAAAAGCATTTATCATTATTAATGCCAAGATCCAGGAAAGGGAAAACAGTGTATAGATTTCACCATTGATTTATTCATTTAACAGATATTTACCAGTGGCCCTCATGTGCCAGGTGCTGAGGGCAGGTAGACAGATGACACCAAATCTACCCTCGGTGGCACTCACTGACACCTGGGAGACAAGGAAAACTTGGGCCAGAGCAGGGTGGGTTAAAATGAACGCAGATGCCTTCCTGGGCTAGCAGCAGCCAGGCGGGTTTAGAAGGCATTCCTTAGTCCCTGGCTCCTCCTTCCATCTTCAAAGCCAGCAGTGGCCTATCATGTCTTTGCCAGGTGGCCTTCTCTCTGATTCTCACTGGTAAGGACCCTTGAGCCCACCCAGATAGCCCGGGAAAATCTCCATATTTTAAAGTTGGATGGTTAGCAACCCCAATGCCACCTGTAACCTTAATTCCCCCTTGCCACGTAACATAACGTATTCACAGAGATTAAGCATGAACATCTTTTGTGTGTGTGATGACAAATCTATCAGATAAATTTTGCCATTTTAAACATTTTTAGCCTGCAGTTCAGTGGCATTAATTATATTCACACTTTATGCAGCCGTCATCACTATTTCCAGAACTTTTTCATCAATCCAGACTGAAACTCTAAGCATTAAGCAGTAACAGAAGATATCTTTCCATTTATTTAGGTTGTCTTTAATTTCTTTCAGCCACGACGAGTAGTTTTCAGTGTATAGGTCTTGTGTCTCCTTGATTAAATTTTTCCTAAATATTTCATGCTACTTTCTTGTTGCTATTGTAAATAGAATTATTTTCTTAATTTCCCTTTTTGATTATTTGTTGTGAGTGTGCAGAAATGCAACAGATATTTGAATGTTGACATTGTATCCTGAAACTTCGCTGAATTTGTGTATTACTTATAAGAGCTCTTCGTGGTCCTTCAGGGTTTTCTACATATAGGATTGTGTCATCTGCAAATAGAGATAATTTTACTTTATCATTTCCAAGTTGGATGCCCTGACTTATTTTCCTTGCCTGATTGCTCTGGCCAGGACTTCTTCTCTACAATCTCTTGGTTGTGGTGTGTGATTCTTTTCATACATTGCATTTGATTTGCTAATAGCACTTTGAGGATTTTTACATTTATGGTCATGAGAGACATTGGTTTGTCCTTTGCTTTTTCTCAGAATGTCTTTGGTTTGGGGATTAAGGTAATGCGGGCTTCATAGAATGAATTAGAAAATGTTCCCTGTACTTCTGTGTTCCGGAAAAGATTGTAAAAAAGAGAATGGTCTTCTACCCGGGCATAAATGGAGCGATCATAATAAAAGTCCAGAGTGCGGCAGGCCTGGTACGGAAGCCTTATGGTCTTTAGCAGTAGGAACGAACATTTCATCTCCATAAAATGAGGGTGATCGCTACGCCATTGGGAGGAGGAGGGCATGCGGTGAGGGTTGCACAGAATAATTTCTGCAGAGCATGCAGCACAGATCCTGGCACAGGATCACATTTTCTAGGTACCCAGTAAATGGGAGATTTGGGGCAGCCCATTTTCCCGCCTCCTCCAGCCTATCTCAGGTTGCAGCCCCTGCAAGCATGGGCACCACGTCTTCATCTCGCTCACCAGGCCCTGAGCTCTTTCCGGGGCATGGCTGTCCAGCTGGCATGACGTAGGCCACACCCTGTCCCTGGGAGGCAGAGTTGTGCCATTAGTCTCCAAAAGTCCGGCAATTAATTTACTGAGCTGAGTTCCTTCCACAAGCCAGCCCATCACCATAGTAACCAGCATTCCCTATTCAGGGACCCAGAGGTGGGGAGAAGAAAGACACTGAGCAGAAAGCAATTTAGAGGGAGAAAATGAGATTTGGCACGCCGCTAGGGCAGCCTGGGCAGAGTGCGAGCTCCATCTGATTCAGAGGGTCTGGCCGCTGCCCATTGTGGGAGGGGGCTGGGTGGAATGAGGCGCCGCTGATGTGTTACTGGGGTGATGGGCGACACTCTGGGCAGGAATCTGGGCGAGACGTGAAAGCATGGAGTGCCGGAGTCCAGACCCCTGAGCCGGGCCCTTCTCCCACCGGCCCAGCTCTGAGCCTCTGGCGCGTGGCTGCTGAGCCGTCTGGGATGCAAACTGCACTTGCTGGTCTGAGAGTGGAAGAGGGCACTGGGTGGCTTCTGTCTCTACAGGGCTGCCGGAGAGCCCAGCTGCCTGGGAAGAGCTAGAGGCCTGAGTCCTAGATTCAGAACTCGGCTCCGTGTGACCTGGAGCGAGTCCTCTTCGGTCACCAAATTCATACTGAGTGCTTTCTGTATGCCAGGCACTGTCTAAGGCACTGACTCCTTCTGGGGCAGTTAGCATAACGATGAGGCTTCGCAGCCAGAATCCCCGTGTCCAGATCCCAATTCTGCCTCTGACTAGCTGTGCAAACAAGGGAAATCACTTAACTTCTCTGGACCTCAGCCCTGTCATTATGCCATGGGGATAAC
Organism: Pteropus medius; assembly: GCF_902729225.1. NCBI lineage: Eukaryota > Metazoa > Chordata > Mammalia > Chiroptera > Pteropodidae > Pteropus > Pteropus medius. The sequence continues at coordinate 4,895,679 of NW_024351731.1, forward strand.
AACACCTATGTCACAGGCCATTGGGAGAATTAAATGAGTCACTACATGTAAAAAGCTGAGAACAATACCTACTAGTGAGTGCTTAAAGCTTAGTATGTTTGTCATTTTCCAGTCCTGTTTCTTCACCTATCAAATGGGAACAGCACCCCTATTTTATAGATCTGTGGAGGAGATACATGAGGCAGTGGGCATGATAGCCTTTTATAAAGTAAGACGTTGACCATTACGGCCACGGTGGATGTGAAGGGGAGACTCAGCTGACAGTGACTGCGTAGGGGTCCTAATAACGTCATTTTTGTCATCTCTGATTCAGCCATGCCTTAAACGCATATTAAGCACTTACTAAGTGCCAGGCACGCATTCGGGTCCTTTGTCTGAGGAGCTTTCAGCCTAATGGTGGAGACGGATGAGCAAGTAGACACTTACACTTCCACGTGGTTGGTGCTCAGACAGAGGGAAGGACAGGCACGTAACTCAGGCCCGAGAGGTCAGGGAAGGCTTCCTGGAGGAGACGACGCCTGAGCCAAGCCTGGAAAGATGGGTGGCGAGTAGGCAGGAAGCCAAGGGCTGCCGTCACCAGGAGCAGTCTGCCTCCCTCCCAGTGTCACCCATGGCATGAGTGAGAAGTGCAGTCTTTTGGAGGAGGGGGCAGAAGGAATGGTGCAAGCTCAGGCTACAGAGGAAGGTTGGAGCGCCTGGAGAGGGAGGCATCAAGTTTAAGGACGGAATGTGTGAAAAGGCAGTCCAGGGACTCGTGCGGTGACCCAGAGAAAGGGGTCAGACTTTGCCTTTGCAACCAGTGGATGGTCTCATCATGGGACCGGCACCTACTGCTGTGATTTAGGAAACCATGTTGAGAAAATTGGATAGAGTGGAGGGACCAATGAAGAGGTTAGTGCCGTGTCCAAGAATAGCTGCCGATGACCGCCCCTAGAACAGCAGCAGGCCTCATGGTCCAGCCGCAGATTCCATACCAGGTGACTGGCAGACAGTGGAGGAGAGAGAGAGGGAGGAGGAGGCTCAAAGGAAGCCCAGAATTCCAGTTCGAGCATCTGGAAGCCAGTCACTGACGGCGATGGAGATGATAAGTTCAGGCTGAACAGAGTGAGTTTGAGGCACCTGGAAGACAGCCAGGCGGAGAAGACAAAGGTAGACATTTGAGTCTAGAGCTCAGGAGAGTTGGGGCTGGAGATTCTCCTGGAAAGTGCAGAGGGAGGAGACGACAGAGCTCTCAGGACGCAGGCGAGCACAGAAAACAGCTGTGGCCTGCCGGGGTCTTTGGTCCCGCAAACGAGCAGGAACACCCATCCAGGCCTGAGGCCTTCTCCACTCAAACATTCCAAGATTCAGATGCAATCAGTTTCAGCCCTATACTGCCCGAATGCAGGACTCATTTGCCTGAAAGAAATGGAAATAGAGTGGGAAATGTGTTTTCCTAACCTCCTTCTTTATGCTATGGAATTTAAAACCATTTCCTATTGGTTATTCTTTTCCCTAAGAAGAGGCCAGATGTCAGTGTTTCTGTCCCTGTTGCTAAAAATTGTGAATGAAATTCAAAGCACATCCGTCTATTCTGGAAGCAATGAAGATGTCTTAAAGTAGCTCCCAAGGGACTTGAAAGGCACATCTTCATCCTAATGCCACCACCCACTTCTTTGCTGTCCTGCAGTCTGTGGACTCACTGATTAACTAACTCAGTGAATACCTGTTGAGTCCCAGACTAGGTGTCGGTGGTGTTTTAATCATGGGCATAGCAGCATCCCTGCCTCCACCTTCCTTTCTAGGGAGAGAAGAGAAAAGCTAAAGAAGGAAACAAATAAACAACAATATGGTTTCTAAGAGTAGTAATTGATTTGAACAAAACAGGGTCATGCGATAGAAGGTGACTTGCATAGGACACTTTTTACATTCTGGAAAAGGAAAGCCTTCTCCGGACAGGGCCATCTGAACTGAGATCTGACAAGTGGGAAGGAGCCTGCCCGCCATCAAGAGGGACGGCTGGGAGTAAAAGGCCTCCATCGTTCTTGATTCCTGCAGCCAGGAGCCTCGGGAGGGGCCTCAGCCCTCAGACTCGCCCCCTTCCTCGCTGTCCGCACATCACTGGACCCAAGCGAGGCTTCCGATGCACAAATAGGACCTTTTGACTCGTGGACAAATCCCGCCGGGACCCTCACGGCCTTTGGATAGAGCTCAGAGCCTCGTCCTCATAGACCTTCATGGACCAGCTTGGACCCACCTCTCCAGCCTCACCTTTGTCACCTGGTGCAGGTCAGCTTGGCATCAGGAGAGGAGAATGGCCATGCAAGGGCAGGGGAGGGGCGGCCTGCACTCCCATGATTCCATGTGGCAAGGATGAGCGAGTTTGCCATGAGGCAGGTGAACACCACGGGAGGAAGCTAGGCTTGGGTCGTTTGGTTGGCACCCAACCAATAGAGCTGTTTGTACCACAAGGAGACCTCGGCTGTAAGAAGCTATAAAAGGGAAGCTAAGTTTGGAGGTTTCAAAGGCCACTTGCCATGACATTGAGGGGAGCAAGACAAATTCATCACTTGAGCATCTTCACCAAGTGTTGCCAAAGGCCAGAGGCACCCAGAGCTCCTGTTCCACGAGGCAAACATCCCCACCCTGTTTTTTTTGTTTTGTTTTGTGTCTCTGCTTTAGGGACCAAAGTAACTATTTATGTGGAAGGAAAAAAAGTGGTGACAACAAACTACAAGTTTTAAAAGTTGACAGAGACCACAAACATCAAAAAATCTAATGAAATATTTTTAGTCAACTGCCTGACTACTGCTGTATTTTCCCTTTTTTTTTTTTTGGCTTTATACTTTAAGATACCCTCTTCATTTGGCGATATCACAGTGCACTTTCTCCGCTAGAATGAATAAACTGCCCGTTCGTTTTAATGTAAGCCAGTTCGAGCTGGGGTTCTTTCATTGCAAACCGCAGAGCACGCCCAGCAGACAGGTCGCCCATCTCCGGGCTCCACCCCGCCTCGCCTACATGGCATCTCTTGTTCCTTAAACCTCTTCCTTAATCTAAATCTTGTCTTCTCGTCCTCGTTGGCAACTCAGTTTAGATGGGCTTTCCCAGAATGCCCCTGTCCAGCCTCCCCCTCCAAGGGCTGACTTCTGTATCCATCCGGACACCCCTCCGCTGCATCCTGCCAGCCGACGGTGGGGCACGGGCGGGGGGGGGTGCGTCCCTGCAGCCAGCCCACTAGCAGCACGGGGAGCGCTCATCGCTCTTTATTGTTTTGCTCGTCTGTCCACGCATCTTAGAGCCGTCATAACCCCGCTCTTATGTCTTGCGCATTTTTCGCATTTCCAGTATTGATTTCTTCCCAATTCTCTTTTCTTTTCCTTTTTGCCCCTGCCAAATACACTGTCTCCGCTCATTTCACAAGAGACTGTCTCAGATTACAGGGTCCTGAGGACACAGATATTTCTGTTTAACTTATTTTGAGCAGCGTCTGGTCAGATGAAGCAATGCACATAAATAGCGCTGCAGCACCCGCACTGATTTCGGAGGTGCTGTTCCAGCAGGATCCCCTTTTTCTGGAAAAGAGGAACAAGAAGCCACAAGGAGCGTTTTCCCTGTGAGATGTAAGAGCCATGGACCATAGGGCCAGATGGGCTGTGGTCTGGTCCCTGTCTCCATCATTCACTAGCTGCGTGATTTCAGCTAGTCTCTGTCTCTGTCTGTCTCTGTCTCTGTCTCTGTCTCTGTCTCTCTCTCTCTCTCTCTCAGCTTTCGTTGCCTTGTCTATGAAAAGGGGGATTAACCCACCTCACCAGTGGATTGGAGGGATTAGTGTCCCTAGCACAGGGCCGCCTTGTCAGTCAGTAGTGGCCATAACTAATTTGTAAAAAGCTCTGAGCACTCAGTTAAAGAAGCTGTTACTACCACAGGACCCTCTTCAGCACGTACTTCACACTGACAGTGCTTCTACACCACATGTCACCCTGCTCAGCGGCCGCTGTCTGAAGGTACACACTCCACACAACGTCCGGGAAACCTCTGGCTGCCCCCCGAGAGTGAGACTTCCACGTCTGCTTCAGAGGGCAAATGCCCTGTTCCGTGTGCTCTGTGAGTTTGCACAGGGCCTGCCCACCGTCAGCACAGATGTCGTCGGATGAGACAGGTCTGTCGATGTCATTTCCCGGGTGACAGCCTTCTCTTTCGGGCCTTTCTCGGTCTGATCCCAACTGCCTTTTTCAGGTTCCTGTTCACCCCCACCTCATGAACCTGATTCTCCACCCTCAAAGATTTTCCTCCCTTGCTCCCACACCCCAGCGTTTTATTTTCCTAACGCTCTGACATTGCGTCTGCTGCTACCTCCGAGATGATGTCTTTTACTTGCCAGGCAGATTCCTACTCATCCTTCAAAACCTAGTCTATGCACACTCCTTCTGTGAAGCCTTCCCTGATTTCCCAGGCGGGGAGTGTGTCGCTATCTTATTTAGGCTCCCACAGACTCCTGGTTTTTATCACTCCACAAGTGAAATTAAAATCGATCTCTTTATTGATCTGTCTTTTCCACCAAACTCCTTGGAATTAAAGATTGCGTCTCTGGTCTCTTCCTCATTGCCTGGAATAGTGACAGTAGAGTAGCGTAGAGGAGGGTGGCGTGGAGTAGAGTAGCGTAGAGTAGAGTGGAGCACTGCACAGTAGAGTAGCGTAGAAAGAGTAGCGTAGAGGAGGTAGCGTGGAGTAGTACAGAGTAGAGAAGCATGGAGCAGCGCAGAGCAGAGAGGCTCTTCTCTGGCATTCGTCCTTGCACAGGTCACGTCGCCTGTCCAGGTCTCTCCTGGTACATCAAGTGGTTACTGGGAACCTCCAAGGTGGTTACATGGCGGGGCGGGGCGTGCGAACACGCAGTGCCCGTGCCCGTGCCCTGTCGGCCCCGGATGCGTGGTCATGTCGATGGGGGGGTGCGGGCTCTTCTTTGTCTTCCGTGGCACGGAACACTGAGCTCTCTCCCACCCTTAACAGTGTGAGCAGCATCGAGGCAGCGTTTTATTTGCCCCTTCGTTCCCTAAGCACACCGACACGCGGCAAGCACTCAGAGTGTGTTCCGTGAATGACTGGACGACCCCTGTAGGGACAGCTGTCGTGAAGTGACCAAAGAGGGGCCGGACGATGGAAACTGGCGTCTGTGTATACCGTTGACACCCACTAAGTCACTACAGGGAGCGAGTGATCAAGCGGGCTGTTTCCCCGTGTGAGAACAGGCTAGTGTGGCAGAAGGGGGACGCTGGGGCCCGTGTGCCTTTAAAGGCCACAGAAGTTGACCTACCGGGAGCTAACGATGTCAGACCCGCTCACTCACCAGAGGCTCCAGGGCCCGAGGCCGACACGTTGTGTTTCTGAGCCGAAAGGCTCCGGCCCAGATGTCCTGAAAGGTGCTGGAAACCGCACAGCTGGAAACAGAAGGGCCGGCTTCAGACCCAAGCCAGACCTCCCCCACCAACATGGTGAGTCCTGGGCCCCTCGACGGTGCTCAGGGTGCCAGAGCTGCCTGGTCGTGAGACAGAGCCCTCCCTGAGCTGGAGCTGTGGACGGGCAGGACGAGCATCCGTCACGCACGCCTGCACGTGAGGCTTTGTGCTGGGCACGGAAGTGTCAGTGGAACATTTACAGTTATGATATTTCGTCACTTATTTAATTACGATTTAAGTTAAATGGTAATTTCATTCATCCAATATTTACGTGCCAGGCACTTGATTATCACCATTTCGAGATAACTATGTTTCGCAAAGATTTGTCGGTTCCTACTGTGTCCAGCATCATGCGGACACTCGTAGTTCATAGGTAGGTAATACAAAGCCCATGAACCAGAGGGACTCGTTGCCTAGTGGCAAAAAAAGACAAGCCTTGGTGGCTTACGAGCCTTGGTGGCTCACAGCCCGTGAGGACGCAGTGCTGTCAGCAGCACGGGTTGCTGGGGGTTAGGCAGGTCAGAAAGCGGAGGTGCAGGGAAAATCCCAAGCCAGCTCGCCCACAGCAGTTCGGGGCAAGGGAAAGCCGAGTCACCATTAGGTGTTGACAGAGGCTGGAAACGCCCCGTCCAGGGCCTCATTCTCTCCATCAGTTTCACTAAAGACACATGGAGACCATCACACCATTGCCCAGTAGTCTCGCAGCAAGCATCGGACCAGGCAAGGCACAGTGACTTAGAGCAACTCAGTCTTTGAGTGATTAAGAGGCTTTCTGCGAGCCAGACAGCTGTGCTACACAAATGTTTTCCTATTTGTCTTGTTATTCCCTAATTGTTCAAATGCTGGATTTTGATTAATGTGTGTATTTAGATACAAAGTTGTGAAAGACTCATTGCCAGAATGCTACTGTTGGCCAAGTTGCCCGGTGAGAAGGCAGGGGGTTGCTGAAATTGTTACTCATGTAACAATATGCTTCTGTTGCTTTCAAAATTTAAAACATTCTAATGAGAAATATTTGTAATAGAAAAAGATATTCCAAATGGTGTATCTGACTTTTTGTGTGAATTCTGAGATTTTGGTTAAGGCCATGGGCTTCGCACTGAGACATGGGTTAGAATCCCAGTTCTGCCACTTACGAGCGATGGGACTAAATGGCTGTAAGCCTTAGTTCGTCCCTCCGTACAGAGGGCGATAGCATCGCTAGCTACAGGAGTACACGATGCATGTGAGAAGGTACCACATGCAGCCCAGTGCCAGCTGGCGCTCAGTCTCACGTTGATCCAGGGGATACGTTATTTTTGTTTTTACAGAGTTCAAAAGATGTCACTGGGAAAGGGATTGAACTGAATTTATTCTAAGTACGTCCAAAAAGATGAAATAAGGACAACTGGAAGTGGCAGAGACGTAGTTCTCATTTCAATAACGAGGAAGACTTCTCAGCTAGATAGTCAACAGTGCACCCAGGCTGCTCTGGGAGGCGGTGACTTCTCTGTTACTGGAGGTGGGGCAGCAGAAGGTGGGCAAGTGCCTGGGAAACATGCGATTTAGTCCTCAGATGAGACAACTGGACTGGATGGCTGAGATGGACATCTCACAGCCCTCAGAGGACAGAGCTCTAAAAGAAAGGACTATTTGGCAAAACCCTACGTGGTCACTCTGAGTCTATAAGCACAAAGAAATTTGCAATTCTGTTTTATTTTTAAGTGAGATTTTGTTTGATTTCCTGTCGAGGTTAGTTTGCTTTCTTTTGTTTTATGGAACCAAGATCATACTGTCCCCCAGCAACTTGGCCTCCTGACAGGCAAAGCTGGCTCCAACTGGCCTTGATCTGCCAGTGTTTACTTAAAGGAAAGCTTCTCCTTAGAGATAGTTTCAACCAAAAAGTGGTGTACATACCTATTTTTTTCAAACTGTATTATGAACCAAACATTAAAAAAATTAAAATGATACTCTCATCTCTCTCAGAACATAGCCAGAGTTAACTAGAAGGAGTGAGCTTCCAGTAAGTGGGAGTGTACAAGCCTAGGAGGTGGACAGAAGGAGGGAACTTAGCCGTCAGATGGGCTCTGTCACAGTCGGATGCTGACATCTTCGCAACCACGGTGGACTGGCAGGTCCACCCTCCACACATTCCATGGGTGTCCGCCAAGACTTTCCTTTGTGCCATGATGTTCCTGGCTTTCAGCCTCTCGTGAATGCTTTGTCCTCCTACCTCCTGAGAACCATCAAAATGCTCATGCCCTTTGATTCAGAAATCCTGTTCCTTGGGGATTATCTAAGGGACACCATTGCAGGGACAGAAGGGACAGAAGTCACACGCACAAAAATGCTCAGTGCACTAGCAGGTGGGGACGGTTAGCATGTGTCTTGTCCACTGGAAGGCATTTTAAGAAGCAACGCAAAACGGTACTCACTAAAACCACCAAGAAAACGATCAGTTTGGGTACATGGGAAAGCTCGGGAGTGATCGCGGCGTCTCACTCACTCATTTGACTCTGCACTCATGTTCTCCTTTACTCATCCAACAAACCCCGTGCTGGCCCCAGGCAGAGTGCAAAAGAGGAGCTGGCCGCCTGGCCGCCTGGCTTTGGACTGGTGATCTCGGACACCAGCCCCAGCCCCCAGTACACACAGCACACGCACACACACATGCACGCAATGCCGAGTCCCAGGTGGGAAGATCAAAGAGTCAACCTCTCTGCGTCCTGGTAACGAATGAGACCTGTGTTTGAGACCCACCTGTCTCTAAATACAAAGCAAGCAAACCACGCATGTTCTCCTGGACTCTGTTTTCTCATCGCGACACGGGAGGTGGCACTTTGCCCATCTTACCGGATCTTGCTCTTGCTTGATTTTCTAGTTATATTTGTTGGGCCATCTGGCATGTGTTCAATTCTTGAGCAGGGGGTTGGCCAAAATATCCTCAGGAACTTTCCCACCCTGGAAAATGGGGCCCTTTCTTATTTTCTGCTGCTCCCTGGTGATGTCCCCTTCCCAGGGGAAGCTTGCCCAGCATGAGGCAGAAAGCCTTTGTTGACATGAAAACGGGCTTTCATCTCTCAGGTGTGGCTTTGAGTCCTCCTTGTAGTCTGCCTGTCCTCAGGTAAGTCCGTCAAACTCCCTGATCTCCCCTTATTGTTCGTAAAACCAAGATATGAATGACACATATAGTCCACGCTCCTGGCCTTTAGTGACCACACGACCTGCGCCAGCCTCTGTTGTCAGAAGAAGAGGGGGCAGGGAGGACTAGCCGAATGCTCAGGCTGCAGAGGAAGCCCTTGGGAAGTGCAGGATCGCAGTCTGAGAGACCTTCCGTGTTCACCGGGTCTGAGCGGTCGCGATTCGGGTCAGCCCCTCATCAGCCCTGCGAAAGGGCCATCGTGCCTCTGGCACTGGTGTCCACTGGAATTGGACTGGAATCCAGCGCCCAGTGCAGTTCCTCCCACTAGTCTTCCTGCTTCCACCCCCTGGGGACCAAGAGAACAGACCTGTCGCCTCTTCTACACGCAGCCCTCCAGGTCACGTGTTCACACCAGAGGATCTTTCCTATGGTGGCTGTTACCTTTCCACGTGAGCCACGGCTCCTGCTCCCAGACACCCTGGTGTGTCCACCGTGAAAGCACTTATGCAGTCTGCAGCCCTCTCACAGTGGAGTCGAAAGGAGAGACAGCCCAGCTTGTCCGGTCCAGAGCAGCCACCGCCCCTGCCTGGGAGACCCTGCCAGTCATGCAGACGGCCCCAGGTGACCACAGGGCACCCAGCTGGCCAAAGAGGGCAGCTACAGCCTTGCAGGGAATCAAGCCAAAAGTTGTCACATCTTCTCATTTTTTTCCCAAGAAGCCAGAGACTGTGATTCGTACGGGACCTCCTCTGCACGTTTGGTGCTGGCAAGTCACCAAAACAAACTTAAAACCACCTATGAAGCATTACCACTGTCTGTGGGCTGGATCAGCCTGTGGGCCACGTACTTAACCATTTTGTGGGTGTGAAAAACTTTTGAGACTCTGATGAAACTTTGAAGAAGCCCCAGAAAAACCAGTTACAAATTCCTGCTCCAGACATTTTAAAGGGCTCCTGGATCCGCACTATAGGAAACCCTCATCCCTCCCCACCTCTTACCTAATGTGAGAGGCCCCACAATAAGTGACAGTTTCCACAGTCACACAGAAGGTCTCTGAGCAGCCGAGCAACAAGGACATGTAGGATGGGGTGGGGGTACTCCCTCCCACAGAAACACCGATGCCACTCCTCCCCAGGTCTGTGAAGCAGGAGCGAACTCGGTGGAGCACCTGCCATGCACCAGGCGCACCGGAGTTATCTCACGCTGCCCCTTCCGTCACCTCCACTGCAGCTGAGGCCCACTGGACACAGTCCCCTAGCTCAGGGCATCCAGACGAAGTGACAGGACTGGGAGGCGAGGCTTGCAGCAGGTCTCGCCTTCACCTGCTCCTGCTGCTCCGGCCCCGCTCAGCAGGCCTCGGACAGCGCAGCGGCCCTGTGGTCAGAACTCCCCAGGGCAGCCCGGTGAGCTACGCTAGAGGGTCCCGATATGGAAGCCAGGTGGTTCTCGGGCAGAAGTGGCTCTGGACAATTCTGTCAGGCATGTCAGATGGATTGGGGGCCGGACAGATCTGTGTCGAGACGGGGTTCTGGAAGATGCCGGTAAGGGAGTGAAGTTTCAGGGGCGGGGCCAAGGGCACCCAGCACAGACAGCTCCAGGACAGCCGGGGGGTGGTGGAGGCAGCCTCCTTCAGGGGGTGACTGATGAGCGCGTCCCGTCACCTCTGTCTTGCCTCAAGTGGGGCGAGGTGAGGGCACCTTCACCAGCCCCAGGACTAGGTGCGGTCACACTTCGTAACCGGGCCTGAGCTCTGGTCCGCTCTGGAACAGGCCATGCGGAAGGAGAGACAGACAGACAGACAGACGTCCCTGCACGGATGGAGCGGGGAGCTGTAAACTTGCTAAACTTAGACGCGGAGGGCCGGGCTGCGCTCGACAGTAACCGCATGGCTAACGAGAGGGTGCTCGTCCCTGTCCGGTGGGTTTGCTTATTTTTTCGTTTTCGTTTTTTTCCCATCTTTCTGGCTCTTACTCCAAATTTCTTACTGGAAAGTTGGAAGAGCCCGGGATATCTCCACGACGTTCAGAGTAGCGAGCTGGAAACAAGCCCCACACCCGCACCCCGCGGTCGTCCTGGCCCTGCCTCCCGGGAGGCGGCTCTCGGCAGCCTGCGCCCCGTTTCCCCTACACTTAGGCAAGGCGCAGAGCCCTCGGCTCAGGGCTGGTCACTCCCCGGAGAGCTCCAGGTGTCAGGCGCACAGAGAAACACCTGAGTCTGCAGAGCACTCTCCTGCTCCCCCCAGGTCCAGCAAGGGTGGAGCCTGAAGCCCGAGCCCTCCCACAGCCCGCAGAGAACAGAACCCGGCCTCACCTGGTGGGGAGATGCCAGCTGGGGTTCCAGTCCCTCGCTGGATCCACCGGAAGCAGTCAGTCCCGGAGAAGATGCCAGCCCCAGGCAGCCCTCTCCTGAGGGTCACCTGCCAGCAGCTCCACCTCCAACTCCAACAAGCACAGGCTCTAGCCAAGACTTGTAATTAGTCTGTGGGCTTCCCCCAAGCCAGGGGTCCCAAGAGAGAGATACATTTAAAGCAAATAACTAAGTACAGTAAAAAGATAAGGCTCGGAACTTAGAGAATAAAATACAGAATGTGGGAGAAACATAAAAATAGGGCAAGGGGGACACTTCCTGGGGAGAAATGCAGCAGCGGGCAGCCGGCCCAGCCACTGCCACTGCCACTGCCCGAGAACAAAGCTGCTCCGTCCCCCCAGGGCCAAAGTGGCCAGAGCCGTGGGATCCCCAGCCTGGAGTACGGAGGGTGGAGCCAGGCGGTGGGCAGGCCAGGGGGAGGGTCAGGGGGCCGGCCAGTGAGAGGAGGGCGGAGGGAGAGGCCGGTGGGGAGCAGAGAGGGAGACAGATCTGTCCCCTCAGGGTGGGAGGGTCTGGAAGGATGGGAGGAGGCCGAGCAGGGGAGGGCTTGGGGAGGGCAGGGACAGCGTCTGGCTCCAGGCGGCAAAGACGCACCCCTAGGAAGCCCAGGACAAGGGCTGACAACTCTGCCCAATTATAGACTTCCCCGGATATTTTGGTGCCGGTTACAGCCGGGTCTGAAATAGCCCCCCACTAGACAGCAGCTGCAGGCCAGTTTAGAAGGCAGGGAGATGGGGGGGGGGCGGCTCTGCTTGCGCTCACGCGCTCGCTCGCGCTCTCTCTCTCTCTCTCTCTCTCTCTCTCTCTCGCTGAGAGTCCCACTCTGTCCCAGCGCCTACCTGCCTCTTCTGCAGGTGGCCAGGTCTCCTGGCTCTCACCACACCTGGGGGAGGGGTGGATGGATGTCCTCATTTTCAGATGGGAACTGTGAAGGCTCAGAGAGAGCCCTTGTTGCCTGTCGGGGTCCCCAGCAGAGCAGGGCCGGGGGCCCAGGTGGGACTGATGAGAACACTTTCCTTTCCGACAAAACGGGGACCCAAGGGGCCTCCACTTTCCCTTCCCGACCTAAGAGAGGCCCAGACAGGGGTGTTTTAAACTAGAAGAGAACATGGCTTAATTTGTGTGGCCTCCCTCTTCCTCACCCCCCCTCCCCGTTCAGGCTCCTAAACTCGGGGGCATCTTTATACGGCTGCCTGCTGGGCCGCAAGGATTTCATAGACAGTCAGAATGGGACTCCTCGGGGACCCGTAGAGTCCTCAACAATTGGCCCGTCTCTTCCTCTCCTGCCTTATTTTCCAGCCACGCCTGTGTCGGTTCGGCCCATTCGGTGCCAGGCAGTGCTGGGTGCTGGCTACATAGAGCAGAGGGAGGTGCTGGTGAGGGCAGGCCCTGCCTTGGGGTGCTAAGGGGCTGAGATGGGTGCCCTGCTTATCAGAGCCAGGTGGGGCGGGAGGCAGAGAGGAGAGTGATCGCACCTGCGTGAGAAGGTGCCTGGCGCACTCAGTAGCCATCAGGAGCCGCGTATGCACCAGGACAGCCAGGTGCAGGGGTCGAGTGGTGAGCCGGAGCGGGGTTGCCCCGAGCACCCTGGTCGGGGACACAGATAGCAAACAGGGAGGCGGGGCCGTCACAGGGATCGGCCGAGTTATCCTCAGTGCCGCGAAGCCAGTGCGACCACGACCACGGCAGGAAGACGGGAAGAGAGTGCGCCAGGCGGGCGGGACAGCACATGCCGACGCCCCCGCTGTGGAAACCAGCTCCGCACGTTTGAGGGGCAGCCACAGTGGGGTCCCCAGAACAGCCTTTCCGGTCTGATGACCCTCGAGAGCTAATGTGAGTGGTCCGGCTCCCGAGGACGAGGGCGGGCCTCCCCTCCAGCACTGGGGACCCTCCCGGAGGCCCTGTCGCCCAGCCTTCTCCCCCTTACTGCAGGCGGGACTGGGACAAAGCCACCGGGGGAGGAAGCGGAGCCGTGACCAGGGGCCTTCTGCAGCTCCCCGCTCACCTGGAGCACCTGCCAGGAGAGGTCGCGTGCGTGGTGGGCGCTCGGCACCATCTCCCGCCACCCCCCATGCTTTTCAGAGCCAAATCTCTTCACGAAAATGGACCCGTGGGTATCAAAGATCTCTGAGATTCACTTTGTTTTTCTATCTCTGCCGTCAGAGGCCACGAGGCTCGAGGCTGTGAACAGAGGGTTCTGGAAAGAAGATTCCGAGAAGTGCTCTGTCTCACTTCCTTCCCCTCTGGGCTGTTTCTCTGCCAGGATGACAAATCATTCAAATTTCTAAGATGTATTAAACAGATAGAAAACATGCACACATATCATTACAGACACCAAAACCATGTGGGTCTGCATTAAACAGAGGCAGAGAGTGCCCCCGCGTGACTTAATTTCTTCCTACTTCTGTCAGTCTGTCACGGTGATAGTTGATGCCGTTTCCAGTCACAGTCCCTCTCCATGTGGAATGAAGCCCGTCTCCTCTGTCGCGGCCTGCCTGCCCAGGGTCTCAGAGCCGCGGTCAGGCCTGGCAGAGCCGCACTTCCTCCCGACGTCTCCGGGCGGGAAGCGGCTCCGCGCTCGTGTGGGTGGCGGGCCGACTCCATCCATTCCTGGGGTCGAAGCACTAGTCCCTGTTTTCTCGATACCCGTTAGTTCCAAGAAGGCCGTCAGCCCTTCTGTCAGCGGCTCACAAGGTGGCCGTCTGCTTCTTGCTCATCCAGGCGGGCCAGGGGACGCCTCTGCCCTTTTTCTGCCTTCTGTGGCCACAGACAGAGAAAGTTCTCTGATTTCTTGGGCTCATGTGGTTACACTAGGCTCACAGCCTGGCAGGGTCAGTGGGGCCACATAACAACACGGTCACAGGAGTGAGATGTTGTCACATTCTAACATTCTGGGGATCGGGGCGGGACGTTACCCAGAGGGTCACGATTCTGACCCAGTGTGTTATTTCAAAATTCTGCACTTAGTGAAATTTGTAATTCTCTGTTTTCCTCTTAAAAACCTTGTTTGTTTCCCGCATTTCTGTTTGACTTTGACTTCTATGAGGACGGCAAGTGCTATCTTTCTGGTCCCTGCTGTACCCAAGTCTAGCACAGTGCGTGGCGTGGAGCAGGTATCACAGCCTTTGTGAAATGTATGAATAAATGAGGGAAAGAATGACCGAATGATGGAGAGACAGCTCCACTCTACGTGATTTGTACAGGGCCACCCGTAGGTTTTACATCAGATATGATTGACAGGTTAAGATATACAGGACTAAGTGGCTAAAAAAAGTGAAAGTCACAGAACCGTGATGGCTCCAGGTCGATGGGGTTGGAAGGGTGGGTGGGGTGGCATTTGGAATGGACGGTCCACTCAGTCTCCTTGACGTCCTCCCGCCACCCACCCAGGCTGTCCTCCCACCAGCCACCAGAGTGGTCCCTTCCCTCCTGCGGGAGACCTGTGGCTTCCCGTCTCTCTGAGAATCAAGTCTAAAGCCCAGGCCGCCGCGGTCCTTCGCAGACTGCCCGGAGGCCCGCCCGCCCCACCTGCTGACCTCGCTGAGGAGCTCCAGCCACGGTGGCCTCCTCCCTGTCCTCACACCCGGAGCCCCACTTCCCGTCCCGGACTTTCCAGTGGCCGCCCCTCCTCGGATGTGTGTTCTCGTCCGTGGGGGGCTCAGAGGCCCCCTCCTTGGCCAGGTTTCACAGCCGCCCCGTCTGTGATTACTGCAGCGTTAGTCACAATACCCATGACGTGGCGACAACTCAAGTGTCCACGGTTGGGTGATAGATTAAGGCAGTGTGTCAGCGCCCACATCGTCCATACTATCCGGCCTCACAGCATGCAGCAGTGGCATAGGCCAGTGGCATAGGCCAGTGACAGAAGGACACCCGCCGTAACAGGTGAGCTCGGATGCAGACGCAGGATGGCGGGTTCCGAGACCTGGGGGCGGGGGCAGGGAGTTGCTGCTCAGGGGGTGCGAAAGCTCAGCCGTGCCCATGAGCGAGGCCCCGAGACCGCCACGCACAGTGTGCTCACAGCACAACACACAGGTAAGATTGGTTAAGAGGGCGGATCTTGTGTTAAAGGTTTTACCACATAAAAATATTTTTTAAAAAAACAGCACATCTAAACCAGCTCCACCTCCCTCTCTGCTCCCTATTGGGGAGCGAGAGCAAAATAATCACAATAACAGCAACAGCACTAGCAGTAACAGTGGCCATCGGTTAAGTGCCCGTGTGCTGGACACACTTCCAGACACTCCTGTGCCTTATTTCTGATGCACAGCCCACCTGGCAGGTGGCGACAACATCCTGTTCCCCAGATGCAGAAACGGAGCCTGAGAGGTGTCAAGGAACTTGCTGGAGTTGCTTGCCTGACTTCAGATCTAGTGCTGTCTTCTTCCAGAACCTTCCATATCCTCTATCCTACCTGAAAAACAAAGTTTCCTTTTTATCACTAAGATTCTCTGATTTCTGAAAAGTTAGTTGCAACTGTCTGCTGAGAAATCAAATTCTGGTTTCCTGGCAACTCAGCATCTCTTTCCTCCCGAGTCTTCCCCATGTTCCATTCAGAAGAATTCAACCAAAGAGGCCCTTTCCCTAGCTATGGTGTGACCTTGCCAAAGCCACTTAACCCATTACCGGGGTTAGTTTCTTGCCCCGTGTGTGAACCCCACGCCCAGGCTTCCTGTTCTAGAAGTCAAATCGTCAGCCTCAGTGCTAGCAGCCCCTTCTTTCTGCAGAGTCCCCTCCTATTCCTGGGCCTCCCTGGGGTGCCGAGAATGGGGTGCCCTCGGCCATGGATCTCCCCATCAGCCCTCCTCGTAGCACCTCGGGTCCCATTCTTCCACTTCCCAGGCGAGGAAAGTGAGTTTCAGGGGTTAGTTCTGTCTCGGAGCTAGTAAAGGCCAAGGCCGTCCCTGATTCTGAAATTAATTAAATGGCGTGCAGTGATCAGAGACGACCAGAATTCACATCAGTAAGAATGAAAGCAGTTATACTTCCAGGAGTGTCACTATCCATCAGCAAAGATACATCCCCAAGAATGTGCCAGTCGGCATGGTTTGTACAAGGGAAAACTCGGCATAGTCGAACTGTCCGTCACTGGGTCGCGTTCGTTACTGTGCCCCGTAGAGACGTCATGCTGCATCGATAAACGGGGAAAAACGGGAGTGAGGCAGCGCTCTCCACCTCTCTTTCCAAAAATCTGTACCGAAGAGATTCTCTTGTAGCTTTCCCAGCATCTTCTAGTCACTTGGAGCAGTTTTGTCTGGTTCAGACTCAGACACGTCCTCTTTTGTAAAACGAGAACATGGTCTTCACGCAGCCTCTCCCGTAGCTGGAGGTTTTCACGTAACAATATCTTGGGCACCTGTCAACATCTGTTCATTTAGCTCTACCTTATTCCGTTAACGGCTGTCTTGCATGCCATCCGTTTGTCCTTTTGTACTTTCATTCCACAGTATCAGAGGCCCACTGCGTGCCCGGTGCCACGCCAGGACGAGCCTCGCCAAGCCTGGCGCCCGGGAGCGCTGCCATGTCCTTCATGGCGTCTCAGCCAAGACACGGTTATTCCCGTCCCTTCTTCCGGTTCCCACGTGCATGTCTCACTCTGTTCTGCACCTGTGTGTGTGTTCGGGGCCGGGGGCGGGGGGAGGGAAAGGCCCCAGGTGGTCAAAGGATGTGCATGATTTAAATTTTGATACATGTGTTTTTCTTAGATATCTTAAACGTGAGAGTCTAATGAAGAAATACGGGCTTTATCCTGTGCAGGGAAAAAGCCACAGGGCGTTTGGGGATGCGAAGCTGATTTACACACGGTGTCTTAGGAGGGAAAAGGAGAGTCACGTGTACGGAGCATCTGCCGTCCTCGCGACACTTGCGTAGGTGATAGGATGCAGCTGACAGGCCGGCTCTGTCATCGCCGGTAGGACATGTGCTCGGCGCTGCGTAAATGCTGGAGGCGAATGGATGAGTGACCGTACGAAGGGTGCTGTCGTCCCCATTGTAAAGATGAGGAAGCTGAAGCTCGGGAGGTTTAGGACTTGCTGGATGGTATCCCCCTCTGCCAGGGAGTGCCCAGTGCTGCCCAGAGGTCAGTCTGTGCCCACATGTGGGCAGCTTGGAGGGTGAGGAGGCCAAGGAGGATGGCTCTCAGAGTCACCATCCCGTGACAGAAGCCTGTGGAGCAAGAGCCAGAGAGGCAGGACAGGGAAACAATGAGCCTGGACTTTCCGGAGACAGTCGTGACGACACAGAGTGGCATTCTTCTCCCTGTTTTTCACAGAAAACAAATCCACTTTCCTAAATTACATGCCTCTGTGTGCATTACACATCCTCCCCCATCTCCTCGGCAGGCGTCCATTGTCCTGGCCCTCTCTCTGGCTTCGCAGTATCAATTATGTTGACAGACTGCCTGTGTTCACATGCCCAGCCTGGCTTTGCACTTACCCAGCTTTGCTGGGAGTGCGAGAGGCTCCCGAAATGTTCGCAGAGTCAAAGCAAGCTGGGGTGTGAGGTCGTACACCCTGGACTAGCCCAGACCTCAGGCTCGCTGGACAAGGGAAGGGTTGAAAGGGGCCTCATTCTCTTTCCGTTCTCTTTCCGAGGGTTGGAGGGGTGCCGTCTCAGAAGCCTCGAAGTCGGAACATCATCCCTTCAGAAGGCACAGGACAGAGAGTTGAGACTTAACTTGGAATGCCTGTTCTGCCACTTACTTGGCTGCGTAAACCTGACTACATGCCATTGCCATCCCTGGCCATGTATCGTGGCCCCTGTGACTTGGGTTTGAGGATGTAATTCAAGGATAACTACAACATAGTCCCCTAAAGTAAGTGACGTCCCCTCTGTGGAATTAGCCATAAGTGCTGGCACTTAGGAGGTGCTCCGAAAAGTTAGTCCTGGCCTTCGTAGAGAGCATACGGGCTCGGGAGAGGGGTCTGCGTTTCGGGGGCGGGCAGCACTGAGGGCGAACGAGAAAACAGGGCATCCCCGCGCTGACGCACATGGAAGACGACTCCGTGAGGGACTGCCGGTCGCTCTGGGCACAGCCCTGCGCTCGGACGGGCACCTGCGATTCTTGCTCTCGCCGAGGAAGGGCTGAGGCGTGCATTAGGAAGTTGCACGCCTCGTGAGGGTTCGGACTTTGTCTGCGCTCATTCAGTCTCATGTAATGGAAGTTTCACTGTCCTGTTTGGCTTATTTCAGACCACTTAAAACACTGCTTTCCTTTACCTTTACTTTTACACGACCCCATATTTTACGTGATCTAATTTTTAGAGCTTGTATGTATCTCGTTATGGTAGATTTTTAACTATATTTGATTTCTGTTCATTTTTTTAAAGACTTCATTTTTCTTCAGAGCAATTTTAGGTTCACAGCGAAGGAGAGAAGATGCACCGATATTCCCCGTCTTCCCCCAGCTCCACACACGCAAAGGCTGCACACTCCCCCTCGTCTCCCACGAGAACGGTGTGTTCGTTACAGCTGCCGGAGCTACGTGAACACATCATAATCGCCCAGAGTCCGCAGTTTACTGTAGCGTTTACACTTTTTGTACATTCCATGGGTTTGGACAAATGTATGACATGTACCCATCGTTATAGGATCATTCACAGTATTTTCACTGTCATAAAAGTCCTCTGTGCTCCACTCATTCACCCCTCCCCGCCAGCTCCCGACGACCAGTGATCCTCTTACTGACTCTGTATTTTACCTTCTCCGGAATATCCTTTGGTCGGAATCACACAGTATGTAGATTGGCTTCATTCACTTAGTAATATGCATTTAAAGTTCCTTCATGTCTTTTCATGGCTTGACAGCTCATTTCTCTTTCTTTCTTTTTTTTTTTTTTTTATCTCTAAATTGTATTCCATTGTCTGGATGGACCACAATTTATCCCTCATCTACTGAAGCGCATCTTAGTTGCTTCCAAGTGTTGGCAGTTACGGATAAAGCTGCTGTAATCATCTGTGTGCAGGTTTTTGTGTGGACATAAGTTTTCAGCTCCTTTGGATAAATACCAAGGAGCACAATTGCTGGATCGTATGGTAAGAGTCTGTTCAGCTTGTAAGAAACCTCCAGATTGTGGTCCAAAGTGTCTGCACCATTTTGCGTTCCCACCAGGAGCATCAGAGTCCTGTCGCTCCCCGTCCTCGCCGGCATTTGGTGGTGTCGGTGGTTTAGACCGTGGCCATTCTGATAGACGTGCAGTGGTATCTTAGTGGTTTAATTTGTATTTCCCTGATGACACACGATGTGGAGCACCTTTTCATGTGCTTATCTGCTACCTGTTTATCTTATTTGGTGAGGTGTCCAGGTCTTTGGCCCTTTTTAAATCGGGTTGTTTTTTCATATTTTAAGAGTTCGTTGTATATTTTGGATAATAGCCCTTTATCAGATGTGTCTTCTGCAACCCTATATTTGCCCCCAATCTGTGGCTTGTTTTCTTTTTCTCTTAAAATTGTCTTTTTCAGGGTAGGTGTTTTTCATTTTAACAGAGTCCCGCTTAGCAGTTATTCCTTTCACGGATCATGTCTTTGGTGTACATCTAACTGGCCTCGCCAAAGCCTGGGTCATCTAGGTTTTCTCCTGTGTTATCTTCTGGGAATTTTAGAATTTGCCTTTTACATTTAGGTCTTTGATTCATTGTGAATTACTTTTTGTGAGGGATGTAAAGTCTGGGTCTAGATTCATTTCTCTGCATGTGGATGCCCAGTTGTCCCAGCATCATTTCTTACAAACACCGTCTCTGCACCATCGTGCTGCCTTGGTTTCTCTGCGATCAGCTGACTGCACTCATGTGGCTGTACTCCTGGGCTCCCTCTTCCGTTCCACTGACCTGCTGGTCTGTGCTTTTGCCAAAACCACACTGTCTCGGTCACCGTGGCTTTGTAGCAGGTCTTGAAGTCAGCTAATGTGGATCCTCCGCCTCCTCCCTTCTCCGTCAGTACCACGTGGCTCTTCAGTCTCCCTACATAAACTTTAGATCTGTTTATTTTTATCACACCTTTAAAATTTTTATTTGTGGGTGTGTCTTACAATATTCAAAATACATGAGTAAAGACAGACACAGCCACGCATACTTTATAAAATAAAACATTCATTGAGATACGTGTTCTAGATTTTTTTTTACTAAAGGAGTGTCTTGAAAACATCATTCTGTAACACTAGCGAAAGAAAAGGCCTTGGCAGCTTTAGGCAACTCGCTTTCCCACTTCGGTGGGTCTGAGACTTGGCTGAGACGCACCAGAGGTTGTTGCTCGGGGGTCTGGGGGAGAGCCCGGCCATCTGCTCTTTGACTCCGTCCGCGCATGACCGTGATGCGTTAGTCTTTGACCACACTTGGAGGAACGTGCACCGCGTATCCTTTGCCTTTACAGATGCAGAAGCTGATGCTGGAAAGAGCAGTGCCCGTGCGAGGCCACAGGGCTAGACAGCAGCAGCTGACACTGGAACCAGGAATCTGGGTTTGCAGAGAAGCTCCGGGGCCCTCCTCCCTGCTCGTAGCTCTGTGGTCCTGGGACATCCTCTGGCTGCCTCCTCGCTCACCCTCACTGCCATTCGCCCTCTGCGGTTTCTTCTTTACTTATACCATTAGTGGTTCGTAGAAGATCAGATGGCTTTTCCTCCTGCGTGTCATTGTTTTTGTAAAAGAAGCCTTCTGAGAACAAAGATCTAGCCATAAGGGACCATCCCCCCACCCCCGAGCCGCCGTCGAGCGTCTTTGCGGTTTGTCTGTGGATCTCTTCCACGAGTGGCTCCAGAATTCACAGGCCCTTGGAGTCGCCCGAGACAGATTAGAGGTGATTTACATTTTCCGGCCCCCACAGTTCCGATTAAGAAGGTCCTATGTGCTTCATCGTCACCACAGCTGAGAGTTATGAGAAATCGGAGGCTCTGAGAGGTTAGGCCATTTGCCCAAGTCCCCACAGCTGGAGACTGGCAGGTCCAGCGGTTAAGCCGGGCCCTGAGTTCTTTTACACATCAGGAGGCCAGAACACGCATTGAGGAAGGAATTTCATTTTTTAAAGAAAGTGACTGCAAGACGAGAATTAGAGGTAAGGCCCAGTGTCAGCACGAGAATGGGCAGTAAGACCAGGTCACAGCCACACGTGCAGGCTGAGGGCCAGGGGAGGGGAGAGGTGTGGGGACTAGAGCCCGGCTGGCCAGGCACGAGGGTGGTGACTCTTCCTTGCCATCCAGACCTAACTAGAAGCTGGGGGCTGGTCAGATGGGGAGAGGGAAGGAGGAAGGAGGAGGCATTTTAAGAG
This sequence comes from Pteropus medius, assembly GCF_902729225.1. Lineage (NCBI taxonomy): Eukaryota > Metazoa > Chordata > Mammalia > Chiroptera > Pteropodidae > Pteropus > Pteropus medius. The sequence continues at coordinate 4,916,861 of NW_024351731.1, forward strand.
GTGACCAGGCAGATCTGGTAGAGCAAATGAGGTGCTTCCGACCTGGGAGAAAGATGCTGCTAGGAGAAGCCTTTCTAAGGGGAGGCCGGCAGCACGCCCCAAACGCAGGCCTGGCAGAGTGTGGCCCACGCCCGGTACCCTCCCAGCCGCCGCCCGCCCGCTCGCCTCCGAGGCCCGGCCCAGCCCGGCCTTCTGCACCCGCAGCCCGGCCCCACACGAGCACCTTTCATTTCCACTGACCCCAGATGCAGTGAACAGGGCGGCCTTGGAAATGACCCTCAGATTCAGAGCCAATAGCACGAGGCCAGAGCTGAGGGGAGGAGCCGTGGGAAAGTCGGGGCCCCATGAATTAGAGGGTGGGCACCCCCTTCCATGTTAGACATGCCCCTCTTTTCTCTACGCTTAAAAGTGCCCTTCCTTCTCTGGGGCAACACAGTGAATAAGGCCGAGATTCCAGGGCTGGGATTCAGGCCGGCGGGACATTCATGCATTGTGTCGGCCATAATGAAGGGTGTTTGGTGGGCCACGGGCCTCACAGCATGGGCATTCACGTGGCCAAAGACACTTTGTTGGGGAGGCCAGGGGTTTCTGGGGCTTTCTCAGAAAACAGTTAAACCGACAGCCTCTGCCCTCCGCCTTCAGAACAGGCCCTTAGGGAATGCCAGCCTGGCTGGGGCCCCGCGCCGGTGGCAGCCCCTGAGCAGAGCCCCTGGCGGCCTTGTGAGGGCTGCAGCCTGGGGCGGGTCCCACGGGGGGCCAGCCCAGGGCCAGAGAAGGCAGGTCCCCCGATCGGCCTCTCTGATTTCACGCCGACTCAGTGCTCCGGCCTCTGTTTCCACGTCTGTGAGATGAGACAGTTCAGGTAAAATCCCCCACATTCCTTTTCTGCTTTAAAGCATTCTGTTTAGAATTGGCTCGGTGACGTTCAGGGTCTAGTCTAAAATGAAAATGCAAGATGCCTTTGTTCAAAAAGCAGGGAAAATGCTGTCAAAGATGGCGAAGGAGTTTTTTCCTTTTTTCCAGTCTCTCTCCGGTTATCATCTTGTTTTTATTTGCTATTTAATGTCATTCTAAGTAAAGAAAAATTGAAATCAAAACGTTACATTGCCAGCAGGAATTTGACCAGCCAACTTTATATTGCGCGATGTCAGTTTTAAACGCAAATGTGAGCGCTTTTAACTCACATGCAGAATTACCGAAATGACAGGATTCGTGTTTCGTGGCTCGTTCACGTGCGTATGTATTTGGATGTCGCCAGACAGTGGAAATGTTGCACCAAAGGAACTCAGCTGGTTTCATTTCCTACGTCGACATTTGCACACGTCGCACCCTCTTCCTTCTGCTCACTGCTGGGCGAAGGAGGACTGAGGAGGGAAGGGGCTATGTGGCACGTCGTGCCTGTCCTGTCTTCTGCTCCGTCACTTCGGCACACAGGGTGGCTCCGGGAAGTAACGGGAGTGAGGAACGATAGGACGGAATTCCCTGGTGGGCTGTTTTCTCAGAATGCCAGCACCTTCCTTTCATGTCTGAAGCACAGCTATGTCTCCCCTGACCCAGTCTAGACGGGACACGCTGCCTGTGGTCCCTCGAGTCTCACCGAGCACTGAAGTGATGTGCAGAAGGGGCAGCCGAGGGTGGGGGTGGGGGGTGGCACGTCGTGCGTGCTTTCTGCTTTCACTCCCCCGTCCCATTGTTCCCTCAGACGTCACGGAACACGAGTTCAGCATGAAATTGCTAGGAATTTCGAGACGGTGACAGCAGAGCCTAGCCAAGTGTGAGGCTGTCTTAGCCAGGGTTCTCCAGAGAAGCAGAACCAGTGAGGTCAGGTGTCCGTTGAAGAGCTGGCTCGCCGATCGTGGAGGCCGAGGAGCCTCAGGTCTGGCACATGAAGTTGGAGGCCGACCTGTTCAAAGTCAAGTGCCTGGTACGATGCGATAGATCCCAAACAGAAGCCAGCCTTTATTCATGTTACTTCTCAAGTGACAGGGCTGCTTCTAGACATAGTGAGCGAGCTGCCCAGAGAGAGCTGGATGAGCGCCGAGAAGGCAGGCAAAGGAGATGGGTCCTCCTTATGGGCCCTCTGCTGGTCACCCAGGGCCTGTGACCCCATTCTGGCCCCCCCAGAGTGGAGCCCTTCCCATGAACTCCCACTAGAAGCCAGGCCAGCGCAGAAGGGACAGACAGGCTGGGGGCAACAGGAGAAGCATCTGCGGGAGGCAGCTGCAGTCAGCATGGGCCGCCGAGCAGGGTGCCCCAGCAGCTTGTTCCAGGGCTGATTCCCAGCAGAAGTGGGCCCCCTGCTGGGCTGCGGGGGTAAGGACCCCTGCCCAGGGCAACGGCCCCTCCCGGAGCAGCCCGTTCCCAGCTGTCTGGAAGCCTCTGAGGTCTTAAACACCAAAGCACAGCTTTATTAGGACTACTGGGAAAGTCACAATGGCAGTGGAGCATGGAGTGGGGGAGGTCGATTTGCTCCATGCAGAGACCCAAACACACTCCCGCCCGAAGGCCTTTGAGTGGGCTCTTCCCGGAAAGCCACCCTCCACTCCTGTGCCACCTGTCTCCTCCCTGCGGCTCACGTGGAGGGCCTGCTGTCTCCCGCTCTGGGCTCCGAGTTCAGATGCCAGCGACTGAGTCGTGCACGGGCTCAGGACTCTCGGCGGCCCCAGGCCTGGGGATGGCCCGCGGCTGGCTCACCGACTTCCGCGTGAATGCGGAGCGTGCTATTCCTGGTGCTGGACGCGGTGTTTTAGAAAGACGAGGCAAGCAGGGCGTGACGGCCTCGGGAGAGGACGGTCAGTTTCTTTCTGAGCATTCCCACTGCAGCCTGGTTCCCTGGTGCTTGTCCCTGCCCCCTTCGGGAACAATTTCTGCTCATGGCCCCTGATGTGGGGCTACTCCCCCACCGTAACCAGCACCCCAAGCCCCGCTCATTGGCCAGGATGGACACCTGGACTGGGCGTGGCCACTGCTGGGATATCCGCAGCCTGTGGTTCATGTATAGTCACGTTCAGAGGTGTGCATGTGTGTGTATGCATGTAACGTGTGCGCGTACACCCACATACACACACATGTGTGTATCTGATATGAACGTACATATTCTGCCAGCAGCTTTGACCTGTGACTGACACGTCAGCATCTATACGCAACCGTCTTCCTCTTCTGCTTCTACTTGCCTGACCTGCAGCAAGTTAAACTCTCAGCTTCAGTGTCCCCCGCTGTAGGGTCAATAATCTGTCCCTGGCAGGAGCGTGGTGGACATCAGGGAATGACCAGGAGTCTGGATCTGGTGGGGGCCCTTGTGGCACTGAACATTCTGAGTCCTTGTTTTAGACACCAGAGATGGGGCCCCGTTTCAGGCCTTGCTTTCTCCAGACTTACTTGCTGCGTTTCTTTGGGGCGGGGCGGGGGCACTTCCTCTTTAAAACAAAGAGAATGGATAAACCCAGCTTCAAGGCCCTATTCAGTTCTACGAGGGCAGGTGACTACAGTTTGATAATGCCACATGAGGAGTCTCTGACTTGGGACCTGGATTCCTGACAATGCCCTTTAAATGTCATTTCATCACGATTCCCTTAGTCATTATTCTAATAGTTATTTTCTTGCTCAATAAAAAAAGGGGCATGAAATCTGACCTCAAACCCTCAAAATAACCGATATGTTAAGCTGGTTTGGGAGGATGATTCAGCCACGTACAGAAATCTGAAATTCTAATGGCCATGAATACTTTATGTTGCTCTCAGCTCCTAGCGATGGGGCTTCAGTGTGTACCAACAGCTGCTATGTGCTGGGGGCTGTTCTCCGCACTAGTGCACATAGATGACGAGACAAGGTCCCTGTCATCAAAGGGCTCACTGTACTGAAGAGACAGAAGAAAGCTGATCATAAAGGTGTAGGCCATCAAGATATTGGTTGAAGAGGCATCAGATGGTATGAGAAAGCCCCAGGGTGCTTGTTACCCCTGCTGGCAGCACATAAAGAGCCGCGCTGTGACCAAGCTAGATCTTTAAGTGATGAGCTTGGGGTTGAAAGGTGGGTATGAGGATGCGTAAGAGGCACAGTATGTGCCAGGGCCTGCAGTGGTCATACTAGCAGGAACAACTCACGCGGATCTGGTGCCTTGTCTGCCACGCGGCGGCAGGACAGGAGACTGAGACAGATCCTTTGAGTCACACTAAGTGTCACAGAGTGCACTGCCGAGAGCTTCCAAAAGTTGAGGGTGGGCCGGTGGACCTCCAAACACAGAAACCAGGGAAAGAACTGAGAGAAACCCTTCCGAAGTAATGCAAGCCGTGGCTGAGTGTACTAACTGAAGCCGGGGGAAAGGCAGAGGAAGATCGCCTGAGACATAGAAATCCACGTAACTCCCAGAGACTCCAGGAGTCGGTACCTGGAATGCGGGGTGGAGAGACAGACAGACAGACAGACAGACACTGATCTACCGTAGTCAAAAGCTGGCAGCTAGACTATAAAACATAGACATCTATTGTGTTTTTTCAGTGTTCAGATGCCAAGGAAATGTCTTCTTACCTCTTTTAAAATAAAGCCAATCGTGCAACAAATCTAAGGCAAGTGCAGATTTCCGGTTTAAACACAGACTAAATTGACTTGGCACCCCCTCCTCCCACACGACTAGGCTGTCAGGAGGAGAGCACCACTGTCTGAAGGTAAATATCATGTAGTTCCATCTCTACATTTATACACACTGTTTGACACAGAATCAGAAATTATAAAACATGCACAGAAAGAAGCAAGACACTGTGACCCATGGTCAAGAGAGGAAACAATCAATAGAAAGAGAACCAGACAGCCCAGATGTTGGGTGTTTTAAATTATAAGACAGAGACGCTAAAATAAATACGAAAAATAGAGTCAAAAATGGTGAAAATGGTAGAACGTAAACAGTCAGGAAATTTTCATGGAGACATAGAAACTATAAAAAAAGACCTAAATAGAAATGCTAGAAATGAAAAATAGGATATCAGAAGTGAAAAATCTACTGCTGGATGTCAGTAGCAACACAGCAGAGGACAGGAACAGGGACCTTGAACAGAAGTGAATTATAAATAGCGAACCTAACCACGCAGAGAGAACAGGTGTTGGGCAGGAAGGCACAGAGCACCTGATGGAGAGAGAACAGTAACCAGCAGTCCGCCGTGTCCGTAACTGGAGTAGCAGAAGACGAGACAGAGCAGGGCGAATGATTATTTGAAGAGACGATGGCTGAGGAGCTTTAGAATTGCCAAAAGCTGTCGACCCACAAAAGCAAGATAACTCCAGACAGGAATAACTACATAGAAAAACACACCGAGGCACATCACAGTCAAAATACTGATAAAACAGAGGAAAAAGACAATTTCCTATGAGAGCAATGATACAAATAAATGGAAACCGAAAGACAATGGAATTTTTTTTCCCCGGTTCGTCCTTCAAAGCCTCTCTTTGTTTATTTTTTAGCTTTATTAAGGTATACTTGCTACGCATAAAATCGCACATTTAATGTATACATCTTACTGAGTTTGGACGTGCGCGTGTACCTGTGATACCATCACCACAATGTACTTAATAGATCCATCACCTCCCAAATGCTTCTTGGGTAGGTTTTCATTGTTGTGGTTGTTTGTTTGTTTGTTTGTTTGTTTTGGTAAGAGAAATCAATTGTACAACATAGTACCTATAGTTAAAATACAGTATTATGTACTTTAAAATAGAAGAATGATATTTTTAAAGTGTTGAAAGAAAAGGTTTACAACTGCCAGTTTAGATTACTATATTCGTCAAAAATAGTTTTTATAAGTGGAGGCAAAACAGACATTTTCAAACAGATAAAAAATGAGAGGATCCTTATCCATTAGCTATTCGCTATAAGAAATACTGCATATGTACTAACTTCCAGTTATAAATAAGTCATGGCAATGTAATGTACAACATGGTGACTACAGTTAAAAATGGTTAAAATGTATATTTTACAATTTAAAAAAATCAGTCCGCGACTGCCAGGGGTTGATGAGTAGGTGGAACAGAGAAACTATTCTGTCTGATGTTGTGATGGTGGCTACATATCATTATACATTGGCCAAAACCCATAGCATCTATAACACAGAAGCGAACCTACTGTAAACCATTAACTTTAGTAATAATGTATCAGTATTGGCTCATCACTTGTAACAAACGTACTAACTGCTGTAATAACGATGTGTTGGTATTGGCTCATCAGTCGTAACAAATGTAACAAACTGTAACCAACATACCACACTAAATGCAGGATGTTCTAACGGGAAACTGCACGTGGCTAAAGTGCAGGAAGGGTATCCGGGAGCTCTCTGCCCTCGCTGCTCAGTATCTCTGCAAACCTGAAACTACTCTAATAATGAAGTCTTAATATTTTAAAAATTAAAAAGCTGTATTGCAGATTTGAATGTTGTTAAGAGAGAGAGTAGCTCTTAAAAGTCTTCACAAGAAAAATAATTTATAACTATGCGTGGGGACTAATGTTAACCAGACTGACTGTGGTGATCATTTTGCTATATATACAAATATAGAATCACATGTTATACACCCGTAACTAATATGTTATAAATCAATTTTACTTCAATTAAAAAAAAAATACTAAAACAAGTTCTTCAGCTTGAAGAAAAAGGGTGCCAGAAGGAAGCTTAGACCAATTAGTGGAATAAGGAAAATGAGGAAAAGCAAATATATGGATATATATAAAGTATCTTTTTTTTTATTATCGATGTATGTGTTTATGTACACCGACAGGCACACACGGTATATGTGTACAAAAAGGCAGTTGGCTGTTAAAAACAAATACGATAACAATGTATCATGTGTTTTAAATATCATGGGTTAGATTTTTTTTAATTAAATAAAACAATTTGACAGCAAGAGCATAAAGTGACAGGTATTATAAATGGAATATTTTTATAAAGCTCTTGCATTATTCTAAAAGTTATTTGAGGGTAGACTGTCATGTGTCATAGATATACCTTTGTATATTTCATCTCTAGAGCAACCACTTCAAAATACCACAAAGAAATAGAGAAAAAGGCGCTACAAAGTAAACTGAATTTTTTAAAATAGAAAGTTCCATCTTCAAAGTTTATTATTTAAGATGAAGGGGAAAAGCAAAACTTCCTCCTGGGATAGTCTTATGTTTTATCCAAGATTCTCATTAAGTCTTGATCCCCTGCTCTGACAGTTTTTTAATGAACATTTGATAAAATGCTTTTTAACATTTTTTTTTTGGTATCAGCTTTTTTAAAGCTATGTTTTATTTATACGCAGTGATATTCACTCTCCGGGGTGTGCAGTTCCTTTAAACAAATGTACGTGAACATCAAAAAAATTGACCTTTTTTATCGAGATATAATCCATAGACCATAAAATTCATCCTTTTCAACGTTTTTATATATTAACAGAGCTGTACAACATCACCCCTATCTAATTCCAGACATTTTCATCATCCCAGAAAGAGACACCATGCCCACTCACAGTAATCCTCATTTGTCCCTCTGTCTAGCCCCCAGCAATTACTAGTGTCCTTTCTGTCTTAGATTTGCCTCCTCTGGACGTTTCTTATAAACGGCATGATTCAACACGTTGCCCTCTATGTTTGATTTCTTTTACTTCGTATAGTGTTTCCGGGGTTCATCCGGGCTTAGCACGCGCCAGCGTTACATCTGATTTTGGGATGGAATCCACCGTAATAACCAGAGTAGATGCTACTGTTCCCACCTTGGAAATGGGAGCCCTAGGGCATGAGCTGCTTCGCTCAAGGTCACCATGAAAAATGCAGCAGCCTCTCCGATTCCCGGCCTGTACTCTGGCCGGGCCGAAACTGCTCCGTGGGTGTGCTTCTCCCCCTCCTGCCCCCTTGCCCTCCACGTCCCCAATCTCCACTCTTCCCCCAGACTTCCTGGTGGTCATTTGGAGTAACTTAGATGCAGATGCAGGTTCCAGCCCAGCTGACAGGTTGCACTGTGTGCAAATACCGAGAGCCCCACCCTCGGCTTGCCCATCTGTGAGGTGGGTGTCGCAGGAGCACTTTCCTGGTGGGGTCACTGTGTTAAATGAAGCGGCGCGTGTCTGGTGCTTCGTACCGCAACCACAGACGGTTAGTAACCCACAAATATCCGTGGTGCTGTCGTCTGTAAAGTGGGCTGGCAGAGGGCTGGCCGTGTGCTGGCTGCTCTGACCGCTGTCCCCATTGTGATTACTTTTCTCCAAAGCTCTAGCTGTGAGTCTACCCCCCCACCCCGCCCCCAAAGACATCTGAGCCGTCTTCAGATCATCGCCTAAATCCAGTGTCATCGACAATGTCGATACTCTTCTGGCGAAGTTTTGAAGTGAGCTCCAGAGAGTTGCCGAGGTCTGGCCCGGTGGGGGCTCGGAGCCTGCACGCCTGCCTGCTTTCTGCGGTCCGCCTGGCTTTCGGCCCCGCTGGACTGCACGTGGCTCTCAGCAAGAGGGTGGGGGCGAAGCACGGTGCAGTGAACGTCCCCTCCCTGCAGCCTGCGCTTAGATGGTGCAGTATTCAGACCAAACTCTGTTGTCATCTTTCCCAGCACAAAGCTCATGGGTGCCAGGTCCTGCTGGGGTGTCCTGGGCAGGCTGCCAGGGACACCGCAGCATTAGTGGCATTTCGGGTTGAACCAGCCTGATGCCCGTGCCCTCCAGGTGGTCTTTCTTCTGGTTAGCGCGAGCCAGCAGTAATGAGTTTCGCATTTCATTCTCCCGTGAACAGCGTCCCCCGCCCCCGCACCGATCCAAGGTTCCTTTATGCACACAGACAAAAGGACTCTTTCATAGCTCCACTTAGAACATTGTCACAGTTCACTATAATCATTTGCTTAATGTTTCTGCCTTTGCTGGCCCAGAGGTCAGAGGATGATTCGCTGTCAACTCTCTGTGACAGTCAGTACAGCTGGTGACCAGAGTTAATGTTCCAGGAGGGAGCAGTACCAGGGACAAGTGAATGAAGGGATATTTGGGCAAGGGCTTCGTAGAGTTCAACCCCTTTTGGGGTTAGAGGGTTCAGAGAGGAAGTGAGGGACAGACCCACAAATGCCTGAGATGCCAGTTCAGCGGGTGACACAAGCTCCCCTTTGCCATAGGAAGAGAGAAGGAAGGGGAAGGTCATTACCTTCATGAAACTGTGTCCCAAAACTGTTTTAAAAACTTTTACATCTCATTTTATAGACGACTCACCGATCCACAGAAGGAGAAAACTTAGGTTCAAAAAGGCTAATTAACATTATCCAACTAGGGAGTAGCAGAATTAATTGTATTTAATTTAATTATAAACACCAGGTCCCACTTCATCAAAAGCTCTTAAATTTTGTCTAATATCGCGTTGCCTCTAAAGCAGCATTTCAAGAAATTTAGACTTGTGTTCTTATATATCTTTATCACCGGTACTAGCAGATGACAGTCTCAAAAATGCTTTTTGAATAAATAGGATGGCGGAAGGATGTATGGAGGCATGGTGCCAGCACTGTAGGGTATATGAGCAGATGGCGGAGTGAGTGGATAGGTGGATGGATTAGAGGGAGGGCATGTGACTTGGTGAGTGAATGTAAGAATTAATGGATGAATAGACGGAGTGATGTGTAAGTGGATAAATAATACATACCCGAATTATGAATGAGTGAGTAAATGAATAAGTATATGAATGAATGGTGCATGTGGATAGTTGGGTAATATTCGAATGAATAATAAATTAACAGATATAAGTAGCGAATATGTGCGGGAATAAATGAATGTGTAATAGAAATGATTAGTATAGTATATAATGAATGACTGGTCGAATAAGTAAAAGGATATTTCGGTGCATTAATAAATGGATCTATTAACACATATTTGGATGAATGGACAAAGAATGAATATGTGAATGAATGGGTGAGTGCTGGAGTGCCCTGGTGGGTGCTCAGCTGAATGAGGGACTGTGAGCAGCAAAGGCCAAGGACAGCCCTGCCGGGGAGGCATGGCTCCGCCGTCTGCAAAAGCTGCTCTTTTTTCTCCTGGATCTCTCAGAACTGGGTGAACTGGGAGAACTGGGAGCTGCAGTGGCGCCTCAGAGCCCTTCCTCCTCTGTGAGCTGAGGGCGCCTGTGCCTTAGCCTGCCAGGCGGGACACGAGGGGCGGGATTTACGTGATCACAGGTGCGGAGAGCCAGATAGATTAACAGGACAGCTGGTCCTTGAGCACTTGCCATGCTCCACGGTCAGGTCGTGTGTACATTATCTCACGCGGTTCTAGCAACGCACGAGATTCTGAGCGTGGGTGCCCCCAGCCTGCAGACAGGAGGTTCAGCGTCTCATCCAGTGTTAGAGTTGTGAGAGGTCTGACCTCACATTCGAATCCATCCGATGCTTGACCTTTATGCTTTCCTCATGCATCACATCGTGGTTTATAGAGCATGACATATCTATGAGCATATATTCACATATTTATATCTATTTTATACTATAAATAGATGTTATTTGTGAATCCATGTTTCGCATGCACTTGCCAAACAAATAGGTATCTATATAAGGGAAGCGTATAGACGCGATAATTTCATGGGAACTTGAAATAAATCATAGACTAAATTTTAAAAGCGAGAGC
>NW_024351731.1:4927476-4939984 GCF_902729225.1 Pteropus medius
GTCAGGTCGTGTGTACATTATCTCACGCGGTTCTAGCAACGCACGAGATTCTGAGCGTGGGTGCCCCCAGCCTGCAGACAGGAGGTTCAGCGTCTCATCCAGTGTTAGAGTTGTGAGAGGTCTGACCTCACATTCGAATCCATCCGATGCTTGACCTTTATGCTTTCCTCATGCATCACATCGTGGTTTATAGAGCATGACATATCTATGGGCATATATTCACATATTCATATCTATTTTATACTATAAATAGATGTTATTTGTGAATCCATGTTTCGCATGCATTTATATGCAGTGTGTATTTAATGCCATATGAATATAAGTACTTCTAAATTAAACATTATATAAAGTGTAAGTTTATAAATAGCATGTTAATATGTTAGATATTTGTTATTTATAAGATGTGTCATATACAGTATGTATGTATATTTTTATATGTATAAAACTTTTCTACTTTTATAATTATTTTCCTAGTCATATTTTTGAGCGACTTTAAATAACTTACCTGGCACGACGTAAATCATGAAAATTTAAACCGACTTTAGGTTTTACTGTTTCTCCCTGGATGGCAGCCCCGAGGTGCCGCTTCCAGGGCTGACAGCAGAAAGGAGCGGTTCAGGCCCCGACCCTACGCGCTGGCGCTGGCGGGGCTTTATCTCGCTCTGGCGGCAGGGAGCGGACCCCGCCCTGCGTCTCGGGCCCTGTGCGTCTCATGGGCACGCGCGTTGTGTTATGAGCTTGACTGTTTGTGGCTGCTTCGTGGAGGAGCGAGACCCAGAGAGGAAATGGCCCTTGCGCGTGTCTGTCATTTTCTCTGTGGCAGAGAACGCCGCGGCGAGATCGAGGGGAACTTCTAGAAGTATCTCCAGACCGTGGGTTTGGTCCTCACTTACTGCCACGCGTTCATTTTTTCCACAGGGGTTTACTGATTCCCTGGGGATGCACAGAGGACACAGGGACCCAACTTCTGGTGGATCCAGAGAAGCTCCGTGGAGGAGGTGCCGCTGCGTTGGGCTCGGACGGTGAGTCGTTCTGACGTGTTGAGTTGGAGATGGAGAGGCAGCGGCGAGATCACTTCTGGTTAAGCCGGGAGGCCAAGGGCCAGTTCACCCCCTGGGCACGCTGCCCACTGAGAGAGTCCGCCCGCTCGGCGCCAGCAGAACCAGACACTGAACACCGAGAGCCGTGGAGAAATGGGCCCTAAGCGGGGAGAACAGAGAAGTTGTTGCTCTGAAGCCCAAACTCCCCAATGCAGTTCGAGCTGGTAGAGGTGTGGGGGGAATGGGCGTGTGGCGTGCTGGCCCGCAATTTTAACTGCGGGACCTTTGAGCTTGGCCGCTTAGGTAAGGGGCATCAGCCCGGATCTTCCTGGACAGTGGACCCTTCGCTTCTAAAGGGTCCCAGTGTTCGATTCCGGCCATGTCCCTGTCCTTTGATTCCGTGTGTGTGGGTAGTGGAGTCGGGCGGGGAAGATTGTGGTTCCAGATGCCCCTGAAGGTCACAGCTCTGGTTCTGGGTGTCCCCGAAGGTCACAGTTCTCTCCTCTGCCCCTACTCCGGCTGCATCACTCGCGGTTTGGGTCCGTTGTCTCTGAAAAGTGACTTGGTTTTGCGTTAAATTACGGGGCCATTTTGAGCTGATTCTGTGCTTACAAATATCTGAGACATGTATGGGCACCTAGTACCAGGTGCTGCACAGAGTGACATAGACAGGATGCAGTCGCTGCAGAGGACAGACGCAGGCTGTGCCTTCAGAGGAGGAACGGCAGGGGACAGTGGCCGGGGAGGGGAGCCTGTGGGGGGATGAAGTGGCCAGGGAAGAACCCCTGACAGGGGGACAGTGGCCAGGAGAACCTGGTGCAGGAGGACAGTGGCCAGGGGAGGCAGCCTGTGGGGGGGACAGTGGCCAGGGAAGGGAGCCTGAGGGGGACAGTGGCCAGGGTCATCTAGCGTGTATGGCCATACACCTGCGTTGGCTCGTGGGGAGTGATCGCATTAGCCAAAAAAAAACAGCCACTTCCCCAGCATCTTTCGTCCCGGCCTGTACCACTGCCAGGCCGCTCTTCCGGAGTCAGCGAGGAGGCGCCCTCCACCCGCAGGGCTGCGTGGCTGTGGGGCCCGCCCTCCTATCGCAATGCTTGTGCCCGGTAGTTCTGCTCTGAGCGGGGGAGACAGGTGGACACCTGAGCGGATGGCGAGACGGGGAAAGCTCTGCTCCGAGGGCCGCGAAGGCAGAGCGAGAGCCCGAAACCCCTCCCCGGCCGCTCTGGCTCGCCCGGGCGGGGCAGGGAGGCCGCCCGGGGGACCAGGGTCGGTGCCCGCCAGCCAGTCACCACCACGAACACAGCTGTAGTGACAAGGCGGGCTCATCGTGGTCCAGGTGGGCGGCTCTCGCCGTCGGGGACGGCGGGGTCCCCAGTGAGACGGTCTGGAAAAGACTCACACAGGGTCTCGACTGTGTTAGGTGCTGTGTGAAGCGTGACAGAAGCTGGGCAGGGCTCCGGGTCAGATGCGGTGACAACGCAGCTAATCCCGCATCGGCTCTCCCGCCCACCTCTTGCCTGTAGGGTTGGTGCGTAGAGGCCGGGGTCGCCCTCTGCTTTGTCCTTAATAATTCAGTGACCCTGGGCTACTTAATTAACCCTACTCGGCCTTGTTGGTTTTTTTCTTATTTGGAAGTTGGGGACAACTTCCCCAAGTACATACCTGTGTGTAGGGTTGTCGTGAGGGCTAGAGTCACGTCAATGCAGATTGCCTGGCGTAGTCCCTGGCGTTTAGGGTGGCCTTGATACATGGCGGCCGTTATGATGGACTGTTCCTTACTGCAGCCCCAATGTGGGGGTCTCGTTGTTTAAGTCCCTTTACAAATTCATTAGTCACTTCAACGCAACAGACTTTGACCAAGCACCAACCGCGCCTCTCACCCGTGCAGGCTCTGGGATTTATACAAAAGGAGATGGTGCAGCAGTGGGCGGGGGGGAAACGCTAAAATTAGAGCCTAGATCCCTCTGAAGTAAAATGCCACCTGTTTCCAAGTGTCCTTTCCAGGGAGCAGGTGACAGTAACTTCGTGGAGGCATTTGTAAAACTGAAGACAGACTTGCTATCTGGTGCCTTTGAGCAAATTGCAAGAGGACACCCTTGTGGAGAGATTTAGGTTGGAGAGATGACCCCCCAGGGCTGGATGCCACCTGGCAGAGCATCGTTTGGGGAGCTGAGTGTAGGCAGGACTTCTGCGGCCACCCACGCAGCCTGGCGGGGTCTTTGTGCAGTGCCCGCGGCAGCCCTGCACAGACGTGCAGGAAGAAGCCCCTCCCCCCCACAGACAGGTGTCATCTGGTAGCCCCCAGTTCAGATTGATTTGCTGGTAAATACTTCTTGGTTCGGACAGCTGCTGATCATCGGTGCCACCACTGCCTGGGGCCAGGCTCCAGCAGCGTGCTTCGTTCAGAAACACCGTCCGCTTCGTTCAGAAACACCGTCCGCTCACACCTGCTCCTGCAGGCATCCCACAGTGCTGGCACATCACCTGAAGCTGCCGTGGTCACTGCCCATGACCAGCTGGGTCTCAAGCCCGCCCTGTGAGATTCCCCAGGATCAGGAGGAGTGATTTGGAACAGTGTGGTCACGGACATCCCCCAGATGGTGCAGACGGGGCTGAGAACCGCAGACTACCAGGCAGAGGCAAGCACCTTCTCCTGTGTTTGTGACAGAGGGCCTTCAGGGTGGCCCTGTCCTGTGCGCTGATGTCTTTGTGTAGCTGCCTCTTCTGAGTGTGGGTGAGACTGTGACTCGCTTCTTACTGGTAGAATTGGGCGAAGGTGATGGTGTGTACATGATGATGTGGCCACGACTGTGGTTCTCATCTTGTAAAGAGACGCTCTCTCTTGCTGGCTTGGGAGAAGCCAGCTGCCGCGTCGTAAGCTGCCAGGGAGAGGACCACGGAACCGAGTGTGACCGTGTTAGTTTCCGCTCGCCGCTGTAACCGATTACCACAAAGAACCCGACTTCTTCCCTGACAGTTCTGGAGCTCGGAAGTCCCAAAAGGGTATCACAGTGCAAAAAACAAGGTGTTGGCAGAGCTGGGCTTCTTCCAGGAGCCCCAGGGGTGCACTGCTCCTGCCTCGTCCAGGTCCCAGAGGGCGCAGAGGCTGCCCGCCCTTCGCGCGTGGCCTTCTTCCTCCGACTTCTGACTGTTCACTTGTCATTACGTTTCTCTCCGACTGACTCCGGCCGGGAGAAGGCTCCGCCTTTTACAAAGTCACATGAGTAGAAGGGATCCACCTGGAAAATGAGGACACTCCCCCATCTCAAGGTCCTTAACCGCAATCATGTCTGCAGTCTCCTTGGAGATGGGGAGGGACACATTCACAGGTGCTGGGATGAGGGCGCGCACACTTTCGGACGGCCGTTATCCTGCCTCCTGAAGTGACCTCCCGCCAACATCCGAGAAGAAGCTGAGGCCCTCACACAGTCCGCAAGGAACCGAGTGCTGTCGGCGGCCACATGAGCCTTCTCCAGTCAAGCCTCAGAGGAGACCAGCCCCAGCCGACACCCTGGCCGAAGCTACGGCGTACCCAGGCTCCCGACCCACCGTAACCAAGACGGTAAACCTGGGTGGTTTTAAGCCCCTACGATTGAGGTAATACTAGTATTCAGCAATAACAAACCAATAATACATTATGTAAAAGTCTGTTTGTCTTCGGTCCGGCTTGTTACTCAAACTTCTCTGCCATTACCCTTCACTTCCAAATTACACATGCGCGCGCTCACGCACACACGCACACACACACATGCTGCGCTGCCTTTTTACTTCCCTGCTTACATGTACGTTTAGTTCTTTATATACAACACGTCTTCATGCCTCTGCGCTGTGAAAATAAGTAAAAGTCTTCTAAATAAGAATTAAAAGCTTGTTCCAAGCCGGCTGCAGCTGAGGAGTCAGCCACAGTCACCTGCATTTGGCAGAGACACAAAGGCAGGCGGAGGGGGTGGGAAAGCTTTATGCTGAGAAGAGGGACGGCCTCCCGTGTGCCGGGATCGGAAGCCGTGGCCTGGGGAAGCTGGAGGTGGGCTCGCCGTCAGGAGGACGGCCCGTGTGATTGCTTAGGGGTGCGGGCTGGGTTTTCTCCAGTTGGTCCTAATTTAGAGCTGGGGCAAAAATTAGGGAATTTTATTATTCATGAAAACCTGGCCATTTGGGCTGATGGTTCCAGGGGTGGTTTGGCTTCCTGGGCTGGCGACGGTGGGCTCGAGTCCTGTCGTTGTGTGTGGCCTGGCCACTGTCCCTTTGCCTCTTCAGTCTCTCGCTTTTGCAGGTGCCGTTCTCTCTGCTCAGAGCGCGCTCCTGCGGGCTTCATCCGGCTGCCACACTGGCCTTCGGCCTTCGGAGCTGTGTCAGCTTAAGCGCAGCTCCTTCTGAGGCCTGCGGCCTTCGCTCTACCCCCAGACGCTCTCGGGCAGAGTGTTCTCATCAGTCTTCACTGTTCCATGCCATGTTTTGTCATTGGCATGTGTTTATCTCTGCTTCTCGAGAGTCCGGCCCACAGCCTGGTACCTGGATGCTCAGTAAATGCCTGTTGCATAGATGTAAAATAATCGGGGCCAGCGACAAACCAAACACTCTCGTGTTCTTCGTCCGACCCGGTGGTTTTCATGTTAAAAAGAAGCCATGGGGTCACACAGCGTCAGTGTTGGAGGCTGGGGGCTCCTCTTGGCTTACTGCCAGGAAAGTGGAATGACAGAGAGCCTTGCCCAGATTTCCACAGGGGGTAGAAGAGGTCAATTAAGAACCCCGAGGCAAGACCCCCAGGCCTGAGTTCCTTCTGGTGGAGCGAAACAGAGGCTCCGAATGCTGTCCAGCTTTCTCCTGTCACCGTTCAATGTTATTGGGCTATTATGACTGCGTCCTGGAGCCCGTGTGAAGCGGCCGGGACCCCTGTCACAGCCAGTGAAAGCACGAGCGTGGCAGGGGTGGGCTTCAGCTGCGTACAGGAGTGCACTCGCAGATAATGGAAAGTCACCATCACCTGGCAACCGCCACGAATCCAGCTTTCCGAAGAATTAATAGCATGATCCAGGAAGCCAGTGAAGAAATTATGAGTCCACACTTTATGCCCATGTTCTCATTAGCCCCATGTCAAGACACTGAATATAAATATGCGCAGTGGCTTGTATAAACCTGCTCTACAAGGAGCTCGGTGGGACACGTGAGCCCGTAGCTCCACTTTCTCTGACTTTTTAGTCATTAGCCAGTAAGTGTGCACGTTCAGGATTTTCTTTCTTTTTGAACCAATTCAAGTCCCTGTATGGGTAATTAAAAGCAAGGGCATCATGTCTACCGTGATGAAACAATCCCATCTCAATAATCCATCACGCTAATTAGCAAGGGGAGAAGAGATCTGTCTATTTGCAAATCGTCTATTCTAAAACGGGTAGAATTCAGAGGAGACCAAACAAAATCCGACATGCAAAAGGTTGTTTGGGAAGCATGATAGTTTATGAATTTCCAGCTGTACGTGGGATTTGTCCAGATTCGGACCTCTTGCATGATTATTATTGCCGCAAAGTCATAATAACCCAATAACATTGAACGGTGACAGGAGAAAGCTGGACAGCATTCGGAGCCTCTGTTTCGCTCCACGTCATCATTCCCCCATTCACGCAGCCGAGTCCGGTGTCAAGCAAACATTCCCACGCGTCAGAGTAGTAGTAGGAAGCTGAACATTCTAGCCCCTCCTTGGAGATGTACAGTGTTCTCACAAAAATGCCCTTGGGTTCATGAAGGTAAGGGAATTAATTTCTATTCAAAAATGTTGAACCATGCCTGATAGTGGAACAGTTTACATGTGGAATATCTATCAGCCATTATGGGAATTGGTGTTTCCTGGATGAGATTTCGATATTATAATCATTAAAAACAAAGTACTCAATAGTTATCCCATCACGGATAAGAAAAAAGAGACCCAGAGGGACAAGGTGATTTGTCTAAAGCCAACAAGTAAGTCCCAACCCTGCGATTTGATCCCACGTTTGTCTGATCCCAAAGCCCATGCTCCCTAGACAAGTGGATCTCACTGAGACACGAATCTTGGTCTGGGCGTGTGCTTGACCGTTCAGATTAAATCTTCCATTCCTGCTGTTTGGAGAGGTTCCTTGTGAGTATTTGGAACAACAGGGAGACAGCAGACCTTGATTCAAGTCTTCTCGGGAGGCACGGTGGCATGACCCCTTAGCTAGTGCAAGAGACTCTCCTGCCAGTGTGACACAGCAAGAGGCCACCAGGCTGAGGAGGAAGAGGCGCAGGCAGAAAACAGACTTCCTTCGCTCTGGGCTGGGCCCGAGATGCAGAGATTCGCAGAGTAGGGAATGTTTCACCAAGACATGGCCCCACTAATCACTTTATAATTTTGGCTTTTGATGAGCAGAATTTCCTAGTTTTAATAAGGTCCGACTTATTTCTTTTTCTTTATATCAGTGGTTTGTAGCCTATTTATTCTGAAGCTCAGTTGTTTTCATTTTCAGACTTAAAATTTTCATCAGATAAAATTGTGAAATAGAGAGGAAAGTTCATTTATCTCATACTCCTATTGGATTTGGGGGGCCAAATTTATTGAAAAGACTGTTTCCTAGTAAAAATCTGTGTCACTGTAAATCAGATGACTCTATGTAGGGGTCTATTTCTGGGCTCTATTTTGACCAATTGCTCTATTTATCATTGTGCCAATACCCTCATTGACTTAATTTCTTCAGTTTCATACTAAGTCTCGAAACCTATAAATCCTCTAACTTCTTCTTTTGAAGTATTATCTTAGCTAGTCTATGTCCATCACATTTCCACAAAACTTATGATAAACTTTGTTTATGAAACTTACAATACTAGCATAAAAGAATGATCTTCTAGGATTTTGACTAGAATTATATTGAGTCTATAAATGAATTTGGGGAGCATTGAAATCTCAGTAATATCTAGTATCTCAATCTATGAACATGGATTATCTTGTTCATATGTTTACATATTCCTTAATTTTTCTCAGCAGGATTTTGTGTTCTTTGTGAAATTCTCACATACCTTTCCTTAGATTTATGGCCACGTATTTGATATTGTGAATATTACACATTTCCATGGATTTATTTCTGTGTCTTTGAGAATTTTTCTATGCAATTGCAAACATTAGTATTTTCAAATTTACTTTTCTAGTCTTTGCTGCTAGAATATGTAAACTGAATGGTTTTTATATAGACCTTATATTACCTTGTTTCCAGCATCTTTGCTAAATTGACTTATTAAATCTAACTGTAGCTTTAGGCAATTTCTATATCCATCATCATGCTATTCATGAAGAGAGATGGCTTTTTTAATTCCACATTTAATCTGTATAGTTTTTATTTGTTTTTTGTGCATAATTCCACTGGTTCGTGTCTCCAGTACAAAGCTGACCAAAGATGATGACAGTAGACATCTTTTTTCTCTGCCTAACCTCACAGGAAAGCATTAAAAATATTACCAACCAATGAAGTTAGCAAAAGATTTTTAGCTGATATTTTTTATCATATTAAAGAAGTTTCCTTTAACTCTGTTGATTATTTTTTATCGTTAATAGGTATCAAGTTTTGTTAAATGCTTTTTAGACACGTATTGGGAAGATCATAGAGTTTTTCTACATTCTGTTACTGCGTAAATTAAAGTGATTAGAATTTTTATTTTAAACCAAACTTTCATTCCTGGAAGAAATCCCACTGGGACATAAAAGGTGTTCGATAGAAAATCCCTTTAACAGTTCTCGCCCCCTCTTAATAGAATCAAGGAGACATATGTGTGTGTGTGTGTGTGTGTGTGTGTGTGTGTGTGTGTGTGTGTGTACATATATATACACACACATATATATACACACACACACATTAGTGATTATACATATACATTATTTATAATATAGAGAATATATATTTATATAATAATCTCTAATGGGAACCAGTAATTCTGTCTAGAGTTTAGAAAAGGCATTAAGAAGGATGGGATACTGAATTCCAGTTTTAAAGAATAAATAGTTTCAACAAGCAGAAGAAAATGTGCAAAACATTGCTGTTGATGAACCCTCGAAATGCACCTGGTGTCTCTTGAGCATCCCTGAGGCAACCCTTGTTGCCTCAGTATTGTTGTGGGAATAGTAATTAGGACTAATGGGACGAAGCAACACAGTCTAAGCTTTCGTTAGGCAACAAGGGAGGCGACTTGGAAGAAATAAAGTTACAAAATCAACAGTAATTTTAAAAAGCGGATAGTATAGTAATTTGTCAAATGACTTGAAAGAGTTCCTTAAATGTCTGAAAGAGTTAATGCAGTTCCTGACAGTTTTCAAAGCTTTTTCTTCTCAGTCCACCAGAAGGGACACTTGTAGGGGCCATAGACGAATAAAGGCCCCCTTTTCCTCACTCGTTTATCCATGAATTCAGCATTTATTAAGCAGCTATTATATACCAGACATTGTGGTAGGCGCTGGAGACACAAAGTTGATAGAATGTAGAAAATGAGAAGGACCTTCGTCACGGATTTTCAAACCACATCTCATATCAAACTCTCGGAATTCTGCGGAATGAAGTGGATCAGAGCTGGTGGGCCCCAGGGGCTCCCCGCCCACCTCAGTCAGGACACCTCTGCTTTCGCAAACTTAGTCTTGAAGCAATAGTTTTGGATCTGCTGAGTAAGGCTTAATGAATTTTTACAAGTGAACGTAGCCATGAAATGGAGCCCAGTTTGAGATATAGGAAATTATTGACACTTTGAGAACCCCCTGTCATGTTCCCTCCTAGTCAATGCACCCCGAAAAGCAACCACCCTTCTGACTTCTGCCACCATAGATCGGGTTTCATGATTTTGAACTTCTCATCAGTGGACTGCCCAGCATATACTCATTTGTGTCGATGTCTTTAACTTTCTACGTTTGCGAGAGTCATTCTTGTTTTTGGGTGTAATTGTTCCAGTTACTATGCGTGCGTAACAGGTCATCCCAAAACTCGGTCACATAGCGCAACCATCGATTGTTATGGATTCAGAACTCTGGACAGAGCACGGATGGCAGCTCGTCTACACTCTACGGTGCCGAGGCCTCAGCGGAAAGACAGTCCCCTCCGTTCACGAGTCTGGCGGTTGCTTCTGGTTGCCAGCTGGGACGTTCGCTCCTACACGTGGGGCCTCCGTGCGGATTGAGCTTCAAAATATCACGTCTGGGTTTCAAAATTAAGTGTTCTGAGGGAGTAAGAGAGCAAAGCAGAAGTCAGAGCTGCTTTCGCTGCCTAGCTTCCGAGTTAGAAGTCATAGAGCGTCACTTCCGTTGCCTTACGTTGGTCAAGGCGACCGCGAAGCGTTGCCGAGGTTCAAGGAGAGGGAACAACCTCCCCTCTCAATGGAGAAGTCTCCGCGTCTCACCGTAAGAAAAATTCAGAATGGAAGTGACCGTCGAGGGGAGGCAGAGGATGGGATGGGCGGGAGCACTCACGTCGAGCCGGTGGTACCGGAATGCTCTGGTTATTGATTTGGGTGGTAGGTGCGTGGGCATTTTTTTCCTTTTGATTTATTGTTTACATATATTATTTGTCGTGTGTACGTATATATGCATTCATTAATCAGTCATTTTATCAGGTAATGATCTAGGTCTATAAGTATAAATTATTACATGATAAAAAATTAAGCCCTGTCTTCATAAGATTTTGCATGTCGAATAGTTATTTATGGGAGGAAATTTGTGAATATGATAAGCATAATAAGATTTTTAAAAAAAAAGGAAGAAGGATATACATACCTTCTTTTAGTTTAAATGGGCGTATTCTGTCTTTTCCTTAACACAGACTGGGCAGGGAGCAGTGGCAGCTGGGAACGCAGGCGCCAGTCGGCGGTCACTGCCCAGGAACAGTTCACGAAGCCCCGTCCCAGGTGGAGACGGCCACTCTGAACACTGCGGTCGTTTTCCACAGGGAGGCTGAGCCCCATAGTGCTCGGGGACTCGTTACGGCCGTCTGCTTCAGACATTTTCAGTCCGTTTCTGCTTTCACTTAGCCGATGCTTGATATTTACTGAGCAGAAGTCAGGTGTCATCCAATTAAATCTCACAGCTGCCATTCCTATGAAGCTTGTACTATTGTCCATATTTTACAGCTGGGAAAACTGAGTCTCAGAGATGTGAAGTAGCAAACCGGTGGAGCAGGTTGTCGTTCCACGTGCAGCCATAACCATGGCCCGTATGCTCGTCTGACGGTGTGACCCGCCGCTCCCCCATCCACAGGAATGCGTGTCCCCTCCCCCTGGAAAGCAGGTGTCTTTTTGCGATGGCCTTGACCAGTGCAGTGCAGTGCAATTGAACCCATGTGATTTAGGGTCATGCGATCAAGTTTCTTCTGACCGTCTCTTTCTCGAGACACTTGCTTTGGGACCCGGCCACCGTGTTCTGAGGAAGTTCAGGGTATATGGAGAGTCCACATATAGGTGTTGCCAACAATCTCAGCTAAGGTCCTAGCCAGCAACTAGCACCGACTGACAGACCCAGGAGTGAGAAAGCCTTCAGAAAGACTGCCTCTCAGTCACATCTGATTGCATGTGAGACCTTGAGTGAGAGCCTTCACCTGAGTCCAGTTGACCCCCAGACCACAAATAATAGTAATAATAATAACAATAATAAGTTGTGGGTTTTTTAATTGCGCTGAGCTCGGAGTGGCTGGTCTCTCGGTGACCCCGTGGGCGTTAAACCCCAGGCTCAGGAACTTCCATTTTATTTTCCTTGTTTTCTCATCTGAAATCCTAGCCCTGTTGTCCCAGGTGCAGTGGTAATTAACCCCTCTCTATCTCAAGGAGCTCGGAGTTCGGTGAAACAGACAGACACAGAGGCAGATCATCAGAGGGCAAAGTGGAAGCATGAAGGTCAAGGCAGATGGCGTTGGGCCCCTATAGGGATGACACTGAGGTGAGGACAGGCGGCCGGAGGACAGCCTTCTGAAGAAGAGGTGGTCCGAGCGAAGTCTCGAAGGCGAGGGACAGAAGTCCCAGGAGGATGGCACGCGTCTTGCAAAGGCAGAGAAGCGAGGAAATAGCTTAGTGGATGGAAGGACAAATGTCCCAGCACGACTTCCATGGCATTTGAGGCCAGGTGGGGTAGAGGACGATACGGGTGTGGCGGGCTGGATCTACTCCCTAGAGAGCGAGGCGCACCGTCTTCAGGATTCGGGTTTCGAGTGTCACATGGGGAGCGTGGGGTGTGCTGGCAAGACCGTCGTGCAGGCGAATCAGATGCCGGCGGCACAGCTCCCCAAGCCCTGTCCTCCTGTATTCTCAGCCTCTAACTCTGGGTCAGAACTAGGAATCGGATTACAGAGGGGAAAACAAAGCCTCACCTACGATTCTGATGCTCAGTTTGAAGCTCCCTGGGCAGCGGGCCAGCGGGATCGTGGGTGGCTGGAGGGCAGAGTAGGGCTGTGTGTCCGCGGTGGTCGTCGTTCATCGAGCAGCTGGGAGCAAGGAGA
>NW_024351731.1:4941741-4942745 GCF_902729225.1 Pteropus medius
GTAGACGGCACGTGGGAGCGTCTGTGGCGTAGACGGCACGTGGGAGCGTCTGTGGCGTAGACGGCACGTGGGAGCGTCTGTGGCGTAGACGGCACGTGGGAGCGTCCTTCACGCGTGGCCCCTCCCAGCCGCCGCTCGGCCTTCCGTCTGCGTCTTCTCTT
Source organism: Pteropus medius (assembly GCF_902729225.1). Classification (NCBI taxonomy): domain Eukaryota; kingdom Metazoa; phylum Chordata; class Mammalia; order Chiroptera; family Pteropodidae; genus Pteropus; species Pteropus medius. The sequence goes on from NW_024351731.1 coordinate 4,941,903, forward strand.
CCTGGACATTTCATAGAACAGAACCTAACACTGTGCGTTCTCCTGGCCCCTTACACCTAGCGCAGTTTCTTAAGATCCTTTCTTTCCTCTATCGATTTATTCCATTATCGCTCAAGCATTTGCTATGTCCGGGGCGGGATATTTTGGAGAGAGCTCATCGGCTTGGTCCCTGACCACAGGGAAATGGGACCACAGGTGTTTTGGAATCAGTGTCTTTCAGAATGTCCCTTCCATCCCTCTCAATTTACAGATGAGGATGAGGAGGGCGAGACGGGCAAAGTGACGTCCCCAAAGTCCCCGAGCACGTCGTGAGGGGCAGACGTGGGGATGGAGGCCAGACCTGCAGACCCCCGGCTCCGGGCTTCTCTCCACACACCTGCTGGTGTCACTCAGGCGACAGTGAGATCAGCATGGCAGGGGTCTCCTCAGTGCAAACCTTTGACACTTTTCCCAACAACCGCCACAGCAATTACCTGAGGGAGAAAGCAAAGACAGTGCCACAGTGAGAAATAACGGAAAAGAGCTGAACTTGGGGCCAAGATAAGCATATACTACTCTTGTCATTCCTCCAACTTGCTCTGTGAAAGTTACTGTCCTGCTCTGGCCTCGGGAAATGCAAGACTCTGCCATGGAGTCTGCAGTCGAGGCTCAGAGAGCCTTTTCTCCAAGCTCAGCATTCCACTGTTATCCAACCTCGGTTCACGGGGCGAAACTACGGGAGCCCCTTCCCCCCCACCCCCCATTACCCACAGTTTCCCTGTCCATCGTTTCAGGTACCCGCAGCCAACCATGGTCTCAAAATATGTAATGGAAAATTCCAGATATAAACAATTCGTAAGTTTT
>NW_024351731.1:4947998-5124243 GCF_902729225.1 Pteropus medius
TCAAATAAAACAACAGTCCAAACTTAGGTAAGGAGAGACTGCGCCAAAGGCTTACTGCACGAGCGGGGAGCGTCTGTTTCAGTAGGGAGGAGGCCCACGAACTCTGCAAGCATCTAAGAGTTGGACAGAAAGGGTTTTTCTTTCATAGCAAAGGACTCTAGAAAGAACCAGCGTGGGAGGGTTGTCCCCGAGGCCGGCCTGTTACCAGGAGGGTCCTTGCAGAGAGGCTCAGGGAGGGCGGGTCAAGGTTCGGGGCCTGTGGGAGGAAGAAAAACCTCATTAGAGCTTGGTTAAAAAGCGTTGTGCTCTGATTAATCGGTGAGGACAAGCAGTTCAGCTAATCAGATAAGGGGGATGTGGAGGGTCTGCGTCTGGCCTCGTCACAGCAAACGGTGCGCCCACGGCTGTCATCTCGGTCGGGCGCGGGAGGCAGTTCTTGCAGTGAGCCGGTTCCCGGGGTGCAGAGGTGGAGAGGGGGGGCTTCTTTAACGGCCTCTGTGCTCCGGGATCACAGGCTGAAGTAGCAGTCACCACTGTCGGTGACAGAGCTGGAGTATGATCTCACACAGAGCTGAGGCGTGAAAGTGGCATGGGCCTTGACAGATGGCTGGACTGCAGCAGACACAGAGCGGCCGAGGTCAGCGTGGCTCGGATGTGCTCAGCTGCTAGTCGCAGATCACCCAGTCGATGGGCAGACGGCCGATGCCCGGCGGTGCCGGGGCTCCGGGCCAGCCTCTTCCATCTCCTGATGTCATAGAAGGTCATTGCTGCTTCAAGAACCTGCCATCGCACAAAAGCTTCTCAAGAAGGAAGGAAGCACATCAGGCCGAAAAGAGGGCTTTGCTCTGTCAAGGGGGAAAAGCCGTCTCACGAGGGACATCACAGGCTTCCTCGCCACCAACGGCCACCTTCAGTGTGAGTTTCGAGGTAGGTGAGCATCACCTACAATTGGCCTAAGCTCATGATGACCCATCCCCAGGGCCTAGGGAGAGACCACCCCCCACAAATGGAGGTCGCTGCCACCTGAGAGACGTGAGGATGGTGTTGGCAGGAACGAAGGGGCGAGGATGGTTACGAGCGGCCAAGCAAAACCAAAGTCCACCCACGGCCCTTCAGACAGAGCCCTTCTGTGCGACTCAGCCACCTGAGTGGCCCTCGAAACGCACTGCACAGGCCCCACCGGCAGAGTGGCAGACTCAGGGACTCTGAGATGGGCCGGGTCCCAGCCTTGGCAGTTCTGAGATCGTCCCGGGAGATGGTGATGCCGCTGCCCCCGGAATGGGTCTTTGAGAACCACGGCCGTCGGCCCAGCTCAGGCCCGCAAGTCTGTTTCCGGTGCGGAGAACAGGGAGGGGTTAGGAGCTGAGGGCGTGGAGGGCTCCATGCTCCCTGCTCCCTGCAGAGCGGTGAGTCTGACGCCAGCGGAGAGGTTTAGAATTTACACCTGCTATGGCCTGAAGCACGCCGTCCAACTAAAATATAACCTGAGTCACAGTCATCGAAGATGTTTTTGTAGCCATGTGAAAAAAACAAAAAGAAACGGACGAAAAATATTTTCAATCGTATATGCTATTGAACCTAATTAAACATCTAATTAATATAAGATTATCAGTAAGACTTTTTAAAATTAAATCTTTTAAAACTGATGTATATTTTACAACACATTTTAATTCCTACTAATCATGTTTCAAGTGCGATGTAGTCACATGTGACTTGCCGCTTCCATAGTAAACAGTGGGTTTACGTGGAGGCTTTCCTCGAACACCATCACTGCCACCCCAGGGGAGAGGCAGAGAGGGCGACAAGCACCATGGTTTGGCTAGAGGGGCCGAGGCCCCGGGAGTAACAGCCTGGGTGTGCCAGAGGTACCTGGTTCCATGAGGTGAGTTCGCACCATTTCGGTTACATGATTTTTCGTATTAGTCCGGCCCTGTTAAAATTGTTCCTGGTCTCGAATATGCAGAAATAAACAATGACCACCCAAGTGAGAACAAACAGAGGTTATCTATTGAGCACTTTCCAGAGCAATTGATTCAGCCACTGTCACTTGCTTTGGGCAGAGAGTCACAGACAGGCAGAAGGATGGGAAAGCTTTCTGTACCCTGATTGGCAGTTGTTGGCACCCAGAAGTTGGCCGGTTAACTAGAAATGGGCGTCTGTGTGGTTGGTTTAGGTGCGTATTTGGCTTTTGATGGTTGGTGCCGAGGGAGAAGTCGGGCAGCTGGCAGGTGTTGACCGAGTCCCGGCTGCTGTGGACGACTTGCTGCAGAGGTGGTGTGGCTTCCTGGCTGGAGGCCGCAGAGGTTGTGGGCAGCATTCTGCTGTCATATGTGCTTTGGCAATTGTCTGTTGCTATATTCTCTCTCTCTGCGGGAAAACAAATCCTTGATTCGTGCAGCTAATTATCACTGATAATTGTCAAGAAACTTGTTGCTGGAAGCTTTAGGGCCTCAGGCTTTCTTCCCGTGGTTTTCTTAAGCCTCTGCCTGAAGCGCACCTGGTCGAATGACCAGGGCCTTCATGCTGGACCCAGCTCTGCATTATATAACTGTGGACTTCGGGGAAGTTAGTTCACCCCCTGGTCCTCAATTTCTTCATCTGTAAAATGGGACAATATTATAGTAGCTCTGCATCCTATGAGATTTTTTTCTATATGGATGGACGCCGCACATAAAGGTAAATGAAACATAGGCCTGCTTTCAAGGAGTTCCCAGAACTAAGAAGTGAACAGACTTGGGAACACGGGTGATGACAATGGTGATATTGATCCTGATGATGACGGAGATGCTGATGGAGATGATGATGATGATGATGATGATGGTATTGATGGTGATGATGATGATGATGATGGTATTGACAGTTATGGGGGAGATGAGGATGATGATAGGATGGCGATAACGATGTTGATGGGGATGTTGATGGGCATGTTGATGGGCATGTTGACCAGGATGACGATGGGGATGACAGTGGACATGTCGATGGGGATGATGATGGGCACGTTGATGAGGATGATGAAGCACACATGTCGGTAGGGATGTTGATGAGGATGACAATGGACTTGTCAATGGGATGATGATGGGGATGATGATGGGCACGTCAATAAGGAGGATGATGAACATGGTATGATGAACATGGTAATGGGGTTGTTGACGAGGATGACAATGGGGATTATGATGGGCATGTTGAGGGGGATGATGTTGTGAATGATGAAATTAAGCATAGAGCTTGTTCCAGTCACTGTTCTTAGATATTTCCATGCTTTTAATCTTTACTGCATTTAATCTTCATAACTCTTAGAGCAGCTACTATGATTGTCTTCATGTTTATGAAGAGGAAACTGAATTTTAGAGATATTAAGTAAGTTACGTGAAATCGGATTGTTAGCCAGTTGTGAAATCTGGATTTTAACATTAGCACGTTTGCTCAGAGTGGGTTCTAATAACCTCTTTGCTCACCTGACTCATGTTGTTTTCTACAATATGATATACTGTTATAGAAGGACGTGAAATGTAGGAACAGAAGGATACATGTGACTCTACAGGGCAGGACGTGTCTGAAAAAACTTCACAGACACACATGTTTGCTTTACACTCTTAATGACCAAGAGAAATAGGGAAGGCACCACAGCGAGGGCTCACGGCCCCAACTGGGGCACATTATGAGTTAGATTTAAGATTAGGTCTAATGCATGATACAAAACATTGAAAAGCCTTGTAGTCAATAATATGGTAATAACTACTTATAGTGCCAGGTAGGCACTAAACTAATCAGGGGTTGCTTTGTAAATTATATAAACATCTAACCACTATGCTGTACACCTGAAACTAATAAAAAATAATATTGAATGTCAACTGTAATTGAAAAATAAAATTAAAATTAAAAAACCGAAACAAACAAACAAAAAATTTAAATGCCTTTGTCTGACTGGAAATAGTACTGCACGGCTTTGTCGTGTGGCTTCGCCTCATCTTCCTCCAGCAGGAGGTGACTCTTAAGCGTCTCGATTTCTTTTCTGGGCTGTCCAGATCTCACGGTAGCTTTTGCGAGCGGCCATGCAACTCTGTAAGAACACGAGGTGCAGGCCTTTGGCAGCCCAGTCCCGTGCGGAGAGGTGGCATTTCTACAGCAGAGGAACGAGGTCTGTGGACATTGTTCTTTGTCCACCTACTACACCCAGTTAACTCCCGTAACTAAGCAGGACTCGTCCTTTCCCTCATTTGGAGTATTTTGCTGAGTTACAATTTTTTCCCCCAAAAACACGGGGTAAGAAATTCTTTACCAAGTAGTAGACATTGCAGAACAAAGTTTAGTCTGCCCTAAAAATGGTTAATTACATCCACTTGTAGGGTACAGAGTTAACTTCCATCTTTTAAAAGATGAGTCTTTTTTCTTCCGAATTATATAATCCAGTCTAAGTCAGGGCACCTCATTATATTAATAACTGTAGCAATGCTTTGGAAAAACATAAAATCTTGTATTATACCATGGGGGCTGTATTCTCGGTATATGGGTCTGATTTGGGGTGTAGGGGGAAGGGTCACCCCGGGAACGGTCAGTTATTCCCTGTGGCTGGGGCAGAGGCTGGGCCGTCTCTGAGAATGACCGCGTGCCGCTTTCTCTCATGATTATTTCACCGGGAGGAGACAGAAGCTTCTTGACAGAAGAGCCCTGGTCGCATCCCGCATGTGGGGTCGTGTGGCGACAAGGACGAGAACAGAAGAAAGAGAAAGAAGGCGTGGAAGTGAGTGAGAGGAGATGAAAGCGGTCCGTGTCCTCCAGTAGGTGTCTCTGAAATCCACGGTCTTGTTGCAGAGGTGCCCCTTAACCAATCTGTGTTCCCTTCTCTAACGTGAAGCATTAACTCCCGCTTCATCCTCGAAGCCCCACTGTTGTACGGACCCAAGAACGATGATAATAATTGACGTCCAATATAGGCCTGTGAACCGATGCGTGCAACACAATACAGTATTTTTTAAATAAAAGCTCTTGGTGGCCAGCGGGGGGCAGCAAAGAGCTTCCACGTGTCGCAGTCGTCCTGGAGGGTGGCTGCAGCGGGAGCCGGTGAAGGCAGCACCAGGCAGGAAGTCCTGGGGGTGAAGACAGAGCATCAGCAGCACCATGTGGATGGAGCTGGTCCGCAGGCGGGTGCGGACATGGAAAGGTGACACAGGCACCTGCGGAAGATGGGAGATCCTAAGCCATTCAGCGAGGGAAGCAGCAGCTCCCATGTGTTTCGCGAAGCTCATTCTGGAGGCTGCAATGCAGGTTCCTCTGCAGGTTCTTCTCTTACCGCACGTGCGGCGCTCGGTGAGCCACGCGCCCTCCGGCTGCAGCTTCGCGTGGGCAACGGGAGGGATGATCGTATCCACCTCCAGGGGTTGTTACTAAAGGAATTCATTAACCCACCCACAGCGCTCAGTGTGGTGTCTGCCGAATACTGAACCGTGTTTAAATGCTAACTATTAGTAATATCTTCGTTGTAATTACAGAGACATTTGCAGTCTCATTAACAGGGTGCGATGGGCTGGATGTAAGGTGAGGCAGGTGGTGGGGAGGGGCGTGTCGCGGGCAGAGGACCTACCCTCCCAGGAGGCAGGCAGACGAGCCTGCCCCCCTTGCCCTGTCCAGGCGAGGATGGAGATACTGGGGATCTGAGAACTGACAGTTAATAGAAGGGACTGTGGACAGAGGAGCGTAAAACCCTTCCGGAATCTTACAAACGATTGAATGCCAGGTTACAATAAACAGAGACGAGAACTGCAAGGAGCACTGCCATGCAAGGCTGGAGGGCAGGAGAAGAGCCCCTGGGCAGGTGTCAGAGGAAGGGACCGGGGGAGGGGCGGGCAGGTGTCCACTCGGAAGGAGGACGGGGAGGGGCCCAGGCAGGAGTGGGGGGACAGAGAAAGGGCCAGGCAGGCAGGTGTCAGAGGGACCGGGGAGGGCCAGGCAGGAGTGAGGGGGACAGGGGAGGGCCAGGCAGGTGTCAGAGGCTGCCAGCGGAAGTACTTTGTAGGAGCTGTCACATATCTTTAGGATAAAACAACATTAACTGTCTGAGTCTCCTACTTATCATTCTTCGATGGCTCCCTTTTGTTCTCTGCAGTTCAGGTTCTTCTGAGTATATCCAGGAGCCTTTACACTTTAAGATCTTATTGGGGAGGAAGAAATTTTTCTCTACCCTTCTAGGTTCTCCTGACTGGTCTAAGAATTTAGCTGACATGAGACAGGTGTACAGGAGAAAATACCGTATTTAATTACGTACATACATAACAGGGGTTCCATAAGAATATGGGGCCTGAGGACGGATCGGGCAGTTGAGGCTTATATGCCGTCTTGAGCTCAGGGCGGTGGTTTGGGATTGCAGAGGGGAATAAGGCAATTCACATGGAGACGGGGAAGCAAACGTTTTGGTAAACAAACATTTGCTGAACCATCTTTAACAGAGATAACCGAGACCTGCCCGGGTCCCTAGCACCCCGGGTCCCCCATCCAGCCTGATCTCAAGGCAGCAGCTCTCACCATTGCCCTGTCACCACGGAGCTGGTTAAAGGTGCTGGTGGCTCTCACCCCAGTTGTTTCTTAATGCCTTCATGAAGAGAGCACCCGCTAGGACCTTGAGAAAGCGTGGTCACAAAGTGCCTAAGCAAGTGGCACCCAATATACTCACCGAAATCCCATCCAAGCCTCCTCGAGCCGCCTGCATTGTACCAGGGATGTCCCCGCGTTCTGGCCTCTTCGAATGCTTGTCATCGTCCAGTACAGTGTTCAGATAGTGAAGCAACCAAGCGTTACTGTCAAGTCCAACCTCTTCAATCCCCAGTCCTGGGCGAGTGTCCCTGTCTCAGACCGTTCAGGCGCTGTCACAAAGTTCCGCACCGGGCGGCTTATACACGTCAGAAATGCTTCTCCGACTGTTCTGGAGGCTGGAAGTCCAAGGTCAGGCGCCTGGCTGGTCAGGTGAGGGTCTTTTTTTGGGTAGCAGACTTCTCGCTATGTCCGCACGTGGTAGGAGGGGCAAAGGAGCTCCCTGGGGTCTCCTTTATGAGGTCACCAATCCCACTCGTGGAGGCCCCACCCTCCTGACCTCACCTCCCAAAGGTCCCGCCCCTAACGCCATCACACTGGGGATTAGGTTCTGACATATGGATTTGGGGGAACATCAAATTCCGACCATAGCCTGCGTCACATTTGGCACAGCCCGACGCTATGCTCCTCTCCCGTGGTCTGACACCCTTAGAACACCTTCCCGTTCAGGTGTCTCAGACTGTGTCAGCAAGAACAGCAAGTTTCTGCAGCAGCTTGGGGGAGAGGCGCCTCCCCCAGCAGCAAGGCCTCCATCTCCCCATCTCAGCTTTGCTGGAGTAAAACTTGTCCTCAGTCCAGAGGCGAAGCATGGCAGGTCCCATCTGGAGGAAAGTTGGCAGTCCCCTGTGAATCACCCACCCTTTGTGAAGTCATCAAAAGTTCTACACATTTGTAAATACAGTTCGAAGTGCAGGCAGCGGCGGGCTCCTTCGCTCGGGAGAGAGGATGCTGCCAGCGCAGGGAGCTGTCAGAGGGACTGAGGGTTCAGGGTCTCGGCCTTGTACCTGACTGCCCAGCGCTCCATCCCTCAGGGTCCCCCTCTCTCCTCATCAGTTCAGTCCCCTGACTCGGCACTGGAGAACAGACAGAATCATCATCCCATGCTCGCTCCAGTTCACTGGGCCTCACAGACGCTGGCTCCTCCTGCATTCATGTCATAGAGACGTCTGATATTGCACCTGTAGCCTGAGTTGGGGACTAAAGCTTTCAATGTGTCCTTCCCTTCGGAGATGCTCTCCAGGCCAGTCAGAACCTACCAGCCCATGTTTCAGCTTCGCTACTGATCGGTAGCATGAATCATCGAATTGGCACCTCGCCCTCCACCTGCATACATCATGTGTGTGCATCAAGCGGTACCCCCGGACGGAGCAGGACCTCAGTAGATACTTGACTGAACGAAGAAATCGTGGCAAACCATTTATGGAGGAGCCTAAGCATCAGAAGCTTCCCCGAGTTGGAAATGCCATGAAACACTTTAGGATCGCACACTTAATAACTAAAGAATAGTTTCAAAATAATCTTTTCTGTTATTGAGCATAAAATCAAACCCCAAAGTGCCCACATCAAAAATGTACAGCTGGGAGAGTTTTCACAAAGTAAAACATTTCCTGTGTAACCGCCACCCAGGTCAAGGGAAAATTTCAAAACAGTGCCAGGACCCCTCAGGAAACCTACGGTCCTTTCCAGCCGTGACACCCATTTCCAAAGATAAACGCAACCCTGATTTTTACCACCAAAGATGAATTTTTCCTGCATCGGAAGCATACATGCACACGCATGCACAGCGCACAGACGCACACGCGCACATCCTCAGTACACGTGCACACACACCCGTACACGTCCACCACACCACACGGTGTGCTCCTCACCGTGTCTGGGTTGGCTTGCTCAGTGCTTTCCTTCCGAGATTTCGTCTGTGCTGCTCTGCATGGCTGTATTTGGTTCTTTTCCTTTGTTTCCTGTGCCACAGTGTGAATATGCCACGTGTGGTTCTCCATCTCACCGCATATGAACATTGGGTGGTGTCCAGTTTTGTTACAAATGGTGCTACTATGAAAATTCTTACACACGCCTTAGTAAAGCGAGTGCTCCATTATTACCTAGGAAGGCGTTTCTGGGCAACAAAGTATTCTTTTGTTCAGTTTTTACAGATCTTGCCAACCAGTTTTACAAAATGGTTGTAACAATTTACGCTCCTCCCAGCCTAGGGTGAGCACAGCAGCTGACAGATACTCACCAGCACTTAGTACTGTCAGTCATTTTCATTTTAGCTTTTTGGCAGTATGGGGGCATTTACTGGGATCTCATTATAATTTAAATTTGCATTTGAAAAAAGAGGTTGAACTCTTTTCGTATAAATGTTAGTTTCTTGGATAAAAATTTTTTGGCAAAGTGCCTGATCAGTCTCTTGCCCATTCTTCTATCGAGTTTTCTTGCTTTTCCGTAGCGATTTAGGGTACTTCTTTATTTATTTTGGATGTGAGTCCTTCGTCATATGTAATCATTGTCTCCTCCCTGTGGCCTGCACAGTTCCTCTCTTAACGGTGTGTTTTGATGAATAGAAATTCTTAATTACATCCTAGACAAGTGATCTTTTTAAAAAATACTTTATGGTTAGTGCATGTTTTTCCTGTTTAAAAAAATCTTTGCCTGCCCATGCCATTAAGCCATTCTCCAGTGTTATTTCTTAGAATTTATAACAGTTTTCTTTTTACATTTAGATCTATAATCTATCTAGAATGAATTTTATGTATACAATGAAAAGGAATCAATATAGATATTTTAAAAATATAGCTGTCCAATTGATCCAGAATAATTCATTTATATATTGCATTTGTGTTTGCTTATGCGTGTGTGTGTGTGTGTGTGTGTGTGTGTGTGTGTGTGTGAAGCAGAAATTTTATCCTATTCCATTTCTCCATTTGCCTATTTTTGCCATTATTGTACTGTCTTAATTATGCAACTTTATATAAATCTTAATATCTGGTAATAGCAATCCTCCCTGTTTATTCTACTTCAAGGTTGTCTTGGCTATTCTTGGTTATTAGTGTTTACATAAAAATGACTCACGTGAGAGAAGCAATTTGAGACAACGTGGATGGATCTTGAGATAATCATGTTAAGTGAATTAAGTCAGAAAAAGTCAGGAATCATATGATTTCACTTGTTGTGGGATATAAAACTGAAAACAACAAACAAGACAAACAGACGAAAACTCATAGACACAGACAATAGTAGGGTGGTTACTAGACGGAGGGGGAGGTAGACAAGGGTAAAGGGGGTCACCATATGGTGACAGAAAGCGATTTGACTTTGGGTGGGGAACACAATCTGAACTAGAACTGTACACTTGAAACTCATATAATTTTATTAACCAGTGTCACCCCAATACACTTAATAAAATGTTTAAATCTGTAAGTTTTCTGTCTATCACTGTGCCCATCTCTCTGTGCTTTCCCGCCCGGCTCTAAGCTCAGGCCTGCGGACCTAACGAGAAAGCGCCGCAGTCTCTCTGCGATGGGTTGGGCTGATGCGGGGTGCTGGCAAGGGATCCGAAGGCAAGTGACCTCTCCCTGCAAGGTGTCTGGGGGCTGGGCGTGTTCCCTGGCTGCAAGTCGCAGCTCTGTGGATGACGCTCTCTACACAGCTCACCCTCTCTCCGCGCTCCGAGAACTGAACCTCCATCACCCCTGCAGGACTGGGGGTGCCATGCTCACCAATATCGCTAGCTTCAGGATAGGGACTCTCCCTCCTGGATCCCCCAAATCCTGCCCACAGGATGAATTGTTCCCTTTTACAAATGGCTTAAGGTAAATTCTCCTTCAATATGTTCATGTGATCTATTTCCTGCCAGGATGTTAATAAAAATTGTGATGATTTATATTTTAGCATATTTTACTTTAAAATTGGGCTTAATACTTGAGATTGGGGTCTGAACTTGACCTAACTTGACATGTGCAAACACTGATCTAAAAAATACAGTCCAGCCTCTGAATTGAGTCCAGCACACCTCTTCAGCGGTCATAGATTATAATAATGGCATCCGCCCGTCATAAGAAACGGCAGACCCTAGACATTCTGAGCGTCCGCACTGGAAAGCAACAGCACTCATGTGGTCTCCCCCCACCCCCCTGCCTTCTTTGTGTGGTCAGACCGAGGTGCAGAGAGTGGAGGTCACTTTCCTCAGATGACAAGCAGGGGGCTGAAGGTTACATGCTGAGCCGAGAAAATCGTCACCCGAAAATCCGGAGGTTCTGTTTCTACCAATTCACTCGACAAGAGAACACCGAGCACCAAATACCTGCCAAGCCCTGTTCTAGAAACGAGCAGGGCAGACCTTGTTCCTGCCCTCGTGCAGCTTCCATTCGTATGGGGAAGATGAAGTTAAAAGTTAACCACGTAATTATAATTTGTCATCACTATGGGGAAGGAGGTGCATAAAGGACAGGGAAACAGTTGGGGAAGACTTTTCTGTACAGGTGACATGGAAGCATGGCCCCAACAGCCCATCCATCTCTCCACCCACGTGTTCTCACTGAGTGCCTACTGTGTGCCAAGCTGAGTGCCTACTGTGTGCCAGACTGAGTGCCTGCTGTGTGCCAAGCACTGTGCTGTGTGCTGCGTCTTAATGATAGGCAAAACCTGACATTGTATTCAGTAAAAGAAAAACCATCAGTTTTAAAAATCGAAACTATGAAATGCTAAGGGTTATGATGGCGACTGACATGATGCATTGGGAACCCGTGAAGGGGTGTTATTGCAGTGGGAGAGGTCACGGCAGGCCTCCCCGAGAAGGTGACACTCACAGCTGGGTAGCAGTCGATCAAAAGAATAGGGGTAGAGATAACGTTGCTGGACCCAAAACAAAACAAAGGGAGAAGCGCATGGGTGTGCCAAGATCCCGCAGGAGGCACATGGCGGCCCCAGGGCAGAAAGGCCAGGGGCTTGCAAGCCCAGAGTGGGAGGAGCCTGGTGCAAGGTGAGCCCGGGCAGAAGTGGGGAGCCAGCAGCACGGCTTCCGGGAGGTGTTAGGACTTCCGGTGTCACCCTGCGGGCACTGGGAGGTACCAAGCAGCCTAAGGCATGTGGTTGTGTATTTGCAAGTGTAGGTTCACCCAGACGCAAACGTCACTCTGCCTCTAGCATGGGTGCAAATCACACAAAGAACTGGGAGGAAGGCCGGACGCCCCACGACAGTGCACAGAGGCCCCGCGATCAGAAGAGCTTTGCACCCTTCGTTGAGGAATCGCAAGACCAGTGTGCTGGAGCTTTTACCATGCATGAGGTAAAGAGGGTTCGGGGAAGAGGTAGGGGTTAGGCCGGGGCAGACCCTGCTGATGCCGCGTGCCCTGAGAAGCTTTCCCAGGATCCCCCTGGGAAGCACTGATGCGGTGTCACGCTCACCGCATACGGGCTGTGATCGGGACCATCCCCTGGCCCTCTCGGAGCCTGGGTGTCCTCATCTGTGACACTGGCAAACGCGGCCACCGTCGCAGGAAGGAGAAGCGAGGTCCGGCGCACACGGCGCCCCTGGGGCCACCATCTCCAGCACATTTCAGTTCCCCTTCTGCAGAACGTCCACATCGCACAAGGTCGGTGACTCCCGAACGCTGTGTGCATCAGAGTCATCCAGGACCTTGGTTAAAATGCAGACCCTCCCCCACTCCTGGCTCAAACCCAAGGCGGCCGACCCGGAATTTTCGGGGACGGGGCCCGGGACCTGCACTTTCAAACAAGCACACCAAGCGACAGGTCTGGAAGCCACTTCACAAGACTCCCTCGAAAGGCCTCAGCCACCAAACGTCCCGTGAACCGATGTCCCTCACTCTGGCTCTGGCCAGCATCGAATGCGACTTTCTGCAGGTCACCTCTGCTGGCACTTTCCTACTCCAGGCTCAGGCAGAGCCTCTGCAGATGATGTGGGGTACCTTGTCTCCCTCCCCCCGAGCCACAATCTAATTATCACAACAACCAGATGTGACAGGCTCCCTCTCAAACCCATTTAAACGTCTCAGAGGGCACCGTTCGGGACCCAGGCCTTTTATCATTTGCCAGCCGGACCCTGGAAGCCTGGAAGATCTCCTTATGCTAATGAGCAACGAGATGTTCTCCTGCCGGGTTAATCCAATTGTCAGGCCCTGGAGCCACTGTGGACCGTCACAATCGAATCCACAGCGAGAGGGGTCAGCCCCGCAATGCAGAGACCTTGTCCTGCCACGGCCCTGTTTCCAGACGCTTCTCTGTGTCTGGACCTCTCTCTGTATTTTGGAAAATGTGATGAACGTCAAGGTATCTTTCCCCGGGGTATGGAAAGCTGGTGTGCAAACCGATTCACCCCGCTTCCCGGGGCTTGTGGGTCACTTCGGTCCACTGGCGGACCCTGCCCCACTGTGCCTGTGCTGCGCTTTGATTCTAGACACATGGGATTATAGTCTGTGTATAGTTTCTTATTCGAACGGATGGATAAATATTGGGAGAGCCCAGGATCCGAGATGGAGGCCCTGAACTTCAACTCCAGCTCTACTTACCACTATCAAATATGACTCTTGGAGATACAGTACACGCCGATGACCCGGGGGCATTGGACACTACACCACAGAGCTCCTGGCCGCAAATAAAATTAGTTCATGGGGAGGTTTTTCTATAATTGTGCAGTGCTGGCCCCTATAGCGATGGCGAATGGGGTGACGGCAGCTGACATTTGTCGAGTTTATACTATATTTCAGACGATGTGCTACTGGCTTGAAATGCATTAATTAATAAGATCTCAAAATACCTCTGGAAGGTAGTTTAAAAAACGCAAAGATTTTGTAAGTCACTTGGTAGAAAAACCTGGCTAGAAACGGCATGACATTATTTATAGTTTTCATTTACTTCATTCTTATGAATATTCATGAATCCTTGCAAAAAACGGTAATGAGTTTTATTGGAGTCCTCTCCTTGAACCTTTCTGGGCATTTCACGATGTTAGAAACATGCACTGCATTATAATTAAACTGCTGAAATTTGAAAACATTCTGGATTCTGAAACATTTCCGAGCCCGGAAGTTTTGGATAAGGATTTCGGACCTGCATATACTACACTCATTTTCAAGCTGATCAGACTTTGACGACGACGTTTAAGCACTTGCCCAGCATCCGGGATAGTGAGCGGGCTGGGAGCTGAACCAAGGACTGACCGACCCCGCAGACCCTTCGCTTCCACCAGAATGTCGCAGAAATGTGTTCAAAGTGATCTGAGGAGCTGACGGGGCAAATCCGACCCAGGAGCCCTGCCCCCGGAGCCCGCCCGCCGCCCGTGCCTTCCGAGTTCCCTGGGTCTCGCTCAGAATCCGTTTCTCCAGGGCAGCCACGTTTCAGCCCGGCTTTCATTGAACGAATGTGTTGCTCACTTCGGAATCCTGGAACGAGTCATCATGACGTTTTCCCGGTGCGCTTCGTTTGGGTAAGGTATCCGTCAGGGCCAGCCTTGTGTTTAGGGATCTGACTTACCCTGAGGTGGTTCAACTGAAAAGCCTGCGGAGGAGGAAACATTGGCAGAAGTGAGGGGGGCCTTGCGGCCTGACGCAGGGCGGGGAGGCACCCCGACAGGAGCGCCCCGACGGGAGCAGCCCTGGGATGCCGTGGACACCCCGAGCTGTGGAGGGGCCAGGGGAAGACACAAGACCAGATCTCAGAAAGAGCCGCCAGGCCGGGGTGGGCAGCCACGGCCAGACTGGGGCCCAGTCCGTCCTTTGCCCTCCCCTCATCTTCGCTGGTGCTGCCCGAGGGCCAAACCCCACAACGTGAGAGGGCCAGGGACCCGCCAGATGCGACTGATGAGGATTCAGCCTCACAGAGCACAGCGAACGGCAGTGAAGACTGGACCGTGACTCTTTGGGCCCAGTGGACAGAGGGTGACCAGTGCGAGAGAGGTCCAGGGTCCCCGTGAGTTGTGAGAAGGTGATGCTTGGTGGCCAGGTGTGTGGGCTCTGGACCTAGACTGTATTCGTCAGCCTGGGCCACCTTGACGAACTACCGCACACTGGTGAGCTTAGACGGCAGATATTTGGTTCTCACGGTTCTGGAGGTTGAAAGTCCACGATCACGGTGCCAGCACGGCCGGGTTCTGGGGAGAGCCCTCTTCCTGCACTGCAGACGGCCAGCTTTGTCCTCACGTGGCAGAGAGAGAAAACGAGAGAGCACGCATACGCTTCGGTGTCCCCGCTCCTCTCATAAGGGCGCTGATCCCACCATGGGCCCCCCGCCCTCATGACCTCATCCAAACCGAATCCTCTCCCAAAGGCTCCGCCTCCTCAAACCGTCACGCCGCGGGCCAGGCCTTCATCACATGGACCTGGGGGGTGGCACTGTTCGGTTCATTGCACCTCAGTTGAACTTGAAGTTCTCTTGTGGCATTCATCGACTCATTCATTCATTTGGAAAGTTTTTGGAAATTTATCATAGTTTACATCCTCTTTTTAAAAAAATTTCTTTTTCCTAAGCAGCAGTTAAGATGGCTACTGCACATTTGGCATCATTAGATCATAATAATGAATCATTTTATGAGAGAGGCAGTGGAGGCATTTTACTATTAACCCATCGGATCAAGACTAGAAAAACTTTCTTATGAGGAGAGCACCACGTTTATTTGGAGGCGCTTTCTGAGACGGACTATCTGCTTGCAAAGCCTGGCAGGAGGGAGCCCTCCTTTGATGCTCCTGAGACAGGGAACTGGGAGAGAGTTTTGTCGAGTAGAGGGTCACAACCTCCTGCACTCTGCCGAGGGGTGGAGAGGTGTGAGAGGGCCAGAATCTAGAAGAAAGAGAACCCCCCAGGGGCAGTGTGAAATTGAGGGCGGGTGGGGAAGATGGGAAAAGCAGCAAAGCAGTGCAGAGGCGCTTGAGGGACAAAGCGCCAGGGGACAAAGGCGTGGAGTGACAAAACTAGCGAGGACAGAAGCGAGGACAAGAGGGACAGGGCACGTCAGAGATGGTTTGTTGCGCTTGTGCTTACGGATGCTAGAGCTGGGAGTCGAGCTGACATTCGTCTGACTTCAGAGGCTGAATTCTTCACACTCTTTTGCAGTGTCTCTGACATGGTCGAGACGTGATTATTGCCGTAAGGTGGGAAAACATGAATCACAAACAGAGGCTTTCCTCAGAGAGCTACACGATGACCGTCCATTCCTGCTTGAACACCAAAGGGGACAGAAAGCGCACTGCCTCCCAAGGAGTTAGTTCGACTTTTTAAATCCCTTGGGGGTAAAACGTATCCCATAAAATGGAAAGAAATATCACATTCAGTGTTTGAATCTCTTAGTCCTAATTCAGAATGTCGAGGTAGCATCAAGAAAGGTATTTCTTCCAAATTATCAAAGTCTTCCCAGCTCTCAGAAGGGGAGTCACACCTGCAGTGACCCTGTCTCCTCAAGGCTAAGCCACCAAAATGTAATTGAATATTTATGTGACAATATTTCCTAGTTCCTTCTTTAAAAGTTGCCCAGTCCAGTTAGGGATCAGCCTTAGAGAACGGATAAGCATTATTTGAAAGTACATTTTTTAAAACCTATATATATGCATAGGATATTAATCACCAACAACTCGCCGTCTGCCGAGCCAAAGACACGCAGGGACAGACCTGGGGAGGAATTTGGGCCGCCGCCTGACACACAGTGGGGTTGGATGAAAACCGCTGAGTCGTTGTCGAGGTGCTTTCAGGTCTCCTGCCAAGGAGCATGAGGAAAGGCTGAGGCCAATGGCCACGCGGGAGTCAGAGAGGGACCTGTGACAAAGCTGCAGAGGGAACAGCGGATGAGCCAGGCGGAGCAGCCCGCACTCCGGGGCCGCCTGTGAATGCTTCGGGGTTCCAAACACGGAGGAAGGGGCATCGGGTCGTCGAAGCGCTGGCATTCGAGGACAGGGGGGCGAGGTGTGACGGTTTCGTCATGCAGTCATTGAGTCGAAGCTCCAGGTTTTCCGATACTCCCAGAAACACTCCTGTCCGCCACGTTCAGACGTGTACGAAGCCGGGCACGCTGCAGACCGCGCCTCCGGGAGCGTGCGACCGGAATCCCGCACTCTGACCAGCGCGTCCGCTGCGAGGTGCCTCGGCGTGTTCTCATGGTGCTATTACAGCTTTGTCGCACGTGAGCCACAACGCACACGGAACCGCTGCCGAGAAACTTAGAAAGACACGCTGTCTGCAAACAAATGCATGTTTAAATGAGCAGAGAGCTGTGCTTTGCTCCTGGGAGGATCGCCCAATTTTATGAAAATTATAATTTGTCCCAACTTAATTTATAACCACGATAGTTCTACCTAAATCTTAATGTGATGTTAAGACTAGTCGGCAGACGAACTCTAAAGGAAATTTGGAAAAAATATAGATGTAGGATATATCCAAGGCAGGTTTAAAAAAGCAGACCCTTGGAGGGAGTTCTAACCTGCCGTTCGGCTACTCGCCAAAAACGTGAAATAATTTATTTAGGTCCGATGGTGCTGAGAGAGGACAGAGAACATATAATAGCAGGTAGGAGGAGACACAATCTGTTATTTAAAGCTTAATATCTAAAAAGGTAGTGGTTCGCATTTAAAGTTCAAATAATTATTTGATGATGTCATAAATAGTATCTTGAAATTCGGCTGAGGGAAAAATCATGCAGGTGCTCATCTAACATCCAACGTTAATTGCAGAAAAAGAGTAAAGCTTTACTATAAAAGGTGTAGAAAAGATAAGAAAGTATAAGCCTATATAAAAATGCGTTTAAATAAGACTAAGATAGATGTTTAATACCACAAATAAAAAGACGGATGGATTTCCTAAATAAAATGTGATTCACGTATACGTGTCCGCATGGTCGTGTGTGAAAGATTAGCAGAATGACACAGAGCCACTGCATGACATGAAAAAAATCCCCTGAGTGGTAATGAGCAGAGGGAGAATACTCAACCGGAAAAGTAATGAACAGGACAGTGTTTTTATCTCACGTACAATAAGCATAGTTAATGACTTTAGAGGATGACATGATAGGATATTGAACGATGTTGTGGTACTGATGGAAAAATGGTCCTTCTTGCTTGTTAGATGATTGACCAGGAAATAGACACTTGGTAGATTAAAAGTACATTTCGATTAGATGCTTGAAGTCTCCATTATGTTTCATTATGAGAAGCTGACCTTAAAAATCTTCATTTAGTCAAACCTGAGGTCAGAAGACAATCACCTGGTTAACACAGAGAAACATCTACCCCAGAAACGCAGAGGTAAAAACAAAGCACAGTGATTTTTTGATTGTTCTTATCTCCCAAGAAATCATAAAATGTTCATTTTATATGGTCAAAATTGGCATTTCTATAATTACAGTTTGCCCAACCTGTCCACAGTCCTGGCATTCTACATGAAAATGTGTGTGTGTGCGCGCATGTGTGCGTGTGTGTACGTGTGTGTGCGTGTGTGCGTGCGTGTGTGTGTGTGTGTAAATTTATCGCAATAATTATATAAGCATTCTGGAGCATTTTATATTCCTGAACAATCATGCATGATTAGCCCCAGCTTTATGTTTGTGTTTACGACTCCGCTGGCATGAAGTGATTGAATTCTGTCAGGTTAATGAGAAAATTAAAAAGGAAGGCTGAATATATGTGATGGTTGTGTCTAGTCAGGAAAGCAAAACTGTTATCGTGGTGAACCATATCAACGTGCGTTTATTCTTCTACATTAGCAGCGAGCGAAGCAGTGGGGAGATGGATCACACGGCACAAAGAAGTAAAACATGTCAAAATCTAAATCACGCTCCTGCTTAGAGGCCGTGATTACGTTCGTGGAATGTTTCGAGCAGGCTTTTCTTTTATTTCAGCAAAACGATTTTTGTGTCTCATTGTTGTTTATTTAAATTTTATTTGCTTTATGGTTTTGTTTCTATTTCTGTTACAAATTTTATTTGTTTTTATAGCCGACTCAAGAAGTCCGCACTTAATTTTCTGCACAAAGGGTCATAATAGAGCTTTCAAATTTTCTGCCGCCTTTTGCACGTAGCCCGTTGGAGTGAATGCCGGATTGTATCTCAGGATACCTGGGAGAGACCCCTCGCCCTGGCTGGTATCTTAGATCAGTTCCTCCCACTTTAGGGGGCTCAGTTTCCCACATATAAAAGTGGGAGGTTTGAACATGAACTGTGGTTCTCGAACTTGGTGGAGCATAAGCGTCACTGGGGGAGGGGATGTTGATGAGCGCACGGTCAGCCTCGGAGACACTGAGCGAGCAGCTCGGTGGCCCCGGGGACACTCGGGGCCATCCAGATGTAGGCGTGTCACGACCACACACTGGAAAGTGTGACATCACCCTTAGACCACGGTCCTCGTGCTGGGTGCACATCAGAGTCGCCCAAGAGCTTCGAAGTCACACCGATGTCTAAGCCTTAACCGAGACCAGTGTACACTTGCCAGAGTGCAGGTTTTGCTTATAAACCTCCCTCAGGCAAATGCCCACACAGGAAGTCACGTGGTCACGTAACAGCTCTATTTTCAATACTTTGAGGAACCTCCAGACAGTTTTCACAGTGGCCGCACCAATTTACATTCTCACCAACGGTGAACGAGGGTTGCTTTCTCCACGTCTTTGCCGTCACTGGCTGTTGTTGACTTTGTGAAGTGATATCTGATTTGGTTTCGATTCGCGTCTGCCTGATGATTAGTGATGTTGAATATCTTTTCATATGTCCATCGATAGATGAATGGATAGAAAAAGATGTGGTCCACACACGCAGTGGAATAGTATTCATCGAGGAGAAAGAATAAAGTCTTGCCATTCGTGATAACATGGATGGACTTAGAGGGTACTACGCCAATCGAGATAAGTCAGATAGAGAAAAACAAACACCGTGTGATTTCATTTATATGTGGGATCTAAAGAGAAAAGAACAAAACAGAAACAGACTCGTAGAGACAGAGGCCACAGTGATGGTCGCTGGAGGGAAGAGGCTTTGGGGGATGGGTGAAAAGACGAAGGGGGATGAGACGTACGAAGTCCGGTTATAAGATAAACAGTCACGGGGATGCGACGTACAGCACAGGGGACTGTAATCGATAATATTGTAATAAGCTTAGACGGGGACAGATGGTTACTAGACATAGCGTGGTGACCACATATACATGTAGGAGACGTTTCCCGTGAGTGTCTAACAGGAAAACTGCCAGAATCCCACCGTCTCAAACACCTACGGACGACCTCGGATATAATAAACTATATTTAATGAAAAAACGAAAGCGAAGCTCCTTCGGCGACTCTGGACGCAGTCAGGATTGAGCACCACCTCTCTAGATGTGCTCAGACAGGCAGTCTGCGTCTGAGGATAAGCCAGGAGGCGGGGGGTTGGTGCGGGTCCCGGCGGGAACGGGAGGGAGGTGCCAGGAAGGGTGGCAGGGAAACCGGGTCCTCCCCATCGGCCGCGTCGTCTCAGTCAATCCTGCGTTAAACAGTACTTTGTGTTCTTATCCTACGTAACAGACAGGGAGACATTTTTGTGGAAGTGACCTCGTTTGTTCCAGGTCCGACAGATAGCAGGTGGCAGGGCTAGGACTCAAAGCCACGTCTGTCTGACCCAAGCCCACCAGCCTCATTCTGCTGGACGTGAGAAGCATGAGGGGAGCTCCCACCGCTCTTCTTGGCTCACGTGGCCCACACGCCTGCGAGGCAAGTCACGTCCTAGCAGCTTCCTCAAATGCCTCTGGGACGGAGAAGGTAAACCAAACGGAACAAACAGAAAACGAGATAACAGAGCTGGAAAAAAGGTAATTCCTACTTTGTAAAATGAGTTATTTCAATGGCCACACAACCCCTGCTTAAACACGCATGCTCCGTGGGTTCGCAGTAGTTTCAGGAGAGAATCCACATCCCACTTACCTATGAGACGTCCACCTGCGCCGGGACCGGTGAGGGACGCCATCTCTAACACACTTCCAAGGACCCGCCAAACTGCTGCAAAACCCCGAGAGTTTTTAGAGACAGCGAAAGCTTTGGTTCCACAGACTTTCTTTCTCCTTTGCTAAGTTATTTAGAAAACTTCACCAGCACATAGGTCACTGAGAATCCGAGGTCGTACGTAGGTGTTTGAGACGGTGGGACTCTGGCAGTTTTCCCGTTAGACGCTCACGGGAAATGTCTCCTACGCAAACGGCCTGCGGAGCCCGGGGGTGCGGGGTGCCCCGAGCATGCGCGGACCCGCCTGTGTGCTTGTGGGCAGAGGTGAGCTTCGTGTGTGTGCGTGTACGCTTTACCCATACTGGGAGTAAGTAGCTCTCTAAACGCCATGCTGAACGCTGACTGCAATGTCTTAATGACACAGCTAAGAACGGGCTGCTGTTGTCAGTTGTCGCATAGGGTCACCCAGGCTCCTCAGGGATGGCACTGGGGCCTCCGGACATTTCTGCTTAGGTGTCAGGATGTATAACATGACACGTTATATACAGTTCCTTGGGCAAGAATTAATCAAACCTGTGTTTGTATAATAGCATCGTATACATTAGTCCTATATTTGCATATAGAATGGTTGGGAGGATAGAATCTAAATTTTTCAGTGGTTATCTCTCTGCGTTGGGATTTCAGTTAACACGACTGCCTTCCTCCGCCTTTGTCTCCCTCCTCCTCGTGGCCATTCTTTCTTTGCTGACCTGGGTTTTCAACAGCAGCCGCCAGGATAATGCGCACCTGGCTCGTTCCTGCTGAATTCCAGGGCCCCTCATCTCCCCCGGGAGGCCAGGCCATCTTCCTGCTCTGCCCTCACGTCGCCGCCCAGGCTCCTTTCCCATAACCGTCACCCAGTTTATGGTACTCAGTGGTTAAACGGTCTCTTTATCCCACTAGCATATCAGTTCCTTGAGGGCAGACACTGTGCTGTCATCCGAGTGCCTGTGCAGTGTGTGACCCGTCTGCGGACTCATGCCTACGAAACAAGCGGCTGCAGCCCCGCACACCCCTGGCCGGGCGCGACCTCGGACCCTGGTCCAAGTCCCGCATCCCTGGTTCCCAGCGCTGGGACCCGGGCCAGGTGCTCCGCCGCTCGGTGCCTCAGTCTCTTTACCTGTAAGATGAGTTTGCAGTTGTGTCTTTTACAGGGTGTGACTAAGGAGAAAATGACACAATGCAGACGCCATACTCCTCGAGCTAAGCAGTAAGGCACGATTCAGTGGAAAATGTAAAAGGAAAATTATAGGGGCCCGATAAACATAATTTGAATCTGAATATCTGATCGGAATCAATGAATGAACGAACAAACCCTAATTTGACCAGATTGGAGAATACTCTGATTACAAGGTTTGATAATTCATTCATTTGTATGGTAAGAACTTGTCGACTGTCTTTTGTGCACCAAGACTGTGCTAGGCCCTGGGGACACAGAGATAAATGGGACGGTCCCCACCTCGCAGAGCTCACAGATGAGGGAACACATGGCTACGACAGAGCCGTACTTGCTGTAAGGCTCAGAAGGCTGTACGAGCGGACGTTTGGACGGGCGAGGCGTCAGCGTGCCCCAGAAGGCTTCGGGGAGGAGGGCGCGCTTGAGCTTGGCCTTGAAGGAGAGGTAGGGGCTGCCTGTGTTAAAGAAATGGGCCCCGGCACATCCAGGCTGTTGGGAACCCCATCCTGCCGCTTGGGCCCTGTGACCCAGCCCAGCGGACTCGGGGACCCTGGAGATGCATTGTGGCCGAGATGCTACGCTGAGCCCCCAGAATGCCCTGCGGTTTGGGGATGAAGCCGTGTCTCTGTTGACAGGTAGTCTCCATTCGAGGAGAAGCTGCTGGTTCGCCTCCGCTTCTGACGAAGTCTGTGAGTGGTGTGAGTAACTGAAATGAGGGACTGTGCTCATAATTAAAAGGCTATGATCTGATCCCCAGGGCCATAAAATCAGATGGACACAGTCGTGTGGGCCTCGCTTCCACCAGCGTGAGACCGGCGGGCACTGCCTGAGCCCTGCTCTGCGGGCCCTGGAATCTTCCAGATGCGGAGAGCTTGACATGGAGGGGCAGGTGGCCTCAGGTGAGGGTCCGCATCAATGCGTGGGCATGGGCCCGTGCGGAGTAGGCGTGACAGGTATGCTGGTGGACCCACCGTGACGCGGATGTCCTGTATGCCTGTTTCCAGGACAGAGCCTGAGCTCCTTACGTGATGGTGCACGGTGTCACATATAATTCCTTCTCGGGTTGCCTGATGTCGAACTCACCGCCCTGGCACACACATGCTAGGTCACCCTCAGCCCGAAACGCGCCACAGGTTTTGGAATGGAACCCTCTGCTACAGTCACCCTCACACACGTGTGGCTCTGATGTTGTCACCCTGACTGTTCTCCTGGAAACTTCCCACCCTCAGACTCAGGCCAGCGCGTCCTGTGGCAGCCACCTGTTCTCTCGCAGGAAGCGCAGTCATTGCGTTTATGTGTTTCTGCTGCATCTATCCATGATTATGCCTAAGCACTCACCGGGCCTTTTACACCGCGTGTTTTTGGTAGACTGAACTTCCCTGTGGAAGGCAGTCAGTGGGTCTGAGCAGACGTCAGAGATGAGCAGTAAATACTTCTTGGGGGAAAAAATGGTGATAATGCAAAACCAAACAAACCAAACAAAAACCTAAGAACACGCAGTCACGAGGAGAGATCACCTTAGAATCCGCCTCCCGCAGAAAACCCAAGCTCACTGAGGAAGGTCATGTGGGGAGAATTTTTAGGAAGTGTCCAGGCTCCCTCCCTGTGGGGCGACATCCTTTGGTTTGGCTGGGTCCTTCATCTGTGACCCCAGCACTTTCTCTAGGTAGGGGTCTCCAAATCCGGGCCACAGACTGGTACCTGTCTGTGGCCTGTCAGGAACCAGGCCGCACAGCAGGAGGTGAGCGGCGGGCAGGTGAGCAAAGCCTCATCTGTGTCTGCAGCTGCTCCCAGCGCTGGCATCACCGCCTCAGCTCCGCCTCAGATCGGCAGGCATCAGATTCTCATAGGAGCATGGTCCCTGGTGCCACAGAGGTTGGGGACCGCTGCTCTAGGTGGTCCTGCACACATGACTCTCTCTCCATGGGCTCTTGTCACCACTGTCCCCTCGGGGTCTTCAGGCGTAGCTGTGATAAAGGACTCCCACGCACTCTGGCTCTAAAGTCTAGCTCTAGTCCTGTGCTTTTCCTGTCGTCTGCCCACACCTTTATAAATTGTCCTTTTTGAAGCTTGTTTTAAATCGAATGTGCCATCTCTTTCGTGCCATGAACATAGCACAGTTCCTTCTGCATCGTGGGTGTTGATGTGTTTGTTTGTACAGTGACCTAACGGTAAGCTTTTTGAAGGCATAAGCGGTATGTTATTGTCTGTCATATCTCATGGTTTATTCAGCCCCTTTCCTAGCTGTTTGCGCATCATTTAGCAAGCGCACGAAGGCCCTCTGTCATCAAGGCTCCGTCGAGGTGTGAGGAGCACAGAGCTGCAGAAGCCAGGTGTTTGGCCCCCAGGGCACCGTAGACTCATTAGTGTGAGTGAACCGAGCGGGCTTATGGGCTTCACTCTAAAACGTGCCACGCTGGCAGTCTGTAAGTACAGCACCGTGGAAACTCGGGCGGCTGGAAGGGGTAGTCAGGGAGACTTCTCGGAGCACGTGACAGCGGAGCCGACGCATCGGACGGCATGCGTGAGCGCTGGCTTCCGCGGGAGGGCATCGTTCGTTCGTTTATCCAGTAAGTGTTTACGAACGTGGTGCCATGTACCAGGCGCCGTGTTAGCGTCTGTGCCGCGATGAGCCACCCCTTGCACTGGTCTGCTACCTGCTTTTCCGAAGTGGAGACAGAGCCAAGGAACAAGGGTCCCCCGGAGAACAGCCAGGGAGCAGAAGTGCAGTCCCGCGCTGGTATCCGCTGTGCCCGCGTCGGGCAGGTCACAGACCCAAGACGGCGGGGAGAGGTGCCTGTTTTGAGGGAGGTGGCACGGCCAAGGCCGATGACAGCAATCAGAAGGGAAGCATCATTTATGGTGCAGGGTGCTCGCCAAGCAACCCTCCAAGGTATGGTGGCAAAAGACAGTGACGATGGCACATGGTCACAGGGAAGAACACTCTTTGGGGAAAGATTTTAAAGCAAATATGAATCGATCTGCTGAGGTCGAAGCAAGAGAACAAAAGATAGACTCGATTCCAGGTGATGGGAAGCTTGGAACCTGACACCAAGCAGAAGGAAGGAAGCCTGGAAATCGAGAACTCCCGGAGGCTTAGCGCATTCGGGCCCCTAGCTGATGATATCACGAGAACACAAACGAATAATCGCGTACAGCAAGTTCTGCCAGTGACCGCTGGCGTGTTCAAAGCGATCTGTTCTTCAGGTTCTTAACTGGAGTGCGGGCGGCTCTTCTGATTTATATAGTTTCCGAGCTAATCTGGCGACCGTCATTAGAGTCTGTTTGCAAGCCAGATATCTCTCCTCTAAAACAGCCACAAAATGCTTGCTGAAGAAACGTGGTCACAGGAGAGAACGAGGTATTGGCAGCAGCCTGAAAGGTTTTCTGAGGGAACGTTCGTTCGCTGCTGGATGCATCTAATCTTCCGTGACGAGGCAACGGCACTTACAGATGGGCAGATACTGACGGGGGGTAATATACCTGGACCTGAGCGAAGTCACGGATTCTGTATGGCACAGGACATCTGTTCCATATTGAAAAGATATTCTAAATGACAGCTGCTAGGTACATGCCCAGTTATGTTTTCCTGGATAATATTTTGTGGATGAAAGTTGTCTAAGCCACATACAAAGAAGGATCATCTTTAAAAATAGACTGAAATGGTAGAATTCTAGAAATCAGAAGTCATCTTCGCCTCCTCTGCCACTTTGACCTGTCTCGTGCATTTGGCCCTCATATCCTGTGGGTTCTACCTCAGGGACTCTTACTGAACCTGATTTTTGGTAGTGAGTGGCTTCACGGCAACGAAGTCAGAAAAATAGGCTCTGACCTGAATGCCCTATAAATATATCGCTCACTATGGTACCAGGAGGAGACGTTCATGAGACTTTGCAAAGATTTTTATTTGCAGAGTAACGGAGAAGGCGGCATCCCTAGCTCTTTTGTCTAAACACCGACTTCTCCACGTCCCGGCGACCACTGTTTTCACTGAGAATATTTCTAGGAATATCGTAACGGCTTCTCAACCGCCTAGTGCATAACCACGGGGGGCGTCCAGGCGCCCGCTCTTCGCCCTTCCGGGCAGCGCCCCTCGCCCGTCGGCTGTGGGCGCGCCCTCCCTGGCATCTCCACGCTCCTCCACGCAGCGAGCTCCTCCCCGGTTTCTGCGTTTTATCATTCCCATCATGCCGTTTCTGCGTGGAATGAGATTTCTGTGGTTCCCTATCGCCCATCGAAACGCGTCCAGAGTATTTTGTACGCCCTTCCATGGTCTGGCTTAAATCTGCCTTCCTATTCCCGTCTCCTGGTGAAGCATCCATCGGCCTACAGTCGTTTCCTGAAAACACTGATTATTGAAGGCTGTAGTTGTCCGCGTGTCTGTCGGTACGTGCGTCTGTTCCTCTCCCCCGAATGCTCTTATTTTCCAATATCTACCTCTCGCTCCAAACATACTACCCTGAAAGACAAGCCAAGTCCTTCCTTTTTATCTAAAGCCTCCCGTAACTTTCCCCGTTGGAAAAACTCTTCTCACTTTTCAAGTGAACTTGAAAAACTCGCTCTTTCTCATGACGATCTTAAACCATCGAAGGAACGTGGTGGGTTTTGCTCAGAACATCTGCAGGTTCGAACAGAGGAATAACATGGTCATTTGTGTTTTACCAGGATGCTATTGCGAGGATGTAGGGAGCAGACGGCGGGCTGTACTAGGCCAGCGGCCGCAGAGGTGGTTATCAGCGCTCAGATTCTCGATATATTTTGAAGAGAGCGCCGACCGAATGTGCTGCTATATGAGACACGGGGTGTGTGGGACAGAAAATAACTTCGAATGATTTTCAGATCATTGGTCCCAGCAACTAGGAAAGTAGAGTCGCTGGTAACTGAGGTGGTGAGCACATGGAAAGCCGGTATTTAGGGTGGAGACTGGGCGGTCGGATTTAGACTTTGATGTATGAGTAACCTACGAAACATGCAATTGGAAATTCTGAGTGGGTCATTGCGCATAGAAGTCTGGCATTCGAGAGAGAGGTCTGGGCTAGAAATAAAACGGTCCAGGAATACAGTTTGGGAGTCGCCAGCGTCACGCGCGCGGTGTTGGGACCCTCGTCTCTGGATGGGACCGCACGGGGGCTGGGTGTGGAGGAGGGAGGCGCCTGGAAGACTGACCTCTGCTGCACTCTGGCGTTTGTGACTTGGGGAATGGGGAGGACACAGAGGAGAGTGAGGCGTAAGAGAAAGACGGTGGGAACATGTCAGCCTGGAAGCTAAGTGTAGACGCTGCCTGAGCAGAAGGGAGAGCCGGTGACACACTTATAAAGGATAAGATGAGGTATAGATGGGGGCGTGATTGCTGTTATCGCCACCTGTCGGCCCTCGGTGACTTTGACAGGAGGAGCTTGGTGGAGTGATGTTGGAAACCTTCTGAGATCGGATTTGAAACTGGGCAGAGCGGGGTCGGAGACGGCGAGGGGCTAGACACCACTTCCAAGCACACTGTCAACGCGCGGGGGACGAACATGGCGGGTCGGGGAAAGTGGGGCCCAACGGTGCACGTCCTACGCGGAGCGCGTCTGCGCGCACGGACGCCAGTCACCTAGCGGAGTGAGAAAAGTCGCCATGGAGGAACAGGAAGGAGACGCGTCACAGGAGCGTCCTCGCGTCGGAAGAATGGACAGGATCGCGGTCACCTGGGGTGAACCGAGGCGGCCGTGGGAACAGGAGAGACAGCAGCGTAGGCGGCTGAAGGTGCCGGTGGGCGGACGTGGTGTCCTTCTGATGTTTTTTCTTGGTGACGGGGGATGTCAGCGTAAGTTTGGGAGAAGCGGTATTCACAGTGGGAGGCACGAGGCAGTTATGTCACACGACGCCCATGCGCGCGATAGAGTAAAGGAAGGGTGGCATTGGGCATGCTGTGGCCCGCCTGAAGTTCATGGTCAGGAATTCAAGGCGTCCCCTGTCACCGCGGCTGTGCGCATGCGGATCTTTCCCGCTTCGGTCACTTCCAGTGGTGTGGATGCAAGAGCAGCGAGGCGGACTCGACTTAACCGCAGCCAGGTGCTTCGCCTCG
Source organism: Pteropus medius (assembly GCF_902729225.1). NCBI lineage: Eukaryota > Metazoa > Chordata > Mammalia > Chiroptera > Pteropodidae > Pteropus > Pteropus medius. Next base: position 4,975,766 of record NW_024351731.1, read on the forward strand.
TGAGTCGTAGGGAGGGAGAAGGGACCGAGGTGAACAGAGGCCTGTGCGAAGGTGAGGGACCCCCAAAAGTCGGCCAAACCGTGGGTGGCAGGTTTCGATGGGGCGAACGCTTGTCGAGGGTGGAAATCATTTGCAAGCAGAGGGGGAGGTGGAAGGAGGTGTGCCAGGCCTCCTTCTAGGGCAAGAGAACGTAAACGGGGAAGTGACGCTCGCTCCCTATGATTCGTGGTCTGACGGGAAGCGACAGACTCAACACGTGAAGGCAGTAGAGACGTCCGTGAGTATTTACTGTGCGCTTCTTCGTGCCAGGAACTTCCCATGAGGTTTTCACTTATACCTTTAAAAACGGCCAGCGAGCTACGTATTGCCATTCCTGCGTCACGGAAAAGAAAATTAAGGACTGGGGACTCACACACAGTTGGAGACAGAGACGGGTTCAAACCTCAGGCCTCTGACGTCACAGATCTTTGTTCTCGTCACTCAGTCTGAGTAGCTAAGTCCAAGATACGGCTGCAGATAGGAAGATAAGCCAGTTCGCTGGACGTTTTCTTTCACGTGGGCCTTCAATCCTTAGAGGTGATACACCTTATGACAGGTAGGTATTCGATGCATTTTGTTCGCGCCGTGATATTGGAAAAGAATGAAACAGGTATGTTGACACCGACACACACGGCCATGGCATAGTATGGGGAAGAAGCAACTAAGTGAATTTATATTATGATACGATCCACATTCTTAAGCACCAACACTGTGTGCGCACGTTCATGAGTAGAAACTAAACAGCATCTGGAAGAATGCGCGACGGATTTTAAAGCGATTTTATCTAGTTAGAGAGCCGGGATCGGGACTATCGAATAAAAAGATAATTTAAGTTTTTATTATGTATCGTCGATTTTTTAGAACTTGGAAAAATGTTAGAAAAATAGAGAGGGGATCCATGTATGACGAGGGTGTTTTTGACAGTCGATAAAATCTCGGCTTGCTCAGTTTAGCCAAATTTTGGAGGTGATGGTTGGCATTATGGTTCCGTTCTGGGACATTTCTGTAACCGTATGAGTGTCCCTACCTGTCCTTTAGGGGCCTCGGTGCTCTCAGTGCAAGTTACGACTGAGGGGACACCCGAGGTTCATCCTCGGTCTACATGCCTTTGACCTCGGGGCTGGGAAGGACACCGAGGCTCCAGTCCAGAAATTTGCCCTCCGAAACCGTTTGATCCGAACTCTTGGAGTAATTTCTCGAAATTTCACTTCCCTTAATTCCATCCTAGTGTCGCTGCTGGGAAAATGAGGAGTTTGAGTTAGATCAGCGCTTTCCAACTTGACCCCACGCTACCTCAGCCGGCATTCACCTTGGGTGAGCCACGTCGTCTTCACGAGCTTCAAGTTCTCGTTTTCGAAAATAATGGAAAGAACAGTGATTCCTTTGCAGAAATATTGGACAAATAACACTTGTGAAAAATAGCATTGGAGATGTGAAATGTCATTTGTGACAGATGGGAAGAGTGGGGACGTCCCTGACGGAGTCCCGACCTGCAGATTCCGGGCCGGCAGCAAAAACCTGTCCACATCCAGCTTCCCTGGGGACGCTCCGCCCAGGCCTCGGCAGAGGAGGGCGCATTCCTGTGGAGGGCGTGCACGAAGGCGTTTCGCAGGAAGAAACCCTGCGAGCTGTCAAGCAAGAGCGACTTCAGGTTTCAGTGGATTTCAACAACAGATTCTCCTTTTTAGAGAAATGCAAACCCAAATTTGAGGCCAGACGTGAAGAGTTTAAAGGTCAAAGCTGCTTCATCATTTCTTTTATCGTAATAGGCAAATCCTGATTAAACAAACCCTTGGATAATGCAAAGTCGTGATTCATGGATGGGCCCTTAATGCGATGAGAAATGCTGACTCTAAGATTATTGAATTTATGAGACAACGTAACGAGTAGGAAAGCAGAGATGAGAAATGTGTCCCTCTTTACGCCAAATGAGCCCAGGCACTTTCCTCAGCTCAGACTTACAGGCGTTTTACGTCTCCGTTATAGGTCCCGCCACCGCGTTAGGAGACAGCCACCTGTGACAGGAAATGCGGGCCGCTGTTAGGGACCTCTGCAGGGTCACCGCTTGGGACCCTGGGGCCTTTGACGAGCTCGCTTCCGGAAGCCATGATAAACGCTCTAAGCGCAACCTTACCTAGGGCCTTGGGATTTCCTGGAACGTTCTCTGATGAGTTCCAATGTACAAGGCGAGTGAGTCATGCGGCCCCAATCTTTGTTCCAGTGGCAGTGGGACCGTGGGGGGCCGGGAGGCACGAGCATTCTAGGGGGAGGAGCCAGCACTCACACGGGAAGGTGTGGACGGGTAAACGCACACGGCTCCTTTAGAAGAAAACACCTTAGCCGAATTCTTTATCCTTGGCATGCCGACTTTTTCACAGATTAGCACGAAACGAGGTCGAACTTGGAGAATCTCCCAAGGTCACGTCGCCTTACCTGTTATTCACACGAAGGCCTAAAGGTCTCCACTAGAATAAATAAGAGAAAAACCTCAAAAGTGAAACCGTTGGAGAGATCAGGTCACTGGGACGCAACCATGTGATGGCCATAAGGATGGGTGCCAAAGATGTGGTCTCTGTCTGTATGGAGTTTGATCCCCAGGGAGGGGCACAGGAAGGATGCTTAAGTATACATTATTCCAAGAGAGATGCATACTTCCCTAAGGTTATCGGTCAGAAATGGGTTTCTCCGGGCTAAGATTAAGGTGTCTGCCGGGTTGCGTTCCTTCCGGAGGCCCAGGAGAGAAGCTGTTTCCTTGCCTTTTTCTGCTTCTCGAGATCACCTGCATCCTAGGCACGTGGCCCTTCTCCGCCGTCCGAGCCGGCAGCTGGCCTCCCCCAGTCTCTCCAGCTCGCCTGCCTCCCAGTTCACTCACAAGGACCCTCGCGGTTACTTCGGACCCACAGTACTAACTCAGCACGGTCTCCCCAGCTATGATCCTAACTACAGCCCTTGGTGAATCTCACCTCCAGGCCCTCTCGCAGGCCCGCTGACTCGATCCCGGGTTCTGCGGGTCAGGACGCGGCACCTTTGGAAGGGGTGCGAGCTGCCGCAGCTTCGGCAGGAGGTCGGAAGCGGGGAGCACGGGGCACCCGCGGTCGGCCAGAGGGCCATTCACCCAGCTGTGCTGATGTCGGCCGCGCCGTGACGCGCACTGTGCTGCACTCGGTGCTGAGGGGGAGAGGGGACGCTCGCGTGACGTCTCCCCGCGCTGGGCCCACAGCGTGCGCAGCGTGGCACTCACACAGGGTCCCGGAGTCGGTGCAGGGTCCCCCGTGATCCGTGCCAGGGGCAGAGACCTAGGACACCACGAGAATGAATAGCGGGGTGTGGGAAGAAACCGTTCCGGGGTACCATAGGCATTTGAGTGGAGAAACGAACTGAACGACAGGGAAAACAGAGCGCTCAGCTTCGCGGAGGAGACGCAGGTCTGGGGTCTCGGTGGGGGGAGAGCGCCCGTCCCACTGGAAGCTGCGTGGCTGTGGCATTCTTCTCTGAGCTGGGCCTGGAAGCCTGGATGAGATCTCAGTACACACTCGCCTTCTTTCCTCTAACTCCCTCCCTCCTTTCCTACCTCCCTCAGTTAATTAGTTCACAATTCATTAAGACCAGAACGCATCAGTAACGACAGCCTTTAGGATGGTAACAGAACTAGACTGCGCTCCAGCCCAGTGGTGAGTGACGTGGCAGTCAGAGGTCCAGGAGCCGAGCAGGATGACGGGGGCGCAGACTGGCACATGGGCGTTTGAGCACATGAGGAGCTACGTCGCAGAGGGGAGCCAGCTTTTCAACGACGAGAAGGGAGGTAGAAAAAAAGGAAAGAGACCCTATGGCTCTGAGATGCTGCTTCGTTGAACAGATAGATTAATAGGCAGACGGGGGTTCAGAGCAATCGGAGGTCGAGGGGTGTGCACACATGCATATTTTCCTGAGAGGGGCCGGGGACCATGATGCTACAGTAGCCCTGGCGCTGGTTGTATTCAGATCTTCGTTCCTAAATACCATGAAGATGATGTGCTCTCTCCAAGGAGCCCAGAGATTATCCAGAACGAAGCGTTTCGGTGCCCTGGCCGCTCCCCGGCCACCGTCCGAGGGCCACTTGCTGCAAAGACACCCACGTTCGCAGGTCCGAGAGAGGCTCTGCCCGTCATCCCTGCATGCCCAGGGCAGCGCTGTGCGCCCGCACGGCCGCCTGCTAAAAATGCAGTCTGGAAGGGAAAACCACGTGATTCCGTGATGACTGGAGATACATTAGTTCATCTACGAAGTATAATTGCATTTCTGTGGGAATTCATCCGCTTGGCTTTCGCAAAAACGCGAGAAGCCGGAGCCTCCACCAAGTGGAGCAGAAAACCACGAGGTCAGCAAAATGTGAGCCACGGAGACAGCAGGAGGAGACGGAGAAGGGAGCGAGGCGAACAGAGGGAAGTCGCGTTGCCCAGAACAGCGGGGGCGCGAATCTGCGCGAACTCGGGTGAATCACGCAGACAATCGATGTGCGGAAAGGCCTCCAGCTCTCAGAGGGCAGTAGCTGAGATGAATGCCATCGAGCCAAATTAGCAATTTAAAGGGAGGCTGTAATAACAGATTCGGAAATTAAAATGTGTAAATTTTAAAACTATGGAGAAATACATCTTCAAACTTAAGTAAAATTAAAAGTGGCTAAAAAACAATGATGATATTTTATTTAAAACATAAAATGGCCAGAGAAAAACCTGTAGCTACTGATCAGAACTACGTACCGGAAAAAGGGCAATCTGCAGACATCCCGGTGGATATAGGCTCTGAACTGCCCTTAGTCCCGGGCCCCCAGAATGCCATCGGTCAGCTGGGATTACGGCAGTTGGGTGACAGACAGACTTGGACTAATACGTGCCTCGCGGTGGGATAGGCGCTCTGCCACATCCGTGAAGTTTGTAGAAATCGGGAGGGCAGGTCAAGTTGAAATAACCCCTGTAAATGTACCGAGAACTTGCTCCACCCTCCACCTCTCTGCAGAAGAGGCTACGATGCTTCGTGGACCTTTCTGGATTTGGGAGGTAACCGCATTCCCCATCTGGGAATCCCATTCAAATCCGTTTACCGGGTAACCCACAGGCTGCCAGTTTTCAAATGAACCCTGCACGAAAGAAGGCTTCACTTTAGGTCTAGACTGAACTTGAGACGGCCACCTGGATCTTCGGAACCGGAAGATGGTAAAAGAAGGGCCTGTGTCTGGTGAAAACAGGAGGAAGCCTCTGCTGAGCCCGGAGGGGAGGGCGTCGGGGCCACTCCGGGGGCTGGAAGTGAGCGCGCGCTGTCTTCCTATGACTTCTGTCGTCTCCCTGGGTTTTATCTTGTACATATATTTTTCTTTGTTTTGTTTTGTTTTGTTCGGACTGTTTTATACAGACATCGAGATGAGGACATTATAAGAGCCTTTCTGTTAATTACCTTGAATATGATGTGAGAATATTGTAGAGTCAACAAAAAATAAATAACCACTTATAAATTTTATACGAGTGTCCAGTTCTTTCATAGACATTATATCACGTGTGCCTCATTATAACCCCATGCAGTCATCTTTATTTATTTCACGGATGGGCAAATAAGGGTCCCAGAAGGTGCTCTGTCCTAGGCTCAGAGGTAGTAGGTAGCTGAGTCACTCAGTGTCACTGGGGCAGCCAGCGTGGTGCACGAGCCAGGTGTTTTCCCGATGCGCCTTCCGTGGATCATCTGGGTTCTGGTGACGCGCGCCTCGCCAGCATATTCCATCCAGATGCTTCCAAGCTGCACTTGATCCACTGATTCCATTCAGGTGTTTAAAGGTGAGAGACACGTCAGCATATTTAAACCCCGCTCACACCGAAGGTGTTGGCTCCATCAGTGCTTTCTGTGCGGAGTAGTGGGGAGAAGGAAGGAGGATTATTAACTAACTGGTTGCCGCGTCTCATAAATCGTAGGCCGCTTCTGCCACCATCCGCCTCACTTGCCCTGTCCCCTCTGACGGCCTCTCAGCTCGCCGGGATTCTCTGCCCGATGGCGGTGCCGGCGGCCTCATTCACCACTCATATCCTTCGTGGGCCTTCTCGTCGGCTCACTACCAGTCCCGCGAGGCTGTGACTGCGGGGCGTGAGCGCTAGGACGCAGTCGCGTGCGCCGCGGACAACGTGTGCTTCCTGACAGTGCTGTTTCAGGGACAGAAGCTCCCCTGGGGGGTCAGAGTCGGTCACCCCGGCACATACTGGGACCCTCTCCTTTGTGTGGCAGTGTAGAATCAGAAGGAGGCCAAAATGCTTAACTGGGAGTTTCAGATTCCAATTTCATAAAAATTTTCCTGTAAATCCTGGTTCACGTCATCCTTTGGGCACCAGCCATCGGAGCCCACCGAGCCCGAGGCTGCACGTGTGGCACGCGGAAGGGCACACGAGGTCTGGCGCGAGCCCTGGCCAGGGGCGGGGTCCTTACAGGCTTCTGCCCCTGGGGTGGTCTGCCAGCTTTAGCGGGAACGTCCACGCTGCGGATCTGTCCTTCATTTTCAGATTTCCTTCGTCCCTTGATGGGTAATCTATTGTAGTTAATAATTCCTTACGTGAAACTCTTCATTTTCAGAATGCTGTGTGGTTCTATCCCCTGCTTGGAGCCTGAGTCAACAAATAGCTGTCGGTTTAAGGGACATAGCTCATTCTGTGGTACGGCACCCCCGCCTCGCAGGCCGTCACCTCCTCTCTGAGTCCCGAGTCTCAAAGCCCGCTGCATCTGTTGATCAAGCCGGTGATTTTATTTTATAAGGCACAAGGTGAGAAAAATCATTACGAGTTCCCCTTTACAGTAAGGTGCTGTCCGCGCTTGGTGTCGGTGCAGAGTGGCATACTCTGGCGGCGAATCCCCCAAGTCGCCGAATGAGGGCTCTGTTAGAAATGTCCCCACAGGGCGGACGGATCCGCGTCCAGAACGTGTGTCTGTTTCTGTTAGAATAAACCGCTGCTCGGCCACCACGGAAAGGAAAAGGGACTGTGCCTCCCCCAGCAGCAGGGCGACAGCGTCCGGGCGCGGGCGGCGTCACCCGGGTGACCGTACGGTGTACTTTCTGAAACAGGACACCTTTCAGAATGAGGAGAGGAGCTCGTGGGACACCAGGGCAAGAGGGATGAAGCCTGCACGGCTGCCCTGCCCGGCGGGTGCTTGGCGCTCGGCTCTGCCCAGTAGGTGGCAGTGGCTGTGTCCAGCTCGGCTAGGCGAGGGACGTCGGGTTTGGAGAGGCCACACCTGGCCTTCGTTCCTGGCGCCGCATATGGTTTGTGGGTAGAGCCATCGAGCAAATGCCAGGGTCCCCAGGGGAAGAAGCTGACTGAGGCCCTCGGGAGGTCCGCCTTGCTTCCCTGATTCTGAGACTTTGCCTGGAGGATGTGGCTCCCGGAGCCCCTTTAGTCTCGTCGTAAATACGTTCATTCACCGTATCCTAGCGGGTCCATGCACATACTCCTCCTCCATGACACCTAATTTCCAATAGTTTTTTCTTTCAGAAATCCCTGAGCAGCCAACCAATCCATCTGCAGTCACTAGAGGCTCTGCCTTTTTCCATTGCACAGTGAACATACAGAAATGCTACCCGAATTCTCCCCACTGAGATCCCGTCCCCACGTGACTGCCCCAAGGGGCACCCCGAGCGGGGCTGTCATGCAGCAGCCCATCACGTCCGGGCTGGAGCATACCGCATACGCTCTGAGAGAGCCCCTCGACTGTGCTGACTGCCGTGCGCGGGCTGCACGAGGCTGCAGGTGCGGGTCGACGGGCACGTGGGCCGCAGGTGGGAGTCGACAGGCATGAGGCTGCAGGTGCGGGTGCACCGGCACGCGCAGGGTGGTGGGTTAACGGGGACGGGTGCTCACGCAGTCCCGAGCCGGCCGTCCGAGCAGGGCGAAGGCAGGGCTCGGTCCTAGCGGGGATTCTCCTCCCGGTTTGCAGGCGGCCACCTTGGCTCTGTGGCCTCACGTGGGGAGGGGAAGAGAGAAAGAGTAAGAGACAGAGACCCCTCTTCCTAGAAGGCCACAGTCTCATCAGATTATAGCCCCACTCGTATGACCTCGCTTAACCTAGACTCCTAAAAACCTGTCACCGGATGCAGCCACATCGGGGCTTAGGGCTTCACCACAAATTTGGGGAGAGATGCAGTTCAGCCCATGGAGCAGCAGAAGCAGGGGACTTCGGCGTGTGACGTGAGCCGCCTTCCCCCACGGCTAACCTGTGCCCCCCGGACTCGCTTTGGCCTGGTTTCACGGACATTACTTCCGTTTATCCAAACAACCGTTTTTACGATTTTCCATTTCAAGTAGCATTCGGCCAATGACAGTAAATCGAGGTAGCAGAATCACTCATGTCGTGAGATCAGGCATTGAGAATCGATCAAGGCCCTGTAGACCAGACAGTGCTTTTCCAGGGAAGAATAATTGTCTGAAATGCGGTCATGGGTTTACTCCAAACCCTCAGTGTCTTTGCCGAGATTAATCAGTGGGGGCTTGCACAGGGCGCATGTGACGTCTCCGTCTGCCCCCACGTGCCCTGGCATCGTCAGATCTTCCGGAAGCAGAGAAATGCCTGGGTCAGCCAAAGAGGCCGTTCTGCCCACAAGCCCCCGATTAAACTTCTGTGGCTTTGGTCACCTATCCTCCGACACAGGTATGGCTCAGTAAAATGCCCGGGGTGCTTGCTCTAACCTGCTCAGACAGGGACCTTTAGAATAGTGTCATCAACTGAAATGACCAGCGGCTCTTCTGCGGGACATCCAAATGAGCGTCCTAACGCAGAGTGTGCAGAAATAAATCCCAGGCAGAAAATCGCAGGCGGAAGTTTTCCCGCGAGGTCTTCTCGGCATGGACAGCTGCAAGAAACGAGAAGGCACGACGTGGCCGAGGCAGAAGCCAGCTGGCCGCGTGGGGTGGCCGAGGCCTCAGCCAGTCCCGTGGGGAGCTCTGGATTTGGGGCGGCCCCTCAGCTGGGCGTCTGCACCCCTCCATCAGTCAGTCGTTGGCCTTGGTCACCTCCTGGAAGGTGTATTAGTCCGGGTTCTCCAGAGACACAGCACCAGTAGGGTTTGTATTGATACGTGAGAGGAGCTTTGTCGGGGAAGTCGGCTCATGCGGTGGTTGAAGTGGAGAAGCCCCCCAGTGTGCTGCGTGCAAGCTGGAGGCCCGGGACAGCCGGCGGTGTAAGTCAGTCCTAGACTGAAGGCCGAAAAACGGGCTGCAGGGGCGGAATGCTGGTGATAAGTTCTAGGGTCCCGAGGCCCAAGAACCAGGAGCTCCAGTGTCTGACAGGAGAAGACGGACGTCCCAGCTCAAGAGGAGAGAATTCACCCTCCCTCTGCCTTCCCGTTCTGCGGGGTCCTCAGTGGGCGGGGTGACGCCCAGCCACGTGGGGAGGGAAGCTCTTTCTTACTCAGTCTACTGACTCAGACGCTGGTCCCTTCCAGAAACACCCTCACAGACACACCCAGAAACAGCGTTTTACCAGCTGTGGGCATTTCTTAGCCGGTCAAGTTGGACTCATGAAATCACCCATCGCAGGGGACATCGCCTCAGGCGGGGCAGTTCTCCACTGCTGAGGACAGTTTCAGTGAGGACAGACACTTCTATGAGACTCCCGCAACCAGCATTCCTAGCAGCCATGGATGGGGACATCAGCCTTGAAGAAAGAATCTGGGTGCAGTACCACTTTGTTCCCTGCAAGAGAATGCTGGGGAATCGAATTGTTAGATAATATTATTAAAATATAGTGACGTTGGAAAAATAACTGATATATATATAGAAGAAGCCGATATATAGAGAGAGGAAAACATAACAAGGAAGTTAAATTTCATGTATATAGTACAATTTTTACATGTTTCCCGTCATACGATGCCATTCGAATATTGTACCAGCGCTACGTTATGGTTAAACTCGTATAAATAAGATAAAACAGGGCAATTGCATAAAAAAGTGAAGTACCTTTATGTGAAGGTTAGTGAAACGACCAGAGTGAGCCCGCTCTAGAAAGTGGAACCCTATCGCTCACTTCATTGCACCCCAATGTGTGCGATCGCGCGGTTCTACTGTATTAACAAAAGCTTTCATTTATTAAGCATCTGCCGTGGGGCAGACCTTGTGTCTGCTTTTCATGAATTGTCTTATTTCATTCTTTATCAGCTTTATCAGCCCCATTTTATATCGGCAGAACCTAATTCAAGGAAAGATTAATTAACGTGCCCAAGGTTATATGCCTTGTAAGTAGAGATAGAGATTTTATCCCAGGAATTTTTATACCGACGCCATGATTGAAATGTCTAATTTGTCCAGTAAGGATATAAAGGAGACATAGTGACCTATCTTAGAGAAAAAAAAAATAAACAATAATGCTTATAACAGGTGGATAAATCATTTGAAAAGCACTAAGAGTTTGGGGAAGGGGTCATTAGCATGCGAAGCCAGCTCTTCCCGCCAGTGGCAAAAGTCAAGTGCAAGTTCCCAAGTCTCCTTAGTGGGACCTCGGCCAATTGCAGCCCTCTTGGTACATCTGCAGTTGGCTAATTCGCAGCATAAATTCTGCCCCGCAAGTCAGAAAACCCTCCTCGGAATGAAGTAGAAGACTTTTTCCAACATTTTGCAGGACCGAACAGATGGCAGAGTTTTTCAGGTGTCCATTTGTTCATTTATGTGCCTTCCAGGGATAGTCAGGCTTATTTAAAAAACATGCCAGTTCTTTAGTGGCTGCCTTCTTCCTCCTGTCACGCTCTTCGGTGATCAATTTTTGACCTCGTATATCAGCACAAGATACGTACGTGTATGAGGATCTGGGAGGGGTCCAGGATTTAGAAAAGTTTTTGAAACAGATAACGTCTCGTATGATTGTTAGGAAATGAAATTAAGTGAATGGCGTAAGCGATGGGAGCCTTTCCAACAGCTGGAAGTGTAAAAAGCCACTGTTTTTCTATCCTTTGTATATCCAGACCCCAGAAAAAACCTTATGCCATTCCCGTTTACAACCTTCGAGGGCATGAGATATCGGTCCTACTTTCAAATGCCAGATGAAGAGAGCTAGGGGCAGGTGATCACTCCACAAGGACGTTTCATTGTCCGGTGCTACAGCTTTTGTTGTCCACCGAGGGGGCGGCCTGTGCGACGTGCTCTTGGATGCCGTTTGGGGTTGCATCATGGCCCCCCAAAAAAGGTATGTAGAAGTCCTGACCCCTGGTAACCTTCTTTGGGAACGAGGTCTCTGCAGATGTGAATCATGTTAAAATGAGATCGTACTGAATCAGGGCGTAATACAAACTGACGGGTTTTCCTCCAGGAAGAGGAGAAAAGACTCAGGCGCGAGGGGGAGGACATCACGTGACGACAGAGGCAGATCGAGGGAGGACTGGGGGTTGCTGGCGGCACCGGAAGGCAGGAGCGGAGCATGGAGTCGGCCCTTCTGGGGACTGCGGAGCGGGCAGGGCCCTGCCGACGTCGCGACTTCAGGTGCGCAGCCTCCGGAGTGGAGAGAACAGCTTTCTGTTGCTTTAAGGCGCCCCGCGCTCTGCTCTGAGAACGTCTGATCCAGGCGTCTGACCGTCCTGATCCAGCGCAGGCTGCAACTGAGATACTTTGTTTTCTTTTCCTTTTATGGAGAAGACGATGCCGTCCTCTGCAGCGTTACACAGGGCACGCCCCTGCATCCTCGAGCTATTGCGCTGGTTAGTTTATACTCAACATTCTTAACTGCCCCCTGCCCCGCCAAAAAAGCCCTTCCAGTGCCGGACGCTGGGAGCTGGGTTAGTATGAGGCAAGGGTGGAGAAGGGGGGTCTCCTCTTATGACAAGAGGGAGCCTGGTATGTGCCGGGGTCAGAGTGGCCTCCTATGCATCTCGGTACCAGTGTGGTCCATAGCCCCGAGCTCAGGTGTGTGCAGTCACCAGGGTGCCAGGTAGGCTCCTGCTCCCAGGCCTGGCCTCCGGCCCCCTGGTCCAGCCTGCGGCCTCCCGGAACTGCTGAGCCCTGCCCCTTGGGTGACTCACGCAGATTGTCCAGGGGACACGCTCGGAATAACGATCCTCTTGGTTTTGTTGGCTCGGTTTGCTTGCTCAGACTTCCTCTCCCCACCCATTCGTCCTTGGCTAGCCAGCGTTCGCCAGGCGTCTGCCACGCGGCCTTTCGCTAGCGGGATGCACACCGCAGTCATCCCGGGGGCTGAGGACAGCACATGGCAGCAGATGCACAGGTCGTCAGCCGTCTCTAGGGAGGGGACACACTCCTCCAAGCCAGGAGGACGGGTGGCATAAAGAAGTGAAGGCTGCGTGTCCTCAGTTTTAAAAACTGGGTGATCTGCGCTTACGGAGCAGTGGTGTGTGGTCCATATTTTTATGAGCCGGCCTGGACTTTTTGCTGCTTAAAACTGAGACTCTTGGTTTCTGCCCAGAACCACATGTTTGATGTGCAGTGAGATATCACCCTACGATGGGGCAGAAACAGCGATCCCAGGACACCTGCAGCTCGGTCAACTACTGGGGGCAGAATGTCAACATAAGTATCAGTCTCCATCACATTTCTTCGTAACTGAGTTTGAATTAGTCATTATAACCAGCTGATTTTCTCCATGGCAAGAAAGGGTATCTAAACTGCCCTATACTCACTGCTGAGTCTTTGGCACTGGTGATAGATAGTTCTGGACATCAGCTCTTGGCAGGAAAAGCTGAAAACTATTGTGCCTTGTCTGCAACATGCTGCACCCTCCAAAATGTTATCGAAAGCAGGCTGGGACACCTGTGAACATAAATACCTTCCCACAATGTATCAACAAAGCACACCGTTCAAAGGTACAAGAAGATATGAGAACAGGGTCCATTTCAGTAACCAAGCAGAGAAGTAGAGAAAGCCTTGAGCTGTGGTCATATTTGAACTTCGTCCTGAAGGATGACTGTGCTGAGGACAGGATATTTGATATTCCAGCAGAGGGAAGAAGGCGAAAAGCAGCACGTGGGTGTGCAGGGGACGATGACTCATGAGCTGTGGTGCATCGTAGCCTGGAAGAGGAGGAGGGAAGGGAAGTAAATGATGAGGAACCTTCAAGGCCCCCAGGGAGTTTAGTTTGTATCCGGAAGCTAGTGCTGAGCCAGGAGGAGAGAGACGATGCGATCAGCGCAGCATCGAGAAGGCAACCAGAAAGTTCTCTGTCATAGGAGGACGAGGAAGTAGAAATAGCGCAAGCAGTGAGGACGCTTTGGAACTGGTCCCCGTAGGCGAGGAAGAGACGCGGAGCCAGCACCGCAGTGGGAGGGAAACGGGAAGCGGGGACAGGCGTGGGAGAGAGACTCGGAAAGCCCGTTTCCAGCAGGCGGCGCCATAAACGCCTCGCTAACCGCCTCTCCCAGCCCGGGCCGCAGAGCCGAAGGACAGAGATAGTAGACGAGGACATACTGATGACGCGCGTCCATAAGAATATTCTAACGACGGGACTCAATGAAAATTCTAGGGTTGGGGAACCGCTTCGGGGTGCGATGAGAGGTTCTGCATGAAGCCTCGTGCTCCACGGTCGGACTTTAGAGACGGTTCCAGTGATGGTGAGGGCGGCGGTCCAGGGCTATGTGAGTGTCAGTGACACATCAGGCATTTGGGATTTATCCTCTAGGACAAGGCCCTGACTCTGCCAAGCACTGCGCTAGACACTTGAAATAATACATCAGGAAATAAACAGAAAACCCTGCCATCTTCAAGCAGTTATCTGTCAGTGCCTGTCATCGCCCTTCCTAAGAACTTGTACCAAGTGTCCTAGTGCTGCGACAGAGAGATGTGCATCTCACTCGTCACTACCAAGAAAAGGGATTGGACATGGCCCTGTAAAATCGTGACCCTTGCTTTTTGTAACTCTGCGTTCTGACCCTAAACCATGCAGGGAGGCACAGCTCTCCACGCACCTTTTATTAGGTAGAGACGGCTCCACCCCTACTGGGGGGGCAGGGCTGGTAAGACAGCTGAGGCCGAGCTGGCACCAGCTGGTGCTGCACAGATGCTGGAGGACTAGGTCATGTGCCTCAGCAGGACACGCTCGCGCGAGCTCACCAGCCGAGACATCCTGCTTTTCTGCTCCCCGTAGACTGAGATGGATATGCCATCCAGATCAGCAATTTAGAATATTAATAAGCGTGAGATTATCCCGTCATCAATAGATGCCATAAAAGCGAAGTCATCGAAGAGGAATTTTCCACGTATCGATAGCAGAGAGGGTAGGCTGCCTGCCAGCTCAGACAGGACCCGGGCGAGACTAATGAACTCAGCTCCGGTCCACGGCTCTAAAGAACAGAGCTCACAGGTCCTCCAAGAGTATCTCTCACTCTGCAGAATGACTCATATTTACCAAGCTAATGACACGAAATTGGTACCAATTTATTCGTTTTCATGGGGAGATCTAGCTGGCAAAATAATCAGTTCATTCTCTCGTGCTGGGAAAATCCGTTCAGGCGACCAAATCATGAAAAATTAAGTGACGAGAGCTGATTTAACATGAAGTGAGCATCTGCGATGCACTGGGTGCGAGACGTTTTGTTCGTGTTATTGCATTTCATTCGAACGAAGACTTTGAGCACAAGTACCTGACGCTCTCTGAGTCTCTGTACCTTTCTAGGAGCTGGCGTGTAGTGGAAGCAGAATTTGTACCCACCTCTGTCTGTCCCCAAATGTAAATTCATAATAGTCCGCCTCGGAAAATTTTAAATCTTCTTGGAATTAATTAAGATGCTGCATTTTACTAAAGGATAGTTTTCCTTCTTCTGGAGTAGGGTTCAACAACGCAGTGTCACCGAATATGGAGTTTAAAGGCGGACTGCTGTGGTCTGATCCTGGACAGCTTCCTGCGTGGTCGATACTGGACAAGCTAGTTCAGCCCCTGAGCCGCAAAGCTTTCACAGTAAAAATGAGAGAAACTGTAGCAAAGGGCCTGGCGTGTGGCAGGTGCTCCATAATAGCAATTATCGCTTGCCCTTATGCCCAGACGAGTGGTCCCTGGCGCCGGCGGTGTGTTTACGAGAGAGAGCCAGCTTCGGCCGTGTTGGATTAGATGACTCTTCCTCAGCAGGGTCACTGCACACCCCGGCTTTTTGTCCGCTCGTCATTCATTCGTACGCTTCCCTCAAGGTTTCACACACACTGTCGTTTTCCTTCCGTATCTTTATTTCAGAAAGTTAGATTATGACACAATTTCCATGCAGTGGATTTCGTTTTGTGGAATTTTGCTCCAGGTCAGGTCACCTCCATCGGATTTGAGTGTTCCCTGTGTCTCTTCAGCAGCTAGCGAGTCCAGTCACCTCCCAGACGGTCACCTCCCAGGACGGTCACCTCCCAGGACGGTCACCTCTGATTGTTACCGGTTACACCGTGAACGTGGTCTAACAGGCCCCAGAATTACGTGGACCTTCTCACACAAAGAAACTACATGGGAAGTTACAGGTGCGAGGACTTCACGAGCCTCCTTTGACAGATGGCGACGCCGTTACTCCCGGAGAAGCGGCAGGCTGTTTGTCAGCAGCCCGCTCCGGGTCAGCTCTCGACAGATCCGAAAGCACTTCCCCGCACGTGACCCGAGCTGCCTTCCAGAACAGCCTCACGACACAAGGCACGTCGGCGTCGTCAGCCCCACCTGGAAGACGAACCACCCATCCCCCTGGACCGAGAATCCCTGAGCAAGCCCGGCTCTGCGGACTGGCCGCTGCCTGCCCGGCCCAGAGGTCACGGGGACTTCACAGCGGCTCGATGCAGTGACTCGGCGGTGTCTTCAAGGGCCAGCGTGTTGATTTTTCCTCTCTCCGCATTGCCGCGTGGCGTCCGTCGCTCTTAGCCCTGGAGAACGTCTGCTGCGATAATTCGCAGGTCCCTTGCGACGAGGAGATCCAGGGGGAGGAGGGCGAATGCATCACAGGAGGTCTCTGTCCTGGAGGGAAGGACGCTGTTCCTGGAAGCTTCCATCAGCTGCACCAACCGGTCAGGAGCGCCCTGAAGTCCGTCCCGGCTTCTCCGGGGCGCTCTGCCCTTAGCACAGAATGGGCACTCGCTGGGCAGGTTACCCACCAACCAAGTCTAAGCACGTGCGTTAGTGAGGTCGTGCGGGGGCGGGGTAGGGGTATCCACATAAGGTTCCACTTGAAAAAAAGAGTTTTATTTAAAAATAATAATAAGTTGAGAAACTCCTGGCTTTAACCATCTTAAAGATTGTGCTCTATGGTCGGTCTGCAAAGCTGACCGTACGGGTCCCCGGCCGTGTGAGACGGTATATTTAAAGCTGCATCCTAAATCCTAAGGGCTGGCACTAGGTAAAAGGTGGCGAATTCTCATTTTGTTTCCGGTCCCCACTGGCTCTGTTGGAACCGTAGCTGCGCCCTGTGCCTTTACCTCTGCGGTTCTTGGCAAAAAAGAGCGTTTCCCTCTCCACACGGAGAAGCTGCAGGGCTATAGGACCACGGGGGTGCCTGCGGGGTGAGTCAGGAGGATGGCGAGCAGGTGGGCCCAGATGGCCAGGAGAAAGGCAAGGTGGCCGTCCCAGCAAGAGCCGGGGCACGGCTGGGTTTAGTGGGCAGCATCCAAGACCGTGTGGCACTCAGCCACGTTTGGGACGCTGGCACTGGAATGGCTATAAATAAAGTCCGTGCCTCGAGCCAGCTGCCCGTCCACAAGGGCATCTAACCTTCTCCGAAAAACAAATGCATCGTTTTCCACAGCATATGGTCTGCGACCCCGGCATCCAAGGTCGTTGTTCACCCCTCCGCCCTAGTGCCTCGAGTTCGGAACAAGATTAACCCCAATGAAAGCAAATCAAAACAAGATGTTACAAACTGTTTTATACAAAGTAGCACAGATACATCAAACCGAGTTCTCAAGGGAAACAGTTAAAATTCAGTTTCCTGGGTATATTTCTTTTGCTAACAAGGTAAACATGACATGAATTGAAAGGGGTTGGACTCTGTTCATATTTTTAAAGAATTACAGCATATTTTAAAGGTAATTCTTCAATGGCAATAGACATTTTAGGAAAGCTCATGAGAATGTAATCACTGTAGAGTGTGATCATGTTACACCATCAAATCCTATCAGCTCAGTGAGGTCAAGCTCATACACAACTCCACGATTTAAGGTTTTTCTGATGAAGATGAGGCGCCATTCTGTGTCCCTTTAACCCTGACCCACACGTTGAACGTGAACCTCGCGTTACTGACTGTGTTACTGAGCCACAGGTTCCCCTAATGAATGATGATGTTACTGAGATGAGCTGCGTGCCAGCTGTGCCCCCAGGTGGACCGGTGGCTCAAAGCACCGTCCACGGGGCATCTGGAGGCCCCGGGGCCCCCGCACGGGAGGCCCGGGAGAGCGCCAGGCTCCAGCAGTCACTGCTGATTGTGGGGGAGGCATGAGAGGTATAAAGGAGGGGACTAGGCCGCCCTCTCGTTCCGGTGGGTCATGCAGGGAGGGCGGGGCGATTCTGCTGCGGGAACTCGGTTAGCGTGGGGTGGGCTTCTGGGGAGGCCTGTGGGGATTTGTTTTTTGTTAGGGCAGAGTTGCTGCTTTCTCTTCCTAAACTCTCTGTCTGGCTGTCCTGTCCTGAGCTGGCCCTGACCAGGGCTCTCTCCTGTCCCTCTGAGCCGTGGAGGGGAGGCACGGAGCCCTTCCTGGCCTCTCAAGCGTCCGGTTCTCCGCGGGGCCTGCCGCTGCCTCCTCTTGCTGACTCCTTCCTCCTCCTCCGAAGCCCCTTTCTCCTCAGTAAAAGGGCCCCGAGAATGGCCATTCTTTAGCCCAGTGGGCTGGGCAGCTTTCGGGTCCCCTCGTTCCCAAGAGCAAAGCAGAGAACCTAATCCCCGATGGGCCAGGGCCGCAGAGGCCTCAACTCCCTGGGAGGTGGGAGTGAGGGCGGGGGCAGCGAGGCCCCCCCCCAGAGCAAGTGAACCAGGACGTGGGCGCTCCCGGGAGGGAGGCCTGGGCAGAGGCAGCAGTCCCGGCGGCCGAGGGTCCCCTCACTTCCTTCCCCTGCGTTCAGGGGAGAAGCAGGCAGGGCTGGCTGTCTCCGAAGGAGCCAGGAGCCGTGGGCAGTGGAGGGACATGGCGGCCTCTTCCCCGGGGACTCTGCCCTGCTCTGCCAACCCTCCCTGCGCCCAGGAGTTCTCGATGTCACACCTCGTTTCTTTAAACGACACCTGTTGTAGCTGAGGACAGAACGGCCGAGTGCTGAAGCCTCAGGTCTGGGAGCCCAGGTCCAGCCATCGCAGTGGCGGCCGGGCCGTGTGACGACCAGGTGGCTTTCAGCGTGGCGGCCGCAGGCCCCTTAGAGAACTTCAGTCCTAACTTAAGGGGCCGCAGCCTTGACTTATCTCCTTGCGAGCGAGAGCACAGCAACCGTGGGGCAAAGCCAGGCAGGGACGCCTGTGGGCGTGCAGGTGGCCGCGAGCGGAATTGACTGTGCCCCCAGGCTGCCACCGCCGAAACCTGACACAGATTACACACGATGGCAAGTGCTCTGCCACGTGAGGTCAGCCTGGACCCGCAGTGCCTGGTCCTGGCTCTGCTTCAGCACCAGGCGTGGCAGCGCATCCTCTGGCGGCCGTCGTGACACCCGCCAGTGCCCTAAGGCTACAGGGAAAGGGCAGAGGGGACCCGGCCGCACCTCAGGAAGCCTGTCTGGTGGCGGCCGTGGCTTCTGGGTGTGAGGGGAGCTGCCCGAGGGAAGGTCTGGGGCCAGCAGGGCCCAGAGCGGGTGGCGAGAGGCGAAGCTGTCACGTAACGATGGGGGTCCCCGGGGGCGGGGTGAACATGCTGTGAGGGGTGACCCCGAGTCCCGGGGTCCAGAGGGCCTCCCGGGCCTTTGCTGGGCCAGTCAGTTTAAAATGTCCCTGATCCTGTCCCCACTGCCTTCCAGCTTTTCTCACAATCGCGACCGTCTGGCGTTATGGGGAGCCGTGGGCCTCGGGTACGGAGGTGTCCTGGGAGTATCTGGTGGCCTTCCCGAATCACGGGGGCCCTAGAGAGAAAGCCGAGGGGTGGAAAAGGACAGTGAGGTTTAACCCTGACCCACACGTTGAACGTGAACCTCGCGTTGCTGACTGTGTTACTGAGCCACAGGTTCCCCTAATGAATGATGATGTTACTGAGATGAGCTGCGTGCCTGCTGTGCCCCCAGGTGCCGTCACGTGGGCCCTGAACACGCACGCTGCCCAGCGCGATCTAGCGCGTCCGCTGATGGACAGGTCCCTGCAGTCACTGCACTGTGTCCCCGCCTCGGTCGGGTCACTTGGCTCCTTGGCACCCGTGGCCCCTTTGTCCATCTAGCCTGAGTGCAGGAAGGGCCGGAGGAGTCCAGGGGAGGGGAAATGTCTGGGAGAAGTGACCGAGAACAGCAGGCCAGTGTGGCATCTCCCTAGGGCTGCGGTGACCGACTGCCCGTCATCAATCACTGACGAGCTTTCTCGGTGTTTCTAGCAGGAGGTCGTGCACTTCCTACTTGTTAAGCTCGAGCCCGAAGTCCTCGTGGCATTCCTGGACGCTCGAATGCGTCGTGTCTTTGAAATGTGGGGTGCGTCCCCTTTACTGGGCTCACGGTGCAGAGTTGAACCCCCGTGGCAGCCAGCTCTTCCCCCGCGAGTGTGCTCTCGTGCAGTGGGCTCTCACCGCTGACTCTAAGCTCACACGTGGCACAACTCAGAACTGGGTAAATGCCGAGAAGTCCAACGGTAACCTAACGGGCTTTCCGTCATAAGTTACCATATTCTCCCTGGCTGCCCTGAGAATCCTGTCTTTGTCGTTGACTTTGATCATTTTAATACGCTGCGTCTTGGTGAAGGCCTTTGTGGGTTGAGATAATTGGGTGTTCTGTTCTTGAATTCCAAGCTCGTTCCTTAGATTTGGGAAATTCTCGTCAACTGTTTGTGTGAAAATGCTGTCTAGTCCCTGCTCCTTTTCCTTGCCTTCAATAATGCCCATTATTCTTACATTTCCTCTCCTGAGGGTGTCAGCTAGTTCTTGGGTTTCTTTCGTTATTTTTCATCGTTCGGTGTTTCCTCTTCTGATTTATTTCTAGATTTCTGTCTTCGAGGTCACTGATCTTTTCCTCCATTTGGTCGACTGTTTCCCAGTCTTGCTGTTTCACTTTTAGACTCTTACACTGTGTTCTTCATCTCCAGAAGGTCTGTTCTGTTCTTTTTGAGGGTTTCAATCTCCTTGAATCTCCTCTGGTTGGTTTTCCAATTCCTGAAATTGTTGATTTGACTCATCTCGGAACTCACTGAGTTTTTTTTTCAGAAATACCACCCTGAATTCTGTTATTTAAGTCTCCTATTTCTATGTCCGTAAGCTTATTTTCTGGAGATCTTTCTTTCTGAGATGCCTTGTCACCTTGGTTGTTCATGGTGTTTAATGGACTGTTTCTCCGCCTGAACATTAATGGAAGTGTGTTCTGCTTTTTTTCCAGAAAGATTTCTTATGTGAAGGTCTCTCTTTAGCCTGTTGCAAAGAAGGCACTTTTCTTTTGGTTTCCAGTAGGTGGCATCTAAGCCTCTTGGATCCCTGCTTTATATAAAGCCTTAACAATGCCTTTCTTTTTTTCTTATAGATATTTAATCACGCTCACTACTCTGCCTCAGTCCCTGTCAGTGTTAGTGACGGTTCCAGCAGCATTTGCTCAGGTTCCCCTGGGGCTCTGCAGTGTTCGGTCTCGGAGGGTGTGGGGGGAGGGGCCTCTGGGTTGGGGTCTGTGGCTCAGCCTCGGTTTTGCAACTGCAGCTGGTAAAAATCAACTGTTGTTTCTCTGCCGTCCACTTCTCTTTCTGCCCCGATGACTGGGCCCTGCCGCCGGCTGCGGGGAGCACCCAGCACTCCCAGGCGGGGCTATTGAGGGGACTCGCCGCTCCTCCCCTCCCCCTCTTACAAGTTGCTCCAGCTGCGAGAGACAGCTTCTTTGTTTCTCCCAGTCCACCGTGGACACCTGCGGTTCTGACCTGTGGTAGCTTATGTGCGGATCCCACGCTCAGAGGTGCTGGTGTGCAGTTTGGGGGTTTTTTGTTGAGTTTTAGATGTTCGGCTTATTGTTGTTTCCAGGGGAGAGATCTGGGGATGTCTCTCACTCTGCCATGCTTCCCCAAACTCCAGAACTAGATAAATGTTGACCTAGGGGATTCGAAGCCCGACCTCTGCAGGTGGCCTGTTCCAGCCTGATGGCCAGCACGGACTGTGATCACCTGTAAAACTGAGCTTTGGTGGGAAGCCAGTATCAACTAGATCATGAAGATGAGATCAAGGTGGTCCTACTTGAAACTACTTGCTATGCACGTGCTGACCCCGTCGTGTCCCCCCTTCCAATCCGCTGAGCTCTTCTGCAAGCAGGTGTGCTGCAGAGCGGAGCTGCCGGCTGTAAAGGGGCGTCTGTGCTCAGGAGTCCAGGTCTCACCTCCTGACCCCAGTCGACCTCCCAAGCGGGCATGCAGGGCCCTGCCTCCTCTGGCCTATCCACGCTCACGTCCACTTCCTAAATGCCACGCCGAAGCCCTTCTGCCTGCTGAGTCTGGGTGCCCGGGGCGTAGAGCATTAACGAGTTCAAGATCCCTCTGCCCTCGACCCTCCGGTGAGGAGAGTTTTCCAGTGCCACGCCGAGGCAGGGTGTGTTAGGTGAGGGGAGACGCATGACAGCTTTACCCGTTTATTTTCCTCAGCTCTTCGTTCTCTCCCCAGATGCTTCTCTCAATCCTCTTTGTCCCTGTCGTCTGCAATCCACAGCCTTGTTTCAGGTTTTCACCTTCTTCCCAAATCCACACCCCGCCCCCACAAGCGGGTGGCAGACGTGCTGCTCCAGCCCACTGTGGTGGAGCCCACCTTTCGAGCACTGCTTTGTCTTCCCACAGCATGTCTGCGGTCTGCAGACAAACGAGCAACGCCAGAAAAACAGCGCAAAGCCCACGGCCATTAGTTAGTTTTACTGCCGAGAAGCTGTAGTTAATCTTGACGGGACAGGAACTCCCGCGGCTGACAGAATTTGTGACCATCCTTCTATTTCTCCGTCCTGCATCATCCCTGATGCAGAGGAGGAGATAGATGTTGAGGGGTGGAAGAGAGGTGGATGCTTCCTCTTCATGGCGCCGCCCTGCGAGGCTCCTTCTCCACGGGCTTCTAGAACTCCCCGTGTCGCACCCCAGCCCCCAGAGCCACCGCCACTGCCAGGTCCTGGTTCCCGCAGACAAGACGAGGCCAGCAGGTATTTTCAGGACACCCTGGCTCGAGTTCGGCCGTGGAACCGATTCAGCTTCTCTCCGCCCTCTGCTGTGGGTTGGGGCCCTCGGCACCACCTTCCACGGGGGCCGGTCCGCCCACCGGGTCCGTGTGCTTCAAAGTTCTTGGTCTGGGCTTAACAGGTCTGCCAGGATGGGGCTCGCCTGTGACCGAGACCTGTGGCAGCAGGGCTGCGTTAGGGGGGAGTGGCCCCCTGGGACCCGTGGGCCCAGAGCACCCTGCGCCCCTGCCTGCAGTACGGCTGCACATGCCACCGTGGTGATGGGTGGAGGGCATACAGCAGGGGGCCAGCGTGGTGCCTGCGGCAGGGGCTCCTCACCGGTTCCCTCCTGGGCGTTAGCTCTCTCTCAGTGGAGAACTGTCCCAAAGTGGGGGTCCACGAGAGCTAGAGCCACCCAAATGTTTGTTCCAAAGACCTAATAGTCTTCAACCTTCTACAGTCCTTCATCTAGGGACGTCCCCCATCTCGGTGGCAGCTGGTGGCTGGCGCAGTCTCGTAGCTCCTGGAGGCCACGGTTCAGCTCTCGGTGACTCTAGGCTTTAGGTAGAGACGACGCCCGTGCTTTACCAACAGCGGCCCAGTACTTCCCTTTCCTGTTTCCTGGCCTTGCCCCCTTCCGGGAGGCCCAGACCCAAGATGCCCCTTCTGTTCACTGTGCGGCCATCACACGGGGTTCTCTTCCCTCCTCTGGCACCTGTCGGACCTCTCCCTGGATTTTCTGTAAGAACTTACAATCCCACAGGCCACAGGGTAACTGGAAAACCTTAATGCTCCCCCGAAGGGCAGACCTTCCAGGCAAATTACACCGAGGTCCCTGGTGTCCACTCCGAAGTACCGGAAAGCCTTTCAGCTCACCTTGCTCTTCATAAAAACTCTTGGGAGATGAGAGGGATCGTGTGTGATGCGTTAGGAAACAGAAAAGCCCATGTTGGAGGTGGAAGACAGACAAGCAGGCTGACGTCTAGATGAGACCTGGACACAGAGATTGGAGGCAGAAGGGGAGACGGTGGTTTGAGTGGGGCCCACGAGGACTTGGGTCCCTAGCATCGGGCTCGAGGACATCAAAGTCAGCAGGTGAGTCTGCCCCAGCCTGCCTCGAGTAGCCGTGGCCCCGTTGGGTTTCATGCCCAGAGCAAGACCGGAAGTGGACATGACGCCTACAAGGCCAGGGTTTTATGGCTCAGCCTAAAATCTTTTTCCTATTCACCCTTAGAATTTTAGGCTACTTGTTTTTAGAATCAGGAAAAGCTGGAAATAAGTGGTCCCGGAGGCTCCCCTTTCCGCGGCTCCCCATTCAGAAAAGGCCGTGCCTTTCCGCGAACCTCTGTGCTTCCGAGGAGCTCATCTTTGTCTGAGCCTTTGCTGAGCGCTGATGCCACTGGGCCAGTGGAGGACACGGCTCCTCAGTGGGTGCTGCCGGCTGCTGCCACCCGTGTCTCAGTGCGTGCAGGCTGCAGAGCTGCCTTCTCCTGATGCTTGCCCCCAGCCACAACTCCCTGGAGCCCCTCGCCCCGCCCCCATGCCCCTCAGGGTGTGCCTGGCCCACCCAGGTCCTGCTGCTGCCGAGGACTGTGAGGGGCGGGCCGAGGAGTCTCGGAAGGCCCGCGCTGCCATGCCATCATGCCCGCTGTGCTCCTGGGACCGTCCTTGGTTTACGGGGCCAGAGGGGAGTGAGTGGGTGAGACACCCCTGTGGATGAGACTCGTGAGTTCCCGTCTCACGCAGTGTGGGTGTTCTGGACCACCATGGCCCCCAGAGGGAACAAAGGGCGTGTGGGTGAAAGACGCTGCTCGAGCCAGTCACCGGATGCTGGCTCCCAGTCTGGTCTGAGTGGGCGGGACGGAGGAAGATGGCGAGCACGGCTGAGGACAGTGGACGGGTCGCTCGGTCCATGGACTGTCGGGTGAGGCCCGGGATCGGGGCCCCTGCCTCCCTGTCCTGGGTGCCGGCCACTGGGTCAGAACCACACGTGGATTCTCGATTCCAGAATGTCTGTCCGTCCAGCCGCTTCTTCCCCGGTGGCAATGCCAGCAAGCAGCCTCGCCTCAGAGGCTTGACCAAGGGTGTTGGCTTGTGGTCCAGGGATGTGTCTGCCTTCTGGTTTCCTATGGGACGCACTCGTGTCCAGGACCGAGGCTGTCCCTCCCCTCAGGAGGTCACGGCCCCCAGTCTCCTCTGCTTTCGACATCTCGTTCATCGGCTTCGTGACCAAACATCAGCTACAGCCGACGATAGTTGCTGGGCCAGTTCTTTCTTAGTGGTAAAAATAGGGCACGGATTCTTGTCACGTGTTCAGATTAAGTGTGCACAACTTCCCTAGGAAACCTGTCACCGTCCCCTTCTCATTTTGTTCGTCATCGTGACCATCCGCTGTGCTCAAATCCTGGCTCTGAGGCCGGCGGGCCATTGGGCAGGGCTGATGGCGCTGTCCTCCCTGGCCACACCCTGGGTGTCTGGCCACTCAGGCCCTGGGACAGAGGCTGTTCTCAGAGAGGTGTCGGGGTGGCCTTCACGTCCCAAACGCGCTGTGCTTGAGCCACCGTTGCGTCGCGGTTTCTCTGGCAGATGTTTGCCTGTGAGGCAGAGGCGGAGATATTTGTCACCTTCACGCTGGTCCCAGTGTCCTTGAAAGTCAAGTAGAGAGTGGGCTTCACGGAGTTATTTGGGGAGTTCTGGGTTATTAGTCTGCCTAGATCATGGTTTCCCTAACACATAACAGGTTTCCCAAAGCACATTTAAGAGTGAACGTCTGGGTCCGAAAAACACGTATTGGACCATAAGGATGGTGCGCTGAGGGTGTCGGTGAGGGCAGCTGACATGAATCACAGGGTCACGGCTAGGGCGGGAAAAGGGTGGCTAGGAGGTTCCTGGTAACGAGCTAGATTTTACACGGCCTCATCATAAGCCTGAGCAGGCCAGGCTGGTTGGACACGGGAAGGCGTCTGGCTCATGGGAAGAGTCCTCTGGTATTTCCTTGGGTCCCAGGACAAATCAAGCCTCGCCCGGGGCAAACACGACGGCAGCGACGCTGTCCCATCCACCACATCGTGAGGAGGCGGGTTCCTGGGAAAAGACAGCTCCACTGGGACCAACGGGAAGCAGCAGGAAAAGAGGGAGACCGAGCGTGGGGTGCGTCGACCCCGTAGGAGAGGACACGGGCCGAGTCTACGGGGGTCCGTTAACTAAGACCCCAGACTCCTGCCGGGCTATGTTCATAGTGGGTCAGGGGGCTCCTCTCGGGCAGTCGGACGCCCTCCAGCATCACAGGCACCGTCTCTGGCCCGCCCGCCGCCTCCCTGACTGTGCCGATGGCCCCACGGGTAGCACTGCCTGCTCTGCTGCCGGACGGTGAGTAGGACTCCGTCCGCCTCCTGCCCCGAGACGGAGTTGGAGGAAACGCTTTCAGCGTCTGATACCTGGTCCAGAAAGGAGAGGGACCAGAGAGGCTTTAAACTGAACGGCGGAAATACTTGGTCTGTGTCTTTTTATTAAATCTGTTGGGGTGACTGGTTAATAAAATTACGTACTTTATAAGTGTACGACTCAATAAAGCATCATCTGTACCTGGCATTGTGTGTTTACCACCCAAAGTCAAATCTTCCGTCACTACATATGTGACCTGCTCCCTCTTGTCCATTTCTTTTTAACCAGAAAAGCCTGGTCTGGAAAACTATTAAAAAATAGCACAGCACAGACCCCGTCTGTATGTGTCGAGACTAAGACTGACTTCCCGTTTGATCAGAAAGGAATGTAAATTCCTCGTACGCCAAAGTAGAAATATCGTGCATGCTCCCTCCTCTGGTGGCGTGGGGCACAGTGGGAGCTGGCCTTTCTGAGTCAAGCAACAGACGGCTCTCTCCCTCCAGTTTTTCACCCATAGCGTGAGTGAGTCTTGGGGTCTTCGGTAGCCTCTGGTTCGGCAGAAATGGTTTTGTGATGGGCACTGTTCTGCAAAGCTGGGCTGCCTGAGGAAAGGAAGCAGGGGCCTGTATGGGGGCGGGGAGACTTGTACTGAGGGTACCAGAGGAGACCGGCAACGTGACACTCCCCTACGCTATGTACTTTACCCGTGTTTCCTCAGAAAGGCACAGAGGTGACGGACAAATTGTCGGTAACCAGCTAAGGGGATGGCATAGGCGTCAGGACAACCAGGCGTAACAAATCCACAGTAATGCGGCCTTCTGTGGCCGGTGATGCAAAAGTCCCTTCCAGCACTGGCCCGTCATCACTCGATGAGGACACAAAGACTCGTGCAGGGAGAGATGGTTTTCTGCAGAGGCAGGGAAGAGGGACAGTAACATGTCGAATGAGAAGGTGGCACTTTTGGGGAATGAGGGAGCTGTCTGCTCTTGGGTCTTCGGCACCAGCCAAGGGTGGGTGTCCCCCAGGATGAAGTCAACAGGCTTGAGGCAGAGGTCTGGCACCGGACCTCCCAAAGCACTTGTAGGGACACGGCCAGAGATTTGGGGGAGCTGAGGAGGTGGTGATGACCAGAAACAGGATCTTGGCGTGGAACTTGGGGCTGGCATTATCCAGAGCGTGGAACGCAAGACACGGTGAAATAGGCCTTGGAGTCGTTCTAAAGACGGGTGTCGCTCCGGGAGCGCTCGTCCACTCTGGTGGCCTGCTCGTCCTCACCGCCCGTGTGTCCTGTGCCCGAGAGTCGATCTTCACTCCCTTCCCCGACTGGGCCTGCAGACTGTTCCCAGCCTCTAGGGAACGAGGCTCCCTGCGCAAGGCGGTAAGCTGCAGCGGATACCCAAGCCTTCCTCTCAATCAATGATTGTTTCGGTGCTGTACGGTCCCTAGAGAACACAGGGCCCCTTAAAATGTCATTACCTGGGACCAGGTGTGCATTGTCATACCAGCGCCCCATGATGCCCGTAATGCAGCGGTGGCTGTCAGACACAGGGCTCTGTGCCAGATGGAGACTTCTGTGGGGAACCGCGTGGCCTAAATCTGACTTTGCTCCCTTAGACCCCCCTAAAACTCCCGGGCATCCTCCACAGATGCTGATGTATCCGTTTGGCATTTTACACATATCTCCCGGTTCAGTCAGATTGACTGTGAGAACCGGTGGCATCTCTGCTGGTTCCACATAAGTACTAGATATGGGGTGACCTGTGGCTGCAGACATCCAGCGCTAACTGCAGGACCAAAAAGAATGTTCCATTGGCTCTAAGGACAGGGCACGTCTCTGACGTGTGTGTACACATACATGTGCAGGGAGGAAGATCTAAAGGCAGAGATGCAGAAGTCCAGGAATGCGTGGACTCTGGTTCTAGAAGGTTTGGTTCCTTTACGGAAGGAAAAACTTCTGTCAAATCTCTCCTGGTCACGTAGACGGCAGGTGACTTCTTAAGGTCCCACTTCCCTGGTCTTGTGGAAGTTTCTTGTGCACAGTGGACTCCATGGACTCGGGGTCTTGTCCTCTGACGTGACCTCTCTGGTGGCATGTGTTCGCCCTGCCTCTCTGCCGTGTGAGGGTGTCTGCATATGAGACAAACGTGGGACAGAGGAGGAGTCACGGGAAGGCCCCTCATATCTGTGCAGTCTGACCCCCTGACCGAGCGACACGGAGCCAGTCTGGGCCATGCTGGAGAGGGGCCTTGGGACCCCCAGGCGGCCCCCGGGAAGATGAATAGGCTACGGTATGACTGAGGTTTCCCTCAGTGGGCTGGACTTCAGAAAACCCATGGAACCTGTTCTAGCCGCTGTCACTAGAGGGTCACCGAGGTCCTTGTCAACACTAGACGTGAACCTGTAGGGTTAACGGTGGGCGTTGAACCCAGCACTTCCTCAAGAGGACGCCCTTGGGTGCCCAGGGTTGGGTCAGAGGCTCCAGGCTCCACCGTCCACTCAGCTGCGCTTCTTCCCAACGAGAAGGGCGAGGCCAGCGGGCAGAGAGGCCGGGGCCCTAGTACCCAGGGACCAGCGCGAGGGAACCTGGCAGCTCGGGGAGAGGTACCACTTGAGAAGGGACGCCGTGGGATGGGTCCCACCTGCCTGAGCCCACGTGCACCAGCTGCTCTGGCCTGGGGTCTGGGGGTCCAGGGGCTGGGGGACGGGGGGCGGCACGCGGCAACCCTCACTGCGATGAAACACGAGACTAACACGTCTTAAAACACGTGACAGAACAGAGCTGGGAGGTCCCATTGTCCGGGACAGGTCTGTGCCGATGAGCCTTTGGAGCGAGGGTTTCCTCCGCCGATGACTTCGGCGAGGGGCTCATCGGGTCCGGGCCGACCGAGACCTTCCCGGCAGATGACGCGGAGTCCGTCTCCGCCCAGCGCTGCCTGGCCAGCAGCCAGGCCTCGACGCCCGGGTGCCATGCTGTCCTGTGTCCTCCTATCGGTGCCGGGCAGATCTCTTCTCAAAGCAGTGGGCAGCTGTGTCACCGTGTCTGATTTTGTCACGGTCTAGATGAAACCTGAGCGTATCCTCTCGATACATTTGGGAGATGCTGGTCTGCATCAACACAGTCAGCTTCTCCTCCTTCCTGATGAAATCTGCCTTTGACTCAGGATTAGGCCTCCCGTCACGCAAGAGGAGATGAGAGTAGAGACCACACTTTCGTATTGGACCGAGTGAGAGACTCTTCCAGTGGCTGTCCACCAGCCCACCGCAGGCCTTTCTGCCCCCACGGACTCCTGATCGCTGACACTTAGATCTACTTCGAGAAAACCCCCATGGACGCCTGAAGCGATGCCCTGCCTAGGGTACCAGCTGTTACTCCCGCAGAGGCACGTGGCTGAGCAGAGCTACTGACGATGCCCATTTGAGCACGTGGCGGGAAAACCCATAGGGCGGTAGCACGAGTGTGCGTGTCCTGGGACAGGACGTAGCAGTCCGGCCGCACGGACACTGGTCGGAGGTCCCTGTGCTTGGGACTCGTGAATTTTAAGCTGCATGGCTAGAGGAAAGCTAGCCCCTCATCTGGCACGATCGGGGCCACGTCCCATGACTCCGGCTCCTGAGCTGTCCTGCCTGCGAAGCACTCGTGGAACCGGGCAACCTTTAGACTTTCCCGTAATGTGACCAGCGAGTGGGTCCAAAGCTTGTCATTGCGACCGTATAAACCTCACGGCAAGAACCGCCACCTCAGGCCCTTGTGTGATCTTCGTGGGGGCTACAACATCACGCTCGCATCCGATCAGGAGTGACTGCTTTGAGCTGAGAGGCAGATGGTTGCCATGAAGACTTGCAAGGGGCCAGGTCCTTTTCTGCGAGGCCAGAGCGCAGGAAATCAGTCTCGGCTAAGTTAACTTTCACCTCCCATTTCCTCTGCAGAATATTTGCAAGAAGTTTTAGTTGATCACTCATGATTTATTTCTTCCCAAAGTGTGGAATCATTCTCTTAGGCTTTCTTCCAAGAATCGTGTAGAAAGAAATCCGTGTCCTCTTCCAAGGGACGGAGCACCGGTGTGTGCCGGAGATGTTTACTCCGCTCCGGGTTGTTTGGGGTCATACGGTGTGTGGTTCCCCTCATTTTAGAGCCTTCGCATCCCACGTGCCCCACACAGGGCTCACCAAGGAGTCCTGTCTTTCTTCCCTGCTCTGCTCTGCTCAGCCCTGTTCTTTTGCTTGACGGCTTGATCGAATGCAGGAAATTGGCTGAAGATCTATTTAATTGAGCACCGTCTTTGTCCTGAGGCAGTGGGGGTTGGGGCAGGCCTAAGTAGAGCCCGCCCCAGCTTGTACAAGCTACGTGAACACGTACACGTCCCTTCTCTTATGGCTAAAATAGGGGATGATCACGTACCCTGAATGGTTATAAGGATACTATTAAAAAAATAAAAAATAAAAAAACCTTGAACTCCAGTTGAACTCATAGCAACCTGATTTGATACTCCAGATCAGAGAGTCTAGAATGAGACATAAAACTGTGAGTAGAGAGTCGAAAGCCACGGTTTTCACGATGGACTTGGCTGTCAGCTTTTCGAAATGATTATAATTTCTGCAGATGAGGAAACTGAGGTTTAGCGTTTCGTTCCAGTTTACATGGCTGACCTTACTGTCTGCCGAGCATCGCCGTACTGGGCGCTGCTCCTACAATCCTACGGCGTTCACGACGAGCGTGAGCGACTGGGCAGTCTTTAGAAATTAAACAAGGTTTAAAGGTTCACACGGCTGGTAGGTGGTGGAACTTGCAGTAGAACCAGAGGGATTTCTCTCCGCAGCATGGAAAATAACTGAATTCGTCATGCAGTGACAAATGAATCTCTGTTCCCTCCTCCCCACGGAGCTGGGTTCTGTTGACCTCAGGGTACGCAGTGTGGGAAGAGCTGGCCCGAGTTTCGTTGAAGCATCAGGAGGCACCCTGCACCCTGCACCCTGCACCCTGCACCCTGCACCGGATCTCACCGCTGGTCTTGCTACGCCCAGCCACCCGAGCGGACAGCAGCAGAGTGCCGTGGCCTCGCCTGGAGGGCTGCACCGTGGGTTCAGACGAGAGGTGCAGGCTGCCTCTTTTCCCCTGGAAACGCACTGCCGACTGCTGCCCAGAGCTTCTGTTGAGAGGAGGGTTCACGCTGGCCACACACGAGACCAGAAGCTTTCACTCCCAGCGGAAGTCAGTGATGCCGCTTCGCAGCTGGATCCAAGAGACATTTAGGGAGCCCTTACTTTGTGAGGGGCCAGATCGGGGGCTCGGGGCACTCTGGTGGTTTCTTGTACCTTGGGTGGTTCTCACGACACTGCTGCATAGTGACGTGGGTAATAGGAACGGTGTGCAGATGTAGGGTGACAGGATCACCAAGGCTGAGCAGTGTGCTCAGGGGCGTGCTGCAGGCGTGACTGGACCTCGTGCACAGAACCCCAAGTCACGTTGCCACTTATGCTCCAGTTACATGTCACCGCAATGCCTTGGGGTGGGCACCCATCCCTAAGCCTTTGTTGCGTTATCGTGTGACAGATGCCACGGGCTTGAAGAGACATTATCCCAGTCTTCGAGAATCTCAGTTATGTGGCTTCTGGCCGACAATCTGCCTTCATTTCAAGGTTTTACGAGGGTATTTGGCAAATGGGTGTCTGGCAAGATTTCTTTTGAAAAACATACTTTAACTGTGCATGAAACTGCATTCACGTACCTGACTTCACTCTGCTGCGAAGTTCCGCTTGGGGCTCCTTCGGAACCTCGGACAGTTCTCGTGGGCTGATCACTCCGTCCCTGTGGATCGAGAGCACAGGATCCCTCATCATCGCCTACGCCATAGGCTACGCGATGACACGTGATGGTCACATCTCGGCCCCTGTGGTTGCCGTGATACCGTGGCGATTCTCATTCACGATCTAGCCGCACGGGCTCCTGACGGTCCAGAGCGTCCCACACGCGTGTTCGTGCATCTTCGTGTCTGCCCCGGCCTCAGACGTGCGGCCGGCCCTTGTACTAGTGCTCCATGTGCGGACGAAAGTGAATTTCAGAAAACCGAACGAGTGTCAGGTTCTATAGCCGTGGGTCGGGTCTCAGGAAGCCAGGCTCAGGCTTCAGCAGGGGGAGGAGGTTCGGGGTTCCCACTTAATACAGGGCTACGGGGTACCTTTGTGAGAATTATGGGAAAGCATCTCTGTGGGAACTTAATGGAAAATGCTGACCACCCGAGTGAATAAATTAGAAAAATTCCCAACAGCTCAGTTCCTGCTAATATTTCCAAGGATATGTGACAGTGATTCAAGCGTGCTATGGCTCTGCTTTAATAGGGCTACGAAGAAAGTGTCACACGCCTACGGGAGTGGGGGCGTCACTTCGGTCTGGAGCGCGTGGTGAGCGTGAAGTGGGGTACAGTCTCGCTCCGTGCCCTACTAGTGTTGCTTCGGGAAAGTCACTCAGATTATCTGAGATCGTGGCCTCATTTGTTCAAGATGGGTGATAACACACTCTCTCACAGGCCCAGTATGATGACAGGGATGCATGTGTGCAGGTGCTCGCAACAGGGTGGGTGCTAATGTGTCACTTGCAGGCCTGAGACATATATGGAAACTATCTGTACACGTGGATAGGTCAGTCGATCTGTGGATTTGCGAAGCTGTATGTTGACAACTTACTGCTTCTCCAGCGCCGTGGAGCACACATCTCACAATCAGGACGTCACTGGTGACCGCTGGTAGCTTTCTGACGAGGAAGCGGCGTTAGGGAGGTGCAATCATTTCCTCTGCCAGATGCTCTCAGCGCCCCATGCTGCTCTCGCTTGGTGACAGTGACCAATGCTGGGTGCTGGCCGTGGGCCCTTTCGCTGTCTGCCTCAGGGCCTTTTTGGGGTTGTGGGGCCTTCTAGGCCTGCAAGCACACACATCCTGGAGGTGTTTGAGGGTTAATATCCCCTTGGCCAACCCTGAAACAATGCTAAACAGGAGGCTTTGGATTAATGTCAAGCCTTCAGACCTTCTGAAAGACGATTCTGGGGGGCCCGCATGTATGGCAGCGGCATTAACCGCAAACTTGCCATGTTTGTCTCTCTCCCTCTCCCACTGTTCCTGCTCCCTAACTCCTGCTTCCTGGGGTCACCTCCCAAGTCAACCGCCTGGACCAGAGGATTTGTCCCAGGCTCTGCTTTAGCGAGGGCCTAAACAGAAACGGCCATCGGCGACATCTGGATTCAGCTCCAACATGTAAAGCCCTTGGAAGTTACTACACCTGTCAGGACAGCAAGAAAAACACTGGACAGACTGAAAGCCAACGACCTCTTTGGGGCCCATCAGGACTAAGTGTGCATGGCAGCCGCCACCCCAAGGTCCGCAGGGACAGGCACGTCCACAGGACTCAGAGATCCGCTGACCCAAAGTGGAAGCCGCCGGAGCTGCCTGCTGGGAGGAAGACGATGGGTTGCTGACCGTGGACCGGGAGCAGAGGGAGGGGTCCTGGGCCTGCCCTGTGGCAGCTTCGCCTCCGGGTTCTCGGTGAGGCTTCGGAAGGGCCCGGTTCTGGCTCTGGCAGGGGCGGGGTCAGGCTCGCCAGTGTGGAGTAAGCCCATGGTACTCTCCCAGGAATGGCCTCTGCCCAGAGGGGCAGATTCTGTGCGAGCCTCATCCCAGAGTCACGGCCGGTAGGCCCACTCCCTCTTACTCCTGTCCCCTCCAACGGTCCCGTCTGTCACCTGTCAGGACCCGTGGAAACACTCGAGGTCACAGGCCCCTCCTACGACTGAAATTTAATTGGGGGATGGTAGAACAGCCCTCCCCACCACGGCACCACCACGTGAATGAGGATTAGATCTAAAAGAACAAAACCAGACCGTGAGGAAGAGGCAGGGGAGACAAACACAAGGTCGCTAGAGGAGTCCTAGGCCTCTGGCACCCACAGCAACACCGAACATGAAACACAGCCCTAAATCTCCACGCTGCAGACGTCCCCGATGCAACGTATCCAGCTTTCGACAACAGTAACGAAAATCCAAGCCAAAAGTCAGATAAAAAATGGAAAAGCACGAAACCAGCCTCATCCAGACTCGGGTCTGACCCAGATGTTGGAACGATCAAGGAGAAAATCTGAAATGACCGACGAGCATGTTAGGAGCTGGATGTTTGTCGCCCCAAAACTCACGTGGAAGCCCTAGCCCAAAGTGCCTGTGTTCAGAGATGGGGCTTCTAAGGAAGTAATGAAGGTCACGTGACACGGTCACGGGGGGCCCTGATCCAATAGGATGGGTGTCCTGATAAGAGACACGTAACTGTTCCTGCCACGTGAGGCCGCGGTGAACAGGTGGCTGTCAGCCAGCGAGGGGTAGAGAGCCTTCACCAAGAACTACGTCAGTGGTCACCTTGACCTTCTCAGCCTCCGGAACTGGGTGGAAATGCCATATGGATATCTGTCCATCGATTGTGGGCGAAGCCCCCCGCTGACACGAGATGTTAATAACGGGCGACTGGACGCAGGCCCATGGGGACTCTGTGCCATCCCCATCTGCGCAAGTTCTTCAAACAGAAAACTTCTGACACCTTTGTCTAAGTCTCCTAAAGCTTGCCTTGCGTTACGATGGGGCAGCCGACCCAGGTCTGTCATTCTGCCCTCGGGTGGGAGAGTCCGCGACACGTACATGAACTCGCCCGCTCTGAGTGAGACGTCCTTGTGGCTCCATTGCAGAGAAGAGGAAGCGGGTACAGGAAAGCGAGGTGACTTGTTCAAAGCCACATCGCTCCTAAGTTCTGAGGTCAGAACGTGTCCTCGAATACTTTCATTCCCATTATACAGGAGATGTGTTTCCAAAGTGATCACGTAGCTGTGGAGGTCACCGCTTAACACTGCACAAAGTTGTGGGCAGCCCAGCGTTTGGACTGGTGCTCGCCCACCCGCCTCGTGTGCAGGTGGCCTGATCCCTGTGCCCTCGTCTGTCACGTCATCCACTGGGTAGCCTTGGGTAAGTCCCCTTAGCCTTCTCTGCCCCATCTCCTCACCTGCTAAATGAAGGGATTGGACTAGACCAGCTGTAAGGCACCTGTTATTCTGTATTTTGTGAGTGTTAAGATTTTTTCATTCTTCGAGTTAACGAGGGCCTTTCTAATACTTATTTTAATGACTGTCCCAGAAAAATAATAGTCCCACCTACCTCCCACTCCCATCTGCCCATTCTTTATGACGCTTTCATGCAATTGTTCCCTGAGGAGCAGGAGCAATGATCGTCAACACCCGAG
This sequence comes from Pteropus medius, assembly GCF_902729225.1. Lineage (NCBI taxonomy): Eukaryota > Metazoa > Chordata > Mammalia > Chiroptera > Pteropodidae > Pteropus > Pteropus medius. Next base: position 5,010,677 of record NW_024351731.1, read on the forward strand.
GGAGGCTGGTTAGAGATTGCGCTTAAACACCGATATGCCAAGTACACACCGGCACACACGTGCACACGCAACAGCAGGCACTTTGCCGCACGGCCTCACGTGAAGCCTGTCCTTGGGTTTGCCACCACCCTCCCCTGTCTGTTACAGAACAGAGGATGTTAAAATCCTGACACGATGCTTCACACGTTTTCAGGGTTAAGAGCTATTTTAAAAACTAACATAAATGCAGCCCTCACCGTAGAAGGGGCAGCGTGCTTTGCCTGGAAGAGGAGGGGGCGTGTTCTGGGTGTGGCTTTGCCTTTCCATGAGTTTTAGCCAGCATGCCTGTCCAGGGCTCTACTGAGCATTCGGTCCACTGCCTGGCGTCCTGTGTATCTCATGAATAAGGTACCCGCTTTACACAACAGGAGGATCGGCGATCATAAGATACAAGTTGTGTGAAATACCGTGATAGCCAGGTGCTCCCGGCCAGGTGGTAAAGCATGGAACAGCCAGCAGCACTGGCACCCAAGGGCTTCCCGGGCCCAGCATGCACCTCTCGCTTCTCACTCTCTAGACCACAGTCAAATACCAGCGCCTGTCAGTCAGACACGTCCTGCCTTTCCCGCCTCCCCATTTGGCCCAAACCCACGGTCTGTTTGAACGTCAGCCAATCAGAACGGGAGGCATCACTGTGGGAGGAGCTTCTGTGTTTGTGCTGAGGACAGACGGGCCTTGTTTCACATGCTATCCTGACACATACTGGCTCCCCGATGAGGACGGGTGAGTCGCCTAACATCCGAGCTACATCTACACACTGGTAAAACGGGAGTCTTTTATGTAGCGACTTGGCTTTTGGGTCAGAATTTGTAAGGTACCGTAAGAAAATAGCCAGGCCTGTAGTAGATAACAAAACACAGTATATATCATAACCCAGTTCAGCCGCCATGAAGCTGGTTCAGATCTGTTCCACCTCGTACCTCATCCAGAAGTGATCTCTTAAAACCTAACTTTATCAGTTCTTCTCCCGAGCTTCTCAATTTTCTCTACCCTGCACTTGGCATGTCTTGCCCTCTTGCTAGACCGTGAGCATAATCTTCATCTGATTCAATTTTACATCCCCCACAGGGCTTGGCAGACAGGAAAGGTTCAATAAACACTTAAGAAATGAACAAATAAGTGATTGCTCAGGCTGATTCCAGTGCAACTATGGGATCGGCATTCCACAAGCATCCTGAGAAAGGGCTCTGCTCCAAGTTTCATGAAATTTGCTGCATTTGCAATAATGACTTAGAGGCAGCTCTCTCCGTGGAGTCCACACAAGCCTGATTAAACCCCACGCACGCAAAACAAACCTTCACTCTCACCAGGTGGCCTGAGGATTACTCCAAAGTGTCCTTTAAAGAAGTCTCTGTGTTACCTAAGGTTACCTCGGTTGGCCTGGCTCTCCAGATGTCACCAAGCAAACCGTGTCCGTGACCAGCAAGCTCCAAACAATGCTGCGGTGTCGTGAGAAAAGCTTTGTCATCCTCAGCTAAAATCGTACGGGCCTGTTATAAGAGTAGCCATTCCTGAAAACACAGCCAGAATCCCACAATCCCACATTCAGAGCCTCCGGTTGCTGACGTCTTGGCTCTCAGGATGAGCGTCCCCAGCCAAGGAGATGGGATCTTATCAGACTCGGTCCCCAGTGCTTGGGACAGTAAGTTCTTGGCTTAAAAGTATTTCCAGGATCCACCCGCTTGCTGTCTGCTGGAGCGTCCAGTGCAGCCGCCACATTTGACAGGTGGAGACGCTGAGTTTCGAGGGGGCGGGGGCGGGTCTCCAGCACAGGCACCAAGGGGCCGGGGCTCCTGTTCTGAGCTGCTACAGCACGTTCCCGCCTCCAGCGTGCAGACGGGGCCACTGAGCCAGACTTCTTTCAGCAGGCTGTGAATAAACGTGGCTTCTCCGCTCCGAGAGGTGAATGTGGTTCCTAGGGCCACTCAATTCTGAGTCCGAATGTAGATAGCAAATGTCCTGGACCACCTAAGCACACTCGGGGTCAGAGGTGGCAGGAGCGTGCAGGCACACGAGTCTGATGAGGACAGAGGTGACCACTGGCAGATCTAGCCCTTCAGGCCCTGATGGGCCACAGAAGGACACGTCCGGGCTGGAGACGGGAGGTGTGGGATGCTCAAGGCTGGTTCTCACTGTAACTCAGGACGTGGCACGGAGCTGCAGGACATCCTGTGCCTCGGCTTCTCCGTCTCTGCAGTCTGGGGGGTTAACGGAGCTGTCTTCTGCGTCTGTGCCAGCTCTATCGCGCTCAGAGTTGTGACTTCCCAGATGATCTTTTGGCTTTAGTTAAATAGATGTGCATAGAATTGATTCCTGCTGAAAGACAGGAGGAAATAGAAGGAATGCTTATCGAACTGTCATTATGTACTAGACACCGGGAGGTGCCACCAGCTCTTCCTTCTGTGACAGACTCGTGGCTTCGGCTCCTGGAAACCCTGCCAGCAGCAGCCTTCATCTGTCTTCTCCTTCGGGGCTTCCCGAGCTGCCGAAATCTACGGGACCTCTGAGCCAATCCCGGCACTCTTGGTCCCTTTCGTCCCTGACGTATGGGTCTGATTTGGGGATACCTAAACATCGCACGTGTTAGCCATCCTCCCACCTGTTACCTGCTACTTAATCTGACAGATACTCGGGATATGCCATGTGACAAGACTTCAGACATGGCCCCAACAACAATTTGGGGCATTTCCTTAGTGGATGTCATCATCCGCACTGAGCCGTTGGGCCCCGATGGCCAGGTCCGTGTCTTGAGGACATCGACAGCATCCGTGGCCCAGTATCGAGATGGGGCCAGATGCTCGGCAGACACGCCCCAGGCGGAGTGACCCCCCATGCCGTGTTCCAGGCGAGGGGTGGGCCTGCACCTTGCACAGTGGCCAACTCCTCCTTCCCAGGCTGGCATTCCCACTCGGGATGTGAATCACAAAGGAGCACACCACACCCTAAACTCGCCACTTGTCCCTCTATGGCCGGTTGGTTCCCCAAACCCTGCACACCACCGAGCATGAGGCTCCAATCCCCACCACCCCACTACCTGGAACCCCGTCTGTGCAGTCGGCCCAAACTGCCTTGCGCAGGAATCTGCAGAGAAACCAAATGCCCCCCTTGTAAAGAAGAACTTAGGATTTATGGAAATTACAACTAGGAAGTGTTATATGTGTAATGATGGCAGATCTTGCCTGTGAACGAAGAAGTCCAAATTCAAAGAATGAGTGTTGCTTGTTAAAATACCCATGGCTATAAAAAAAAAAAATCCATAGCCAAAGGAGAAAACACGCACAGACCATCGCTGGTTGAGCCGGGGTAAAACCCTCCCTGCCTACCCATCGTAGTGACTGTTTTGGAAGGCAATTTGGCAGCATAACTTCCAGAGCCATGGAAATATTTATATTCTTTGACCCAATAATTCCCTTCTGGGAACCGAGCCTAAGGTAAAATTCTATGTCTGAGAAAGAAAAGCAACATCTATGTTCAATACACCCCTGAAGCACTATTGTTAATGGAGGAAAACTAGAAAGAGCCTTAAATAATCAATAACAGGGAAATGGGTTTATAAATCGTAGCATATACGCTCACTGGACTGGCAGCGCTTTTAAATGAGTTAAGGAAACTTATTCCTCGGATGCGAGTGGAAGGAAAGCAGGACGTGGTGACGTCACATGCGTTGTCCAGGTCCAGTGGGGAGTCCATCCTTTGCCGCCATCTTCAAACTGAGGCTCTCAGGTCTGGGATCAGTGTCCTCCACGTTCCTGGGCGTTTCCGGAAATCACCGCAGACCGCCACCCCAGGGCCCCCCATTGCTCCTTCGCTCCTTCATGCCGGTCTGTGCTCAGGTGTGCCCCGACTCTCCTCTCCAGAACAGCCTTGAGCAGCTCCGCCTGGAGCTGCCACCCCACGCCCAGGTGCCGGAGACAGGGCGTCTTCATCCCTTCTTGCCCGTGATGCAGAAGGCACACGGAAGGGCCCTGGTGAGCAGTCACCCTGGCAGGGCTCACGAGTAGGTGCGTCCCGGGCAGGTGCCCACAGGCCAGGCTGCCGGTGGGTGCTGACCCTGCAGCAGAGCTGTCAACGGCACTGAGCTCCCTGGGGTCTTGAGCTCTTGCTCCCCATGTCGGGAGAGGGTTTTAAAGAAGGCAGGGCCTGTGCAGGCCTGCTCGTTGGTTCCAGGAGACGATGCCTGTATGTCTCAGGGTTTCGAGTGCTCCCATCACTCCCCAGTGCCGCTCTGCTCAGCCGAATGCCTTTTCAAACAGCCAGACGCAGCACAAGGGCCAGGAGACCCAGGGGAGTTTGCACCGAGTGGGCAGCTGCCCTGCACTAGACACTCTCCACAGCAAACAGCGTCTTCTGTTCATGGCCCCTCATAGTATTACTCTATGACCTGACATGGGACAAAGGAACCTGGAATAAACGAGTTACCCAAGTACAAAGTGGTTCATTTGTTCATTCAGTCATTCAACAAATATCTAAGCACATGCTGTGTGCTAAGCACTGTTATGGATGGTCTTTTGGGGCAGTTTAGCTCAAAAGCATCAGACTTTGGAATCAGATCCTTCTGCATTCAATCCAGACTTAGCCCATCTCTTACGAGCTGGGGTGCCTTGCTCTTCCCAAGCCTCAGTCACCCCGTCTGTTGACTGAGGATTCTGAAGCCTGTCTTCTTGGGCAATCACTGTGGTACTTGGATGAGGTTAAGGGGACAGATCATCTCGTGATGGGCACATATTAATGGCACCGTAAATACTGGGAAGTCATCAAGTAGCACGAAGGACAAAGGTTCTCCTGAAAGTCGTTGCTTGGAGAGGGAGTCGAAAGAGGTAGGAAAACATTCAAGAGAAAAGTACACAACCCAACGTAGTGCATTTACGTGGAAGGGCGAAATGGTACCGATGGTTTCTCAAGAATGAAGCGTGCGTGAAGATTGCCCACGGGCTTTTTAAAAGCAGATCTCAGACCTCAACCCAGAGATCTTGGTTAAGTATCATCTTGTCCAAACCAAAGAATGAGTACTTTTAAAAGCACCTGAAATCATTCTTTGCAGCTGATCGGTTTGTGGACTCTCCTTTGAGAAGCTCTGGTGTAGACATGTGGATTCAGATCAACTCTGTCCTCAGGTTGGAGCTCTGATCTACCTTTGTGCCCTTAGATGAGTCACTTAAGCTCTCTGAGTTTGACTCATAAGTAATAAAATGTGATTTACCATTGCTTTCAAATGATCGTGAACGTGGACATTATTGGGGGCTGTAAAGTGCTATAGAAAAAATAATGTTATTTGTTTTCCATAGAGGATGAGGCATGGCTCAGTCTGGCAGTTGGCTTAGGGCCTCGTGGGGTTACCTGACCAAGCTAGTCATTGCTAATAAAAAGCATCGTGGCTCAAATACCTGGAATGCAAACCTTTCATTTAAGGTGTTGTCCAACTGACTCGTGTGTGGTTCATTTAAAAAGTACGTAACTTCTCTGAATCCAAAGAGATTAGCCAGGTGGAGCAAGTCCCTTGGCCTCCCAAATCTCAGGTTCACGTGTGTAACGAGGGAGCTGGCGATGCTTTCAGGCCCTGCCTGTGAAAATATTTTGCATACTGACACTGCAGATGGCACTGGGCGACATTACGGGGAGGGTGGTTGTGGCCCCATTTTCTCTGCTGTGAAGCAGCTCATCGCTTCTAACTCACCATCCTCATGAGGGTGTCAAGCAAATGGGAGCAGATAATGAGTATGAAATGCTCTGAGCGCGAAGAGCTGAGAAAGTGTAAGGGAAGATGCTCGCATTCACCCGGAGGGAGCAGGTCACGCAGCCTCTTTGCCCAATCAGGATCTGCCAGTCAGGTGGATCCCAAGATTCTGCCGTTCTAACAAGCCCCCCAGCGATGCCAAGGCTCCTAGTCCATGGACCACGGCTTGTTTTACTCTGCTTAGCTTTATCGTGCTTCACGGGTATTGTGGATTTTTTACAAACTGAAAGCAAGACCATCCGCCAGCAAAAAAATGATGTCTCGCTTTCTTGCGGTAGTCTGGAACTGCACCTGTGACGTCTTCGAGGCATGCCTGTGCTTGGAATGGTGAGGGCGTGTTAACGAGACACCCCTGTGATCTGTGTGCACATTGGAGTTTGAGAAGCTCTGTGCCACATCTGGCATCTTTAGCTCACGTCAGCGCGCTCGAGGTAGTGACTCTTATAATTGTCAGTTTAGAGATGAAGAAACCAGGCTTATGAGGCCGTGGTCTCACGGTGGGAACACAGTAGGTCTGGACAAACCTACTGTGTTCAGAGCCCACAGGTTCGAGCGGGCTCAGCACTCTGACAACCACGAGAGGAGCAGGAGGAGCTGCCACCAGTGGGGCGCGGTGGTCAGCGACCTTGTGCTGGCCTTAGTCGCGGGCACCTGGGTCATCTCCCTGTCCTCTGCGCTTGAAGCCGAACAGTTGAGCCCCACCGCCCACAGGGATATGGGCTCAATCCCTTTCCCTCTTCCCTCCCTGGTCCATTAGGCTTGGCAAGCGCCTGAGCGTCAGACGGAGCTGCAGAAAGTGCAGACTTTCCTGTTCCTGCTCTGCCCGGGGCTGTGAGAGCCTGTGAACGCGCACCGGCTCCAACGCGTCCTTCAGCACCACGGACAGGGGCGGCGGCACCTTCACTCTGGCTCTCAGCGGTCTGCCAGCAACCTCCAAGGCTATTTGAGGGCACAGAGAAGCTAAACCTGTTTTCCCCTAAACCCTTTAATTATTGTAAAAATAGAAGGCCCTCAACCACAGTCATCCAACTCGATAACCATGAATAATGCGCGTTAACGCACGGGCTAAGAATAGGAGATGGGGGTGCCGATTAAGCCAGCCGTGAGCAGCCGGGATTGGGCAGACTGCGTGTGTGGGACTAAGAGATGTTTATCCAAACACACTCATCACCCGTATCTGCAGATGCAGATGCCAAATAATGCATCAAACAGGCCGCTTCACATCCCCGGCACAGCAGCAGCAGCATCGCCTGGAACGAAATCCTGGCGTTGGAGCCCAGCGATCCGTTTTAGCAAGTCCTCTAGGTGATTCGGATGTTTTGTCTAAGAATCGCAGTTTTATTTCAAAATGACTTTAAATGTCAGTAATTTCACCGACCCTTGCAAAGATGTCTAAAGGGAAGGGGAGGAGCCAGCACTGGCCCGCATGAAGGTTGAGTCTCTGGTGCCATCCACGCCCCCTGCTAGTTGTGTAACCTTGGGCAAGTTGTCTTTCTGGAGGGTCGGGAGGTCTGCTGATACCATGTGCCGTTCCAGTCTCTCTATGTGTAACAGCCCAGTGAAAGGCACTGATGCCTTCTTTTAAGCAAGAAATCAATATTCTGTAGCACATCAAATCAAGGTCCTGGACGACCAGTGTTTCACAGTCCAACAAATCTTTGTCCTGCTGACTCCAATACCCCCATTGTGTTCATTAAGAAAGAACGAAGGAAATGAACTGTATGTCAGTTGTCCGTTCCACACCTGTTTTACCTGTAGCATTACCCAAGAAGAGTACAAATCCCCCTCCGATGTTTGGAGCCCACACCTGTTTCCGCTGAAGGACAGGACTTCTGAGGAATACTGTCACTTATCTGAGCCCCTCCCTTCTCTTCACAGACCCCCCACATAATAAGGGACCCAGTGACCTCTACTGTCTACTTTTGGCTCCAAAACGTCTTTGAATCTCAGAATTTCGAACAGAGTCTCACTTTGAAAAACATCAGAGAATGATCCACGTTCAAAGTCCCTTTGCTCATGTGCCGCTCACACTGTAAGAGGGTGCCCATGTCACTCTGAAGTCGGGCGGTGACATCATAGAGCGTGCCGAGCAGCGTGGGCCTGCGGGGAGACCCGAGGCTTTGCGGGGGCTGTCTGTAGGTAAGCCGTGGGGCAGGGTCGGGCCACTGGCTGGCTCAAGCTCTCTTCTCTGATGAGAAGTTGAGTTCGCTGGGGACATCACCACTAGCTACTGCCTCTGCTCTGTGAGCCACACAGTGAAAGGATGACCTCTCTACAACAATCTTTTTCTCTGTTAAAAACTTCACAAGGACTCCCTGCTACCCACAAATAAAGCCAAAGTCTGTAGGTTTTCCAGACCCTTTCCCGCCTGCCTTCCTGTAGCTGGATCAGTGGTTCTCAGTGGGAGGGGATTTTGCCCCCTCCTACAAGGGACATTGGGCAATATCTGAAGACATCTGTGGTTTTCACAAGTGGGTAGAGTCTGGAGATGCTGCTGAATCTTCTACAATGCACGGTACAGCCCCGCACAGCAAAGGTTTATCCACCTGAAAATGTCAATAGAACGAAAACTGAGAGACCCTGAGCTCAATTCTGCTGAGCTCAAATGCCTCTTCCAAGAAGCAATCTGGGGCTGCATCTTCTTCCCCAAGAGGATGTAGGGGCCCCAGCTCTGGTCTCCCACGGAAGTAACCAAGAGGGACTGAGGAGCACTCACCCCATTGACTTTATGAAATAGCAAATCCTCGTCACTGTCTATTTTCTCTTCCAGGCAAAAACTGGGATCAGCTCACTTTTGCTTTGTTTTTTAACCTTGAGGGGTGCAGTGTTGAATTCGTCATACCAACCCATTAATAGAACTTATCTTCCTTGATCTACGCAGCATCTCAAAGTTGTGGCACATAGCAGACTCTATAAATAGTTGTCCAATCGGTGACACATAGGGAGATTATTACTCACTGTTGCTTTCCTGCTACAACCACTTGGTATGAAAAATAAAACTCAAACAGACATCTGGTGCCGTGCACAGTGCAGGACGCTTACCCGCTGTGAGGGGAGGACACTGGGCGGGGCTAAGCCAGGTGGGTGTGAGTGCCCCTCGGTCACTACCTTGTGTTTGTGCCAGTGTGTGAACTGGGTCCCTCGACCTCTGAAATGTTGCCTGTCCCAAGTCCGTGGCAGGGTGGGAAGGATCCTTCTTCGCTTCTGAGGACTTGAGGACAGCGAAGCAACACTTGGGGATCGGACAAAGAAGTTTTAGGGACGTTGGGGGACCCAGATTTAGAAAAGGCCAAGAACGCGATTGTCTGAGGTTCTGCTGGCGGCACCACGTAGCCTCAGTTGCCAGACACGAACCTCCATCACACGTGACCTTCCTAATCTGAGCGCTGGGTTTTTCCCTGTAATCTAAGCAGCCGGCCACCACGCGGTCAGCTGCTGCACCGAGCCTTGGCACTCCGCTGCGCGACACTCACGCTCCATTCCTGTTTTGGAGATCTCAGGGCAGCCATCGTAGGAAGGCAGGACCCCCAGGACACAGAACGGCCTCGCTGTTATTTCGGCTCGGACTCCTCACGTGCTGATCCCCTGTCAAGTTCATGGCCCCAGTAAAAATGGAAGAAAACCATAAAAAACTATGAACTTATTGTCGTGCGATCCAAAAACCCTGTCTGCTGCTGAGTCCACGAACTCAATAAAATTCCGCTGAATCTCTTTTATTTGCTCGCTGGACTTTCTCCAGGTCACAGGCATGAAATCGGGACATAAAATCCATATGAGGTTTTATTTATTGCCATAAGCATTTCAGCGAAGATGCTGAAGAAACGTCATCCCGGTCACGCTGTTTCCGGCCAGCTCCCAAGATTTTCGTCACCGGCGTAAGCTTGTCTTCGCGAGACGTGTTGCCTATTTGTCCCCACGTCTTCCCTGTAACTCTGTAAGGCCCTCGTGGGATACAACCCAGAGTCCACTCGGGCACTCACACCACTCCACAGCCTTGCCGCATAACGCCCACGGCTCCGTGCTCCCAGGAAACAGGGATTGGTAAGAAGCCCGCGCTCTTCCAGCTTCTGGCTAAGGGCTCTCACTGCCTCTCACTGAGCTCTTAACTACGAAGATGTCGCCTCTTTTACCTCTAATTTCAAGTCTTTCTTTTTCCTAGTTTAGCTCAAAGCTTGTCAATGTTGCTTATTTCAAAAAAAAAGCTCTTTGATTCATCGATGTATTGTTTTGCTAGTTTATTTCTGTTTTAATCTCTATTATTTCATTCCTTCTGCTAACCTTGGGCTTAGTTTATTATTTTCTAGTCCCTTGAGGTATAAAGTTAGATTGTTCCTTTATAGCGATCTTTATAAATGATGCTATTTATCGCTACAAATTTTCCTTAGTACTGTTTTCGTTAAGCACCCACTGTATGCCCACTCACTCCGAATGTGCATGCGATATAATGTGACATGGATCCTGACCTGAACTCTATCGAATCTCACGCCAGGCTTGTTCCGAGCAATCTATCCAGGAACAAGAGGACAGAGCATCTCCCAAAGACAGGTGATGAGGGAAAAGGAAGTGACCAAAAACTACAGGACGTGAACAAATAAGCAAACCACCCGCAACCCGGAGCTTGCTCTGCAGGCTCTCAGAACACAGCAGGCTTCCCCTCCCTCTTCTGCCTCTCAAGGCCACCCGGACCCACGCCCTCCTCCCCTCTTCCCAGCCCCCAGCTCGGGCTGCAGATGTCTCTCTTGGGCCCTCCCTGATTTCCCCGAAGAAGCCTTGTGACTATGGACGGCTACACCTAGATCCATGGACACCACCGAACACAGGAGAGGAGACTAGTTTCCAAAACGAAGGGCAGAAGCAGCTGGTGACACAGGCATCAACCCGTACTCTCGGAGCAAACGGTGGTGGGATGCTGAGGACAGCCGGCATTTTGGACCTGAGAGACGGGGGTCTGGGTCCTGAAATTTAGCTGGGTGAACCTTAGACCTGTTAATCACCATCTCTAAACCTCAGTTTTCTCACCTGTAAAAGAAAAAAATGGGACTTAAGCTTTGCGGTTTCTCATTTTAATAATAATCATCGTATTTTACAGCCCACTTACTAGCAGTGTGATGCCTGGTCATCTCTAAATCTCTGAATCTAACCTCTGGACTATAACATCGTCCTTCTTGAATCGAGGATGACATTCATGTTCTTGAAGCATTAACATAAGAATTAGATATAAACGGTTAGTCTCCCTTGCACTTAGCAGAGAGTAGGCGTCCAAAACCTGAGAGTCACACTCGAAACTAACAAAATAAACGTCGATGACAGAAGGTGAAGTCAGAACTATAATCCCTTGGGGCATCAGACTCCACGCTGATGAGTCTGCTCAGCACAGAGCAGCTCTGAGGGACAGACTGCTCAGCAAGGCCTCTTTGCACCTGAGTCACCACTGACCTCCCACAGCCTGTGATGCTCTGGCTTCGCTTCCCCAGAGGGGCTGAGAGGTGGCTGAGACCGACCAAGGTGGCTGCAGGGTGATCGGGCTGGGGGTGGAGTGATCGTTCATCTATACAGCGAGCAGTTTGGACACGATGATGCTTAACAGCCTCCCCAGGTGGGGCGATCTGAGATCGCTGAGGCCCGGGGCGAGGAAGTGGCTAAGCCCAGGCAGAGCTTGCTTTAAACACTGCTGAAGGAAGTGGCCAACTGCAAGAGCGTGGGGGAGCGACCGGGCTGGAAGTGACAGTCCGACGGCCAGTGCCTCCTGCCGGGACTAGAAACATTTGTGCGTGCCAACGTTTGGGAGCTCATCTTCCTGCATTTCTAGTTCTACTTCTATGGATTTATTCAGCCATGCCGGATATCTTTATGGCTTTCGATAGGTCTGCCTAGATGAGAACGGGATTGCACACCAACAAGTCTGTGAGCACGACAGGACCACTTCTCACTATGATTTACTGAAGCGGCTTTTGGTTCAATTACCCCTTCCTGTGCAGCTGCCGAAGTTACCTCTGCGAAGCTGCAAGTCCAAGGCGCTCAAGAATTCATCAAGGTGAAGGCTGCCCACCCACCAGGCGGTGGACTCGGCTCTCCTGAGAAATCCGCACAATCGCCAGGCTACTGCTTCCAGGCTTGACCCATCGTCCCCGAGGAAAGCAAACACTGATCACAGTGACGTGTGAATAAGAAACGACATTCTTAATGTGACTCTGCCTTTTCCAAACTCGTGGACACAAATCCGGGCAGTTTTTCCCTCTCAGAAGGAGTTACGTGTATCCCAGGACCCATACGGCTCGTGAGCAGTTTGCTGAATCAAAAGGAATGTGAAACATTAAGCTCAGGAAAAACTTGGCCTGCAGGATCCCCCCAAGTCTCCCCCATTTCTCCCTTCCCCTCTAGTCCTGCTGCAAACCCCCCTGAAAACTCATCGCAAACTCTAAACGCCCACGCCAACTTCCAAGCGCTCCCCAAACTCCTCTGCTCTCTCCCAGTCCAGACCCACTGGGCTCTCACATCAGAACTCCCCGCCAGAAGAACTCTTAGGAGTCCCAGTTTGGAACAGACGCCATCCGTGGCTTCCCACTCCGGAGGGGTGGGAGGAGCCCGACCTCTGCTTGTCGTCAAGGTCCTTGGGCTTGACAGCCAGACCGCTTCTCCAGCTGTCGTCCGCGTCCCACAAGTGTCATCCTCCCCAGCCCTTCTGAACTATTCAGCTCCTGACTCAGTTCTCAGCATCTCTCCTCATCTCGTTTATCTGCCACCTGCCTATCGTAGCTCCTTTTCCGGAGCTGCCCCACGACCTGCCTGTATCAGCTGCATTCCTGGAGCTTAGCAGAAGTGCCACCTCCTGCGTGGAAATCTTCCCTGAAGATTTCTGCTTCCAGCCGCGACCGAGTGGCTGGGGACAGAGCCATGCAAGCTCCCAGGGCAGAGAGAAAAGTCAAGTAAAATGCCAAAAGCTCTGTCTGAAGGTGTCAGACAGCTGTGGCAGCTGTCCTGAGAGCCAGATTCTGGAGAGAAGGGAAGTGGAGGGTCATCGGCCCACACTCTCCCTGCTTTTTCGTCAGTGTACCTTGCTCCCCGGTAAGCACAGGAGCATCCCACATACAGGACCTGGCAGGGGGCTGCTGATAGAAGGCAGAGAAGCCAGCAGAAGGGGAAATCTGCCTGGGCAGGAGTCCGCGGCTGTCAAAGCAGCCAGGACTCGGGATCCAGATCCCGAGAGAACCTGGACACAGGCAGCAAAAAGCCACTGAAGGAACGGAATAACACTGAGCATCGCCTCGAGGAGCTGCAAAGACAGACTTGGAGTTCACAGCCCATGGAGAACTGGTCCTAGCAAAATCACCAGGAAGGACCAAATAGCCTTACAACTTAGAGACATCTCAGCCCCCGATTGGGTCAGGGTGAGTTGACCCCAGGCTGTCTACCTAGCAGAGGGTGACACCTTCAGAGGCTCTACAGCAGGTACCAGTCTGTGGCCTGTTAGGAACCGGGCCGCGTAGCAGGAGGTGAGCGGTAGACCAGCGAGTGACACTTCGTCTGTATCTGCAGCCGCTCCCCATGCCGGCATCACCACCTCGGCCCCACCTCAGATCGGCAGGTGTTAGATTCTCATAGGAGCACCAGTCCCTGGTGCCACAAAGGTTGGGGACCGCTGCTCTACAACGTTCCATATGCAACATCTTGAAACATCAGCTGTGTTAAGAAACGACATCAAAAGGGGGAAAAAGACAATGGGAACAGACTCGGGTGACGTGGTTATCAGAATCCCGGGACGAGATCTTTAAAGGAGCTGTAATTACTATGTTTAAGAAAATACGTGACCATGAACTGGAGGGGTTCACCAGCCGAACTATACCGAACAGAAATCGTGAACCCGAAATGCGGCCTTGAAAAATAAGGAGATCCTGCCATTTGTGACAACGTGGACGGACCTGGAGCCCATTCTGCGAAGTAAAATACGCCAGTGACAGAAAGACAAAACTGCGTGATCGCACTCGTTTGAGGAGTCTCGAATCGTCACAGAAGCAGAGGACACGGCGGCAGCCGCCCGGGGCGGGGGGCGGGGGGCAGGGGAAACGGGCAGCCGCCGGATGGGGAAAAGTTTCAGGTCTGCTAAACAGTGAGCATCTCTGTGCCGCGAACTTCAGACTGAAGAGGGCGGACCCCGTGACACGCGCTGCGTGCGCTTGCGCAGAGAATCGACAGGGACGCGGGAAGCCCGAGGCGTGGGATGCGTGTCGCCGTGATCGTGGCGATCGTGTCGTGGGCGTCTGCGTCTGTGCACACGCATCCGGCTGTGCACGTCAAGCGTGTGCACTTCCCTGTGTATCAGCTAGGCCTCAGCACAGCTGCGAAGAAAAGAAAGAAAACGAATGTGTTCAAAAGCGTGTTCAGTGTGAAAAACAACACTGTCAGAAGACGTGGCGTTTGTTTCTCTGCAGGGGGCGGCGAGGGGAGATGCAGACGCTGAGCTTCCTGACCAATGTAGGGCCGCAGTAGAGGTCAGGGTCAGGGCCGAGGCCGTGCTGCTGTGGCAGCGGGTCTCCCGTTTGCGCAGAAGAGTTGTCCCTCTGAGCAAAGGGACGGTCTGCGGTTGTCCTTGCTACCATCACTTTCCTTTTATTATGTTTTTTTTTTAATTCATTTGGATTTTCCTGTTATTTTTTGGCAGACTTTAAGGTCATTACTGTATGTTAAGCAGGGGAGAACTGTGCTCTCACAGCCCTGCATGAAATCAAAGCTCACTGGACGTAACGCGCATTGGAAGACACGTGGGTGCCGAGCGGGTCGGCAGAGTTTGAACGCATGCGCCGTCCCCCGCAGGCTGGGCGCCGTGGCCTCGGCACATAACGTCCCAGAGCTCGCCGGGCCACTCCTTCCCAGGGCTGTCATGAGAATGAATTGAAACAATACAGAAAGCTCTTCACGTTGTAGAAGTCACGTCTGCATCGCCACCGTCACTGTGCCTTTCTGTCATCCTCATTACCGCCCCTCAGATATGCTGATGTACGAAACTTGCCTACCCGGTCAGGCCGCCCGGGGTGGCCCTTGAGAGAGCTGAAGTCCAGCTTTGTCTCCTGAGAGCTCCCTCCCCACACCCCGCTTCCTGGAGGGCAATTGATGGAGGCCACGTAGACAGATTATTCCACGGGAAATGCTCCCTGTGTAACGGTCGGTTCTAGGAGGTTTGACCTTGGGACTTGTCGGGGTTGCCCAGAGGCACAGAGCTCAGGGTAGGCGCTGTGTGGGGGACGCAGGAAGCGGCTGGGTTTAGCGCTGGGGGGAGGGTCGGGGCGCTGCGTCAGGCTGGGTCCACCACTTTCTACCCACGTTAACTCCGGCAGGTTCTCTTTCTGAGCCTCAGTTTCCTCATCTGTAAGATGGGAATGACAGTGACATGAAGCTCACAGGATCGTTAGGAAGCTTAAGTCACTTGACACCCAAGTCCCTTTCTCCAATACCTGAGACTTAGGTTCATAGCCAACAAAGCAGTTTTTAAAAAGATCATTATTTTGCTAACATCAATATCGCTGTCGCTTTCACATAAAGAAGATTTTTCTAATACTAGACTCTGTCCAAGGCATCATTCTGCCACGGTCTTATTCACCAGCTATGTCCGAGTGCCTCCCGTGCTGACGAAGTGGCAGCAAAGGCCGTCCATGGACTTTCTAGAATTTACTTGGTGGGGGCAGGGGGCTGGGGACCAGCATGGTGTAGTAAATGTGTGTGACAGGCAGGGGTCAGAGCCATGGGGCGCCTCTCAGCAGGACTGGAGTTTTGAGGGTGCTCCAGGGGAGGATGGTCAGGGCGGACCTCGGGGGGAGCCCTGGCGGGGGTGGGGAAGCGATTGTCTCAGGGTCCAAGGAAGAGGAGGAGGAGGGTCCGGGCAGAGCGAGGTCGAAGCCGCTGGTGAGGTGGTGTCCAGGCGTCCTCAGGGCCCCCACTGCCAGCCTCGGGTTATCTGATTCTCGAAAATGACCACGAGGCATCTTTTCAAATCGTCTTTTTTCCAGCTTGTTCCATTTTCAAATGAAACTCATTATATCACGTTAAATAATTTGGGAACTCAAATACCCCACATGAAATGAATTGAGCTGAGTTTATTTCCTCCCAGAGGTGGGTGTGAATGCACCCCAAGGGCTGGGTCCCAGGCAGCGGGAGACACCCACGACCCTCTGGATGGCACAGGGGTCCTGCCTTACTCTACTTCCTGCCTCCCTTGTCCAAGGGGGGGATGGGAGGGTGGCCGGTAAGAACAGCTGCGTGTCTAGTGTACTTCGCCACCACTTCAAGAAAGCTGTGCCTCCCGGGTACTGAACAAAGGAGAAAACTTGAACACGAAAACCTTTGAACAACAAGCAATTAACTAGGTGGCAGCCAAGGGCACCGAGAGAAAAGATGAATAGCCTGCAATAAATAAGGGACTCGGTGGAAAATGAAAAATGTTCCCGAGGTAAGTGGACAACAAGGCGAGGCAGCGCGAGAGGAAGGAGCCGGTCCACGCGGAAACCGCCAGAGGCGCCTCGGCAAGCCGTGGCGGCGGCCGCGCCACGTGGCCTCGAGGGGGACGCCCGGAGGGTCTTAACTGCTTGTCGAAGGGTCGTACCCAGTCTGTGTCACATGCCCAGCGATTCCTCCCCAAGAAGGTTCAGCAGGAAGCTGTCTCCTTCCCTCACCCCACCTCACTCCCATGCTGCTCCCCCACCTCCCCACTTACTCATTTCTCTTTCATTCCCCACCCCCACCCCGGCAGGCTCACTTGCTCCAGGTGTCCAACGGCTCAGGATAAAGTGCACAGGAATCTGAAGCCTGTTTCTCCCTCTCGGTAGATGGAGCAGGCCCAGGGCATCCATTCATCAATAAAAGTGTCTGTACATTTTGGTTCTTGTTGGACGAGGGCGCTCTTGATCAAAGAAACAGGAGAAGAGAAAGCAGGTGGAGACAGACGAAAAATCCACTGGACATTCGTCTACTAAGGCCTCCGACTGTTAGCTCAGATTCCAATAATTAACGAGACAAAAATCTCTGTTCTCCACGAGTTCAATGTCTAGAGGGAGAAACGGATGCATAAACCTGTCATCTCAGTGTAATGGCGAAATGATTAGTTAGCCAGGGTGCCCAAGATGCTACAGGAGCACAGGGATTATTTTTGTCACCCAGCCGAGAAGTCAGAGGGGTGGAGGCGGGGTTGGGGGGCTTCCTGGAGGAGGCAAGACCTGATCCGAATTTGGCCAGGTATAAGCTGGTCAGGTAACGGGGTCGTGAAGGCTCGGGGCCTGGGTGAGTGAGTTCCTTCTGGGAAAAGCGGCTCTTTCAGAACGCAGTGGGGTGGCGGGGGCTACAGAGCTGCCTGGGGATGCCGTGGAGGAGGGTGGCCCGGTGGGAGTGTTTGGTTCCCGCCCTCCACGTGCAGTGGGGAGCCGTGGAGAGGAGCAGGGGGCGTGATCAGGGGGACGCTTCCCCATGTCATCCCGAGAGCTGGGTGCGGGGTGAGCAGGGCAGGGCTGGACGCAGAGCGACTCATTCCTTCAGGGACTGTAGGAGAAGTTTCTGGCGAAGCGATGGTGGCTTCATCCTGGGCGGTGACAGGGGAAATGGAAGCCAGCGGTCGGCATGGGGAGAGACGGAAGCACGGAAGGGGTTAGGGATGAGGGGGCCGAAGGCAGGAAGGACCCAGGGTGTGCTGGGGTGAATCTGAGCTGAGCACGTCTACGTTCATATTCAAACTCGGAATAACTAGCATCGCGTGCGAGTTTGTGAGATGCTTAGTAACTAAGTCACGG
Organism: Pteropus medius; assembly: GCF_902729225.1. Taxonomy (NCBI): domain Eukaryota; kingdom Metazoa; phylum Chordata; class Mammalia; order Chiroptera; family Pteropodidae; genus Pteropus; species Pteropus medius. The sequence continues at coordinate 5,028,221 of NW_024351731.1, forward strand.
AACTGTGAGTAACTCAGTTCCATGACTTCGAACCCGAGCCCCTATCTGTACCAGTAGCAGAACCAGCTACATAATTTTCAGGGCTTACTACAAAAAAAAATATAAACTGGAAAAAAATGCCAGTAAACACTAAAATATGACGCTTCTTTCTTCTGAGGCCTCTTCATGTGTTCACGCTGTTTTCTACTTGCTATTTAAATGCCATTCTGGATAAAGAAAAACTTGAATTTTCAGTTATTAGCGTCAATCCTACTGTTTGTCTCTGTAACGCGCAGCGCTGGTCTGACAAGCCAATGTCGCAAGCGGAATCCCCGGAATTCCACGATCCGTACCGGCGCAGCTCGGGCCTCATTCCCAAAGGCACGACGCGCACGCTGCAGACAACGCGCCCGATGCTCTCGTTCCGCTTCCCGAGCTGCGTGCACTTGAAAAGCTCTTTAGTCGGGATTCCCGAGGAGCGAGGAGGAGACCGGGGAAGGGAAGGAACTGAGGATTGTCAGCCGGTCTCTCCGTGTGCTCGTCTTCAGCACAAGTGCCGGACTGGCGCCCGTAAGCAGCTCGGGGAGGGGTCCTTGGTCCTTCCCGTTCCCAGGGCCGCCAGGGCCCCCGTTACTCGGCCGTAGGCGGGACTTGCTTTTCTCGCGCTGGCGTTGTCTCCCCGACGCGTCACCCAGGGAGAGCCCACTGGAATCCGGTGCCCGTGGAGCACTGTCACCATACGTGCACAAGGAGCGGCAGGGAACGGGGGACACACAGCTTGCACGAATCTCCTCTCCTGACGCACATGCTCCCTTATCTCGTCAGACCTGTTACAAACGCAAGTTCAAAGAGAAGCATTTCGGGAAGGCAACAGAGCGTTAAACCAGGCACGGGCCCTCTGAGCGCGGGAAAGCTTGCACACCCGTGAGGTCGGCCCTTGGCAGTAGGGAAACGGAGGCTCATGTGATGGAGACTGTGTCTGCTGCTCCCAGCTCTGTGGCCTTAATTCCAAGTCCCCAGGTCTAGGATTTTTCTCCTGCGGCAGGCAGACTCCCCCCTGAGTCGCGGCCACATGAATTCTAATGACCCCAGCTCTTCGCCGGAACCGAGGAAATGCAGACGCTTCCTGAGGCCGAGCTTCATCGAGTGCCTAAAAGCTGCACCTATTTCTCATTGTGTTTGGATCGACAGGAAGAGGCTTTCATCCCTCCCTCCAGCCCCAACCTGGATGGCGCTTTCTCTAGCTGGATCAGAGGGTGGATGGGGCGGGCCCCGTGTGGGCCCTGGGCCTAAGACAGGGCGCCCTCTCCACCTGCCACTGGATGCCCACGAAGCGGACAGTGGCCTCAGGGTTCGCCTGGCCCCTCAGCGATCCGAATACAGGAGTCGGCTCTAGGCCTCCCCACCAGCCCCTGGTGGCCTGAGCTGCTGCCGGGTTGTCAGGAGGCTCTCTCCCCTCCCTGCGTCTCTTCACATGGTCACCCCCTCTGTGTGAGTGCGTCTCTGTGTCGAGTTCCCCTCTGTATAAGGACACTGGGTCCTGTCAGATCAGGCCCACGGTACTGATCGCATTTTAACTTGATCACGCCTGTAAAAAGGTCACGTTCTGAGGACCTGGGGTGAGGACTTCAACAGATCTTTCTGGATGGAGGGGGTCACGATTCATCCGGTAACAGCAGGGATCCAGCAAAGTAAACCAAGATAAGGCCACGTGGCCTTGAGCTCCGATTGACCGTTAGGAAGAACACGCGCGGACACACGGGAAGCCCCGACTCTGCCCGGGTAAAGCAGGGAGTCCTCCCTGGAGGAGGTAATGCTGGAAGTTTGTTTTAAAGGACAGATGGTTGTTGACTACGAGCTAAAGGACGTTACACTATAGGAAAAGGTATAGACAGAACTTCTAGTAACTTGCAGGTTATCGATGAGACTGAAGTGACAAGGAGTCAGATTATGAAAGTGCCCGATGCCGTGAGGGGCTCTGTGTACAGTTCTGAATGAAGGAGACGATCCTTAGAAATCACGAAAGCAATTAGAATTGGTATTAGACTCTAGGAAAGAGCCGAGACAGCTTTATGCTTTTAATACTGTTATTCTCAGCATAGATAAGATTCTTGTTTATGGTAACTGTCTTCCCAAGAAAAAATACTATAAGCGAAATGGATTGAGATTTCTCATCAGATAAAATGGTCTTACAGTAAATCGTGCTCTTGTTTGAGAACTAATAACAAAAGTTGTAGACAGAGGGCCACAAGTGACACCTGAACCCACCAGAAATCCTATTCTCGTGTTTTATATGGCGTACAAGTTTCTAAAGACTGCAAAGACCAATGGATGAGTCAAACGATAGCCACGCACACTGAATTTACCACGACAGAATCCTGCTTCCTCGTGAGTCTTTCCCTATAAAAAAAAGAGAAAAGCAATAATAAGTGGAAGCTGTAGAGTTCTTTTCAAGGGGCGCGTGGGATTCAGAAAGTGCCACCTCTGTGACTCAGCCCTGAGTTCAGGTCCTTCCTCCCATCAGTGGGTGAGCAGCCAGGGTGAGTCTGAGTCCCTTGGATTTCGTATCCATGAAATGATTATTTTCGAAAATTAAAAAAGGCAATCCCGTGAGATGGACGTTTGTTTAGTTTGGAAAACTGGGCAAGACGATGCGTCAGAAGTGCTTTGGGTCCCTTTGGTCTCTGCGGTCATCTTCGGGCAGCTTGGTCCTTTGGGGGATGCCCTCGTCCTTCAGTCTCTCAGGGTGTCATGTCATTGGAGATCTGTTTGGGGCCTTGTTACGTACATGCAGAAGTGGGCCAGAGTCGGTGGTTCCTGTTCGGGGAATGGCTTCTTATGCCTCTACCTTAAAAGGCACCGCTAGGTGTGGCAAACCCAAGAAACGGGGCTTATTTCGTATTGGGGGCTGAGTTGCATCCTCCCAAAATTCATGTTGAAGCCCCAACCCCCAGGACCTCAGAACGTGTCCTCATTAAGGCACGGGGTCACTGCAGATGTCGTTGGTCAAGCGTAGCTGTGGAGCAGGCTGGCCCCCTCACGGTATGACTGGCACTCTGGTAAAAAGGGGGGCATTTGGGCAGACGTGGCAGGATGACGGGAAGGATGCTGCTACGCACGAGGAGCCACCAGATGCTGGGAGGGAGGCCCGGAGAGGGCCCCTCGCTAGCGCCTTCAGAGGGCTTGGTCCTGCGGATGCCTTCGTCTCGGACAGCCAGCCTCCAGAACTGTGACACGAGGGACGTGCGTCGTTGACGCCTCTGTGCGCGTCGTCACCGCAGCCCCAGCGAAGGAAAGCGTTCTGGAGACAGCCGTGGGCGCTCGTCCAGGCTGCAGCATCGGGCAGACGAAGCGGCTCTGGTTTCAGCGCTGATCGTGACAACCCGCCGCTTCAACTTTGGCAGCCTGCTGGGGTCAGGTGTCATTTAAAGGCCACTTTATTGCCAGGTCTTGTGACTTGATCACAAGGAATCCGCAGAGGCTTTAGCTGGAGACCCCGTTCTGCAAGTCACAGTCTGCCCATCCCGAGGTGACAGCCCGTCTCCAACGACGTGCGAAAGTCAGTCCACGTATCCGGAAAGCAGGGAGCATGGAGAATCTAAGACTCCTAGACCTCGTGCCCAAGCTGTGGAGTCACCTTCTGGTGCTTCGAGTAGCTGGAAAGACAGTCCACAGTTCGCTTGGAGAAGTCAGAACAAAAACCTCTTGAAATATACCCTCCACCAGGGTTTCTGGGTGTGCTTTGGGGTCTAGTTGGGTGAAGACTGATGTTTGGGCAGGCGGATAGGATTAGCACCTGTGATGGTTCATCTTACTCATCAAACTGACTGGGCCATGCAATGCCCGGATATCCGGTGAAGCATGGCTCCCGGTGCGTCCGTGAGAACTTCTAGAAAAGATGAGCACGGGCATGGGTAGACTGACAGTGGTGGGCGTCATCCAACCCACTGAGGGACTAAACGGGACAACATGCAGCGGAAAGGAGAATGTCCTCTGCTCGGCGACCCACGTGGGGCACCCTGTTCTCGGCCCTCAGGCTGGGCCCTACACCGTCGGGGCTCCTGGTTCTCAGAATCTGGACTCGGACTGGAGCTGTACCCCTGGGGCTCACCCGGAGCTCCCCGGCTTGCAGACAACAGGTCACAGACTTCACGGGCCCCCAAACCCCACGAGCCAGCTCCTCATAATAAATTTCTTGTAGTTAGATAGCAATCCAGCTAGTTAGATTGATCTACCGATAGAGGGTGTGTGTGTGAATATATATACTGTTTCTCTGCACGTCCTGACTCATACAGCATCCAAAGTCTTTCTTCTTCGATAATCACGTGCTATTTTCCTTTATCCTTTGGCCAAAACATTGAGAGCAGAAATAGATCACCAAAGCTTGGATACTTATCTTTGTATATTCTTTATTTTCTCATTCCTTAATTTGCTAACTCAAAAACACAAAAAATATGGAGCTTCAGATATATGCCAGCCGCAGATCCAGGGGTGTGGGAATGCAAGATAGAGGGACATGTCCAGCCAGGGCACAGAGATGAGTAATACACCAATCCCAGTTCCTGCTCCCAAGATGCCCCTGGGCTGGTCGGGGAGAGACCCGAGGAGCATCTGACCTTCGGAGAGGGAGAGAAGGCTCTTCTACAGAAGGTGCCCACTCCTCAACCCCAGAGCCTCGGCTCAGGGGCATCGCCGCCCCCTCCTCAAGCTGGGCTAGGAAGGCTCCTGTGAGCCCCGAGTGTCCCAGCACTCCCTAGCTCAGGCCTGACGCAGACGCGAGGTTGAACAAAGTGGATCATCGTGATGCCTAAGCCAGGAGGAGCCAGCTGAGCACAAGGACGAGGGCTGGGCAGAGGAGAACCCCAGACACGCAAACAGCACAATCCAGGTGGGGGCCGTGGGAGCTTTCCAGGTCAAAGTCGTTATCGCTACAAGAAGGCTTTTCACACAGCCCCTCAACACCTGCCACCGGGGTGTGGCCGCTACCATGAGTTTAGTCAAAAAGCCAGCTCCGGTTTCCCCATTGCTGAAAGAGCCCTGACTTGGTTCAGGGTGTCACTGTGCCCGTCCTCACGTGGTGAGGCATGGTTGATCCCTGGCCACTCCATTCACGCCCAGCCTGCTTCGAAGCTAGGGGTGGTCCGCTCGTTGGACAACAAAACACAAGCAGAGACTTGCTGCCGTTATCCTGGAAGAGATTACTTTTTTGATAAAAGAGCAGGAGTGACTGGGCATGGTACCCAACCCACTCCCTAGGTGTCGGATATAGATGTGACACCTGGAGCTGCAGCAGCCCTCTTGCCACGACATGAGAAAGACCAAGAGAATCGGAAAGGTGTGGGCCCCATGAGTCAATAGCAGCGACCACCTATCCCTAGGCTTCTTGTTCTGAAAAAAATAAACCAATCTTTATTTTTGTTTAAATCACTGAAATCTGCTCCTGGCATCTGAATTCATCTATAGTCACGTGTCCCTTCGCTTCTAAGACAGTTGCATGGACGCGGGATCTGGGTTTCCTCCTGGACTCCTGAATTCAACCGATGAGAGTCCAGTGAAGGGAAACACCTTGCTTTCTGGTAAGGAGCAAACCGACCGCCTAGAATATTGTCATCGTCTGACAGCCGGAAGTGCAGCTGCCGATCATTCGGGATCAATCAGAGACATAACCCTTTTCCCAGGAGAAAAAGGAGTTACCAGGATTCAGTATCTAACTGGTTCTTGTGGGTTGGTCTCCTTTGAATATGAGGGATAAAAGCGAAGGGCCTGCTTATGATGCCCCTGGCCACCAGGTAGCGTCTTTTTCTAGGCCATATTCATCTCTACCCATTTACGCTAATTCCCTTCGGGCTTTGGGTGACAAAAGCCTTCCTGGAATCCCACAGGTGAAGAAGATGCCTCTGCACAGGGATGAGCTCCCTGTCACTGCAGGCAACCAAGCAGATGCTACATGCATGTTCAAGCTGCTGCTCTGAGGAAGGAAACTTCCTCCAGAGCTGTGGAGCACAGCCAGCCCACAGCCCCCGAGAGGCTGGCCGCCCCGGGGGACAGGCCCTGCATGCCCGGCCCTTCCCAGCGTCCCCAGTTGTCCCCTCGCTTCCGGATGCTTAGCAGGCGCATAAGAAATGTTCATTTGGGGAAGAAATAAATAGTAGAACGAATGAACATGAACTCTGAGAGCGGCGTCAGGCTAACCCCATCTGAGGGATGGAGGACGCGGTCAAGCTCTACAAGACCTGCATCCACAGAACGGCCGGCAGGTAAACCTGTGTTCAGGTGCTGCCCTGTGTCTGCTGGGTGATCCCAGGCAGCATATCAACACCTCGGAGCCTCTGCTTCCCCATCTGTGTGTCCCCTTCAGGACTGCTATGGCGGCCTCTCTGGGCTCGGTCCCTGGTGGCCATGTGATTATAATCACTTCTGACCATCCTGCCAAGCACAGTGGTGGCCGGCTGGCCTCGGAGCCGCAGAGCTGCGCCCCGCGTCTGCTGGTGTCTGATTCATCACTTCCCTCATCCGCCTCTTCCCTGCCCACTTGGAACGTCGGCATCTCGTCTGCGGTCAGCTGCCCTCCGCAGCGGCTGCCGTGAGGTGATGGATGGGCAGTGACTGCCTCCTGTCTGGTACCTGGCGAGGCCATCTGGGCACCCTTCCCTCGTTCCTGCTGGTCCCACCGATGCCCTGCCCAGTCTCCACCCTGGGTTTTGAGATGCATCTGAGTTTTAAAGTGTGACTCCCCACACCCTGTGACTGCCTCAGGTTTCCATCCACCTACGCACCGGGTACCAGTAGATGTCACCAGAGACTGAGCGAAGCTTTCACTTTGGGGGCCGATGGTGGAGAGGGGCTTGAGGACTCCTAGCATACCCTAGGGATTTTCAGGGACCATTGGCTCCGACAAATGTGCAGCAAATGATAAGCAGTTCCGTTATTCCAACAAAGAGCCTGAGGCTCAGTGAGGTTTCACGGGTCCCCCAGTGGTAACCAGGCTCATAATCGGTGGACTCAGAATTCAAGCTGACCTTTGACTGATGGCCAAAGCCCCATCTTTCCAGCACAGGGAGCCTTGGTGCAGGAAGAGGGCTCACAGCTGAATTCCACACCAGTGCGGCCAGCGGGGCTGTCTCCTGTGAGGGGCACACTCAGGGGTGGCTTCTGGGGCCACCATGAAGTATCTCAGAATCTGCGGGACTCCGATAACAGGCGGATGGCAGTAACCACGTGCAATCCCAGGCCAGTGACCAGCGGGACTTAGAGGCAATGCCCCATTGAGACCGATAGGATGAGAGTCGCGTCAGGCTCGTTCACCTGGGGATGTGACGATCAGCAAGCTGACTGTCTCGTTCCAGAATGGACAGCGGGCCGTGAATGGACATTTGCTGAAAACCCGCTCCACACTGGCCCATGCTCCACGGGGGCCCTTTGTTCCCAAACCACCTACTGGCGTCCACTGTCAGGGGCCCTTCTCCCGGCTACTTCTGAGCAGCGACAAAAAGGACAGCGCCATCTCCTCTCTTGCCATTCGCTTTCCACTGATTTAGTTTAGACTCTTCTGGAAGGGTTGTGAAAAAAATCGATCACCTCAGTTTACAGATGGGCAAACTGGGGCTGAGGGGTTGACCAGCTCACCCGAGGCACGCAGCTAGGAAGTGGTGAACACGGGGTTCGAACGCGGGTCTAGCTGACTGTCGGGGGCTGGTTTCCTCCCTCGGGGTGACGTCATCTGATGGGGAAGGCGATGAGGGGGAAGTCTGAGCTTCCGGGGACCACTGGGAACAGTGGCTCCCCCGGCTGGCACACAGGGCTGTCCTTCTGAACGGTGGCTGTCACACACTCGCTGTGCACCAGGTGTGTTAACAGGTGCTTCACACTCATCGCCGTCTCCAGCCCCGACCATCCTAGGGGTTAAGTCCCCAGGTTACTGAAGAAGATGGCGATGCTGAGCCAGGTTAAGGCGTTTACCATAGAGGAAGAAGCAGGATTAAACGCGAAGCCCTCCGCTTGCCTCCCAGGGAGGGGGAGGCTGGGGAGGAAGGACACAGCTCTTGATGGCGGGCCCGACACTGTTTCTGCGCTGGGCACGTGTGTGACCTGAACCTATAACGCATGGGCTCCAACTGGCCTGACTACTTGCTGGCCGTGTCCTTGGAGCGGTCCAACCTCTGCGTGAAGTGGGCGCCATGGTGACACCCACCCGGTTTCCTCCTCGGGTCGGCCGTGCTGGGTGAACTGGCGGGTGCATGACTGGCTGTCACACGGGGACGCGTTGCGTCAGGCGTGCGCTGACCAGCACCGGGAGCGCTTCATCACCCCACGCCCCCCACACCCCCCACGCCCCCCGCCCTCACCCTCCCCCAGGCAGCGCCTCTGTCTGCCCTGCTCCTTGTGGACAGTGTTGAGGTCTGGGAGGCGGGAGCGGGGGTGCGTCTGGGCTCTGGGTGCTCTCGGCAGCTGAGCCCTCGGTGCTCCCCCACGCCCACCTTAACGATGGCCCTTGGCTGGAAGTCACAGCGGCCACCAGGCAGCTCTTAGCCTGGAGGCACCCTTCAGAGCGTCAGCATCACAGCTTGTCCTGGAGGCCGAAGCTGCCTGCCCGACGGTGTGGCGTGGTGGTCCCCGCCATGTCCCCGTCCACTGGGGCTCTTTGACGAGGTCCACCAGCTGCGACTTCCCAGTGTCCCTTTACCCCACACTGGAGGGGACCGGTGTAAGATGGGGACCAAGTTGTAGTGGAACTGTCCTGCCAGAGGAAGACGGACGCCAGGGACAGAGGGGTCGGCAATGACGAAGGAAGCCGAAAGGCACGTGCCGGTTAAAATGCCGCCCTGCGCCCGTCGGCCGGGTGACCTCGGGTAGTTACCTGCACCCTGGGGGCCTTGACTTCCCAGCCGCACACCCAGAGATGCCGAAAACGCCAAGAATAAGCGTCCACTGCGTGTCTATTAGGTGCTTTAAATAATGTCAGTGTCAGTTCTTATAAGGTCCCTTTTCTGTTGTTACAAAGCGATGTGTTGTCCACCACAGAAGAATCCGAAGAAATATACAAGCTAAAAAGCCGACCTCCCTACCTACCCAGAAATAACCAGGGCGAGTGTTAACGCGGATATCATTTGAAATCCTAGAGCGTCCACTTTAGAATACGGTCTTAAGGATGGTAGAGGTTGTCTTATCCAAATCCTACTCACGCAGAGGAGAAAACAGTCCCAGAGGGACACGTTAGTCATCCAAAGTCACACGTCCCTTAAACTCAGAACAGCGGCCAGAAGCCGGGACGCCCGATCGCTTCTTTTGGAAACGTTTCCGCCACGTCATACTTTGTCCTCACGCGCTCACAGTTTAGTCCATTCCTGGGCCTCCAGGAGACAATTGTTTTAAAAGCTCTAAAGGGCTCTTTGGGGCGGCTTCCTGAACTCAAACTCTTTGTAGCCTTATAACAAATTTGCTGCAGGATTAAAGCCCCCAAGGCTGAGCCCCACCTGCCGCGGCCGATTACCCTGGAAGCACTGGAGAAGTTACTGTCCCCATGACAATAGGGCAGGCTTTCGTGCCAGGAAGAAAAGCTCCCGAGACTGACCTCCCCGGTCCAGCAGCTGGGCAAACACACTCGACATGCTGTCATCTGCTCACGATCGGCCCTGCCAAGGTGGGAGCTCAGCTCAGGAGATTTTAACGTGGATCTGAAAAAAAAAAAAGGTGACTTCCGCCTATGACCAGGATGGAGCAAAAAGCACCAAACTTTCTTTCCACCTTAAACAACCAGAAACATGAACGTTGCGTTTGAATATATATGTGTTGCATATATAATTGTTACATCCACGTAACAATTTTTACACGCTGGAAACTTGCAGCCGGCGCTGAGTTTTCTGAGATCAGGGAGCGAAGCGGACCGCGCCGAAGCCCCCGCCCACCCAGAGCCGGTGAGCGCCGGCCACCCGCACTCACCCGCGGTGTGCCACGTTCAGAAGCGCCACACAGCTCTTAACGAAGCACATTTGGTTTGGGTTCCGCTTTGTTTCATTTAAAGACCCACGTCCACGCAGTTGGCTGAGAGGTACATCGAATGTCTAACGGGTTGAAGCTCAGGCCTCCGTTATCCCTCACCCCATCTGGACGGCAGCTCCAGACGTCAGATGGCTGAACTCGGCCCGCGATGAAACCCTTTTCCTTTCCTACGGGGTTGGCGCCCTAGGCTCGGGGCTCGAAAGTAAACACCACAGGTTTATTCTTAATGTCCCCCTACAAGTGGGTGTCTAAATCCGTTGTGAATGGTCATCCGAGACTTGAATTCCTTACGGCGTTTATTTGTGTCTTGAAGAACCACCTACACTGACGGAGGCCTCCGTTGGAACTGTGGTCCACCCACGTTTCCGTCACCCCTCCTGACCTCCGGTCTCCCTGAGGGCAGGGACGGAGCCCCACTGCCATGTGTGTCCCCAGAACCCAACACCGAGCACGCGCTCAGCTAACGTGTGACGGTGAGAGGAACGGAGGAGGGACCGGGAAGGCAGAGGAAGGAATGGACGGAAAGCTGGAGGATTCCGAGAAATAGAAAATTGGGGGTACCCCGGGCATCGGATCTTCCAGCCCCCAGGTACCCCACTCTGCATGGCTCAACCTTTTTCTCTCAGTAAAAATGACTGGTAGTTATTGATCGTATTGCCAGAAGCCGGACTGTGTATTTTACTTTGTCCGATTGACGTGAGTCCAGTCCGATCACCTGAGTCCAGTTCTAGAGTCCCCTCCATGAGGGAGAGGCTGCTATTACCTCCATGAGACGGAGCAGGGCACGGTGCTGCGTCGGGCTAGGAAACGGCGAGCAGCAGAGGTGCCAGGGCTTGGCCCAGGAAGCTGGTCATCAACGCCCATGCCTTGTATGAGACGGCCGCCTGGCAGGTCTTCTTACCCGGCAGTTAGGGTTAAAGAAGGAAAATTCGTCCACGGCAGTGTGTCCCTCCAAACTATTGTGTCTGGAGCAGCTCGCACGTCACACCCCTTTGACAGACTTCCGCCTCTGGGGCGATGGAACGGACGTGCTTTTTCCTTTGTCTACCTGTGAGCGCAACCGAGAACGCTCAGCATCGCGTATGAGACGGCAGCGGAAGGCTGGGTGGGGAAGCCAGGACCCAAGGGACAGTGGGGTGGTGAGTTCCTTGATTTCCTTTTTGCTCCTAAAATCCTGGACTTCGTGCCAGAAAAACTGGCAACCCGGAAATGCCAACGAGTAAAAGCAACAAAAAAAAAACCAATTAGCCCATTCTCTCTAGGCAAAGGACCAGACGGGAAAACTTTTACATGATGATTGCTCTGTTCTGGGGTAGGGGGCACCAGAAAACACTGGGGCCCTCAACTCCACCCCAGCAGCAAAGGCCACGCTCGCCAGGCCGTAAGGAGGCCCACGGTCTTCCTCCCTCCTCTCTGACTCCCCACCAGAAGGGGTCAAAGGTCGAATGGGAAGCCAAGACTCTGATCCCCATTGGGCCATAAGGAGCCCCCTGGTGTGAGTGGGGACCACATGGGGACCCTGGGCTTCCCCCACACTCAGCAGTGGTGAGGGGTCCCTCCCCTTGGGGTGAAGAGTGTTTAATTACGACGCCGAAGGCAGAATCTATAAAAGGAAGAAGCGACACATTAGACTTTATCAAAGTTAAAAACCGTAGCTCTGCAAAAGACTTGTGGAAAGGATTCAAAGCCAGCAATGCCGGGAGGAAATGTTTGCCAAGCGCATCTGACAACAGACTCCTACCTCCAGTGTGTAAAGAACTCTCGAAGCTCGAAGCTCGACAGGACACAGACGATTCAGTTAGAAAATGTGCGAAAGACACAAAGAAACGTTGCCCCAAAGATAACGTACAGATGGCAGATAAGCACATGGAAAACGTTTGACGTCAGTAGCGATTAGGGACAACGCGGCCAGATTATGTTCCTTGGAGTTTCTGGAGGGCGGTTTGCTGAGGAAGACGATGTTGAATAGCTGGAGTAGAGCCCAAGGGAGTCCCGTGGAGAAGGAGCAGGATTTACGGGGACAGTATCCAAACAAGGTGAAAGAAATTAAAGACACAGATAAGTGGAAAGACATCCTGTGGTCATAGATTAAAAGACTTAACATTGTTAAAATATCCACACCACCCAAAGGAATTTGTTGATTCAGTGCAATCTCTATCAAAATCCCGGCGGCATGCCTTACAGATGTAGAAAAAAATCCTAAAATGCATAGGGAGCCACAGAGGTCTCTGTGTAAACAAAAGAATCTTGAGGAAGGAGAATAAAGCTGGAAGCATCACACTGACTGATTTCAAAATGTATTACAAAGCTACAGTAATGAAAACAGTATGGTGCTGGCGTAAAGACCAATGGAACAGAATAGAAAGCCCAGAGATAAACCCACACATGGATGGTCCACTGGTCTTGAACAAGGGCGCCAAGAATACGCAATGGGGAAAGGGTGGTCTCTTCAATCAATGATGTTAACGACCTACATACAAAAGAATGAAATGAAACCCTTATACTGGGCACCAAAAAAATCAACTCAGAGTGAAATAAAGACATAAAGGTAAGACCAGGAATCACAAAATGTTTAGAAGAAAACAGAGGAAAAGCTTCATGACATTGGTCTTGGCAGTGATTTTCGGAACATGACGCGAAAAGCATAAGAAACGACAAAAATAATAGACAGGTGAGACTACGTCAAACTAAAAAGCTTCTGTGCAAGGAAATAATGAACAAAATGAGAAGTCGACCTATCTGATAAGGAGTTAATCCCCAAAATATAAAAGGACCTCCTGCAACTCCTTAGCAAAAATAAAACCCAATTAAAAAGTGGGCAGTGGTCTTGAATGGACGTTTCTCCAAAGACGTACAATGGCCAAAAAGTGTACAAAAATATGCCCGGCATCATGAATCATTAGGGAAATGCAAATCAAGACCACAGTGAGAGACGCTCTCCACCTGTTAGATGGCTATTGTCAAAAAAAAAACCAAAAAACCAAAAACCGGTATCAAGTGTCGATGAGGATGTGGGGAAACTGGGACTCTGTGCACCGTTGGTGGGGACAGAAAACAGAGCAGCTGCTGGGACACTGTGTGCAGGTGCCTCAAAAAATTAAAACTGGAATTACCATGTGATCCAGCGATCTCACATCCAGATATTTATCCAAAAAAAAAACACCAACGAAATCTCAAAAAGACGTGCGTACTCACACTCCTCATCACATTCTTGACAGTAGCCAAGATGAGGAAACGGTCTAAATGCCCCCACAGATGGGTAAGGGCAACATGGTACACGCAGACAACGGATTGTCACTCACCCAGAAAAACACGGGCCCCCTGTCCTTGGTGGCAGTGTGGATGGACCCTGAGTGGAACAGCCAGTCACAGAAGACAAGTATTGGAGGATATTCCGCTTCTGGGCGGAACCTAAAGTAGTCGAGGTCAGAAGCAGAGGGACGAGCGCTGGTTGCCAGGGGCTGCGGGGAGCCGATCGATGAGTATGAAGTTTCACTTACGGAAGGTAGACAGATTCCAGAGAGATGCTATACCAGAAAAAGAGGACATTCAATGATAAATAGTGTATTTATATCCACTCTGACCGCCAGCGGGGCGGTCACAGGTCAGCTCCTTAGCAACATGATTTTGTGGTTTTGGAGCTACAGTTTCTTTATCTGAAAACTGGGAACAAGCAGCGACTCCAGCTCAGGGATAGCTCCGTGGTAAATGAAATAATGGACGTGAAGCATGCAGAGAAATCCAGGCACAGCGTACGGGCTCGGCTAACGTGGCTGGTCGTCAGCCCCTCTGGGCGCCACGTTCTGCTCCCTCCTGGCCAGGCCCCGTGTGCTCCTGACGGATCGGCCTCGGACTGCTGGAAGGCGGAGTTCTGGGTCTAGTCCTCTGAAGGCAGATCCTTGCCAGAGTCCCTTCTAGATGTCAGCCGTCACCATAGCAACCAGCAGTCCCTGCTCTGAGAGCAGGGCAGGGAGAGAGCTGAGCAGAAGGCGTCATAGAGGGAGACAGTCAGGCGGCCTGGGCTGAACAGGGGCGCAGTCTGATTCAGAGGGTCTGGCTGCTCCCCTCGCGTGGGGGGTGGGTGGAAGGAGGCGCCACTGACGTGTTGCTGCGTGACAGGCGACACTCAGGGTAAGCATTGGGTTGTGACATAAAAGTACGATGCATGTGTCAAAACCCCTGAGCTGTGTCTTTCTATCCCAGACCTGCCTCTGAGCTCTGCCCCAGCCCAGCTGAGCCACTGCGATGCAACCGTCCTCGCCGAGGGGGACAGGGCCCGGCTGCCAGCTCAGCTCTCTGCGCAGGAAGAGCTGGAGAGTCAGACCCGCAGGCTGGATCCAAGAGCCGGCTCCTCGAGACGCAGAGCAAGGCCCTGTAATGCAACAGACATTTGTGAAGCACCTACGGGCGGAGTTCCAGGCACTTGCCTCCTTCCCAAGCTGTCTGACCAGCTGATTTGGAAGCTAGAGGGGGTGTGTGTGAAACCAGGTCCTGGAGGTGCTGGCAGTGCGATCTTGGCAAGTCACCGAACCTCTCCGTGCCTCAGCTCCCTCCCCGGGAGAAGGGGGCGATGACATACTCACAGGGTTGTTGGAAGGGGTTAATGGGGTGTCGTGACAAGAGCTCAGACAGGGCCCGGCTCATCTGGAATGCAGCCGGGTGCTGGGAGGCAGGCTGAAGAAGAGGGGCTGGGTGCCAGTTAGGCGGTGGGCGGCACGGGCTTGGAGCAGGGTGGGGCTGGACCGAGTTGACCTTGAGGTGTCCGTGGGCCATCCCGGCGAAGCTATCCAAGGGCAGGTGAATTCCACATCGGCCTTCAGGAGAAACAGTCCAGGCCGGAGGTGGAGGTTCAGGAGTCGTGAGCGGGGACAGCACTGGACGCCCGGAAGCGGGGGCAGCGGGAGGAAGGGGAGCGCGAAGCCTCGCAGGCCTCTGCGTCGTGCCCCGCGCCTCCACCCTGACTCAGGGGACACGTGCAGTTCTCCATCCGTCAGTTCCTTTCCCTGATGTGCCGTTGACTCTGATGGTGTCATGTGTTTTGACCCTTATAACCCCAAGTGGAGCAGAGTGGGTGTAGGTGGAGAATTATTTCTGTAATTCCTGGTTTGATTCTCACCTCCCCTGGTGGTTCGCACAGGTAACCTCATTCGGTGACCCTAGGAGGCACCTGGTAAGTCAGCCGGCATCATCCACTTCTTCATAGCTTAGAAAACTAACAGTCAGAGATGCCATGTGATTTGTTCAAGGTCACAGAACTATCGAACAATACAGCTAAAGTTTGAAGCCCCAAGGCGGGGCAGGGGAAGAGGGAAGGGAGAAAAAATGGGTGCCTGCCGTGAGCCAGGCACCTCCACGTGTTACGTCGTGTGATCACCAGAGTCCCTCCTTGAGGAAAGACCACTGATGGAGGTCCCTGTGCTCGCCTGGCCCCGCTGACCGCCCACTGCTCGGCGCACACTGCCCACACCCTCAGCTGTCCTGGGCGGATGAGCGGATGGGCTGAAATGAACAGCCACCACAGAAAAACAGGATTTCGGAGCCACCGAATCTGTTACCGTTCTGAAAAAATACAGCCAAATTAGCAATGGGAACGAAGCTGGCTCAGACGTCTTTGTGGCTGGTCGTCATTCACCGAGTGTCCGTGACGAACAACGTCAGAGCGAGGCGACGAGAGCCTCTGCTCCTCGGGGTCCCCTCGTCTGTCTCTGTCTCACCCAGAAATGGAAACGGCCCAGCAGCCCCTCGGCCATGCTAACAAGCGTGGGAATGAGTTTATACTGGTCAGCGCTTAGGACAGGAAGTGAGTGGTCATGACGTTTTCCATTGCATTTCACGGAAGAAAGATTATGCTTCAGGATCGAGTGTGACCAGCTGATCTTGTCCCGAATTTTCCTCGGCCCCTTTTCAGACTGTCCCATTGGGATGGGCATTTTTAAGGAATTGTGAGGTTCCAAATTCACATGGGGCAGGGGCCAGCAGGACACGGGGACTGAGAACTTGGGCAGGGCGAGCCTCGTCCCCCCCAATCCCAGCCAGGACCCCCTGCGTCCTCCACAAAGCACTATTACAGCATCGCCTTCACGTGGACCCCCCTGACCTCACCCCTTTCTTCCCTTCAGAGAAATCATCACTCTCGCGTTTACACTTTTTTAGACCTAGGAAAGCATGGGCTCTAGGGTCAGGAAGATTCGGTGTTATGGGTTTAATCATGGCCCCCCCAAGAAAGATACACTGAAACTCTGACACCCAGCACCTCGGTGTTCGACGGATGCGCTAAGCCACCCACACGCCCGCCGTGCTGCCCGGGCCAGTGGGGATGGAGGAGGACCCGGGGAGGGGGGCGGGGGCGGGGGCGCCCACACTCCGTGGCCCAGCGCGCCCGAGGGAACCGCAGAGGGAGGTGGGCCTGAGCGTTGGTTGGCGCCCACCGCAGATGGCTGTTTGCAGAGCAGAGAAGCAGAAACGTCATCAGCGAGGGGACGAGACCTGCATTCCACCAGGGACGGAGCCGAGGGGTTTTGGGAGAGGCCCAGACGGTATGGAGCCCGCGTGGCCGGGGGATGCTCAGCGAGGAGGTTCCTGGAGGTCTGGAGAAACCCCACGAGTGCCAGGCGACAGAGTCGGATCTGGATGTCTGCTCACAACGCGCCGGCCGGGAGCGGACCGCGCCTCAGTCTGGGAAGAAGGGAGCGGTGCCTGTCCCCTCCCCTCCCCTCCCCCCTCTGTCCAGCCCTCTGAGAGGCTGGGACCAGCTGAGGGGAGAGGAGCAAAGGGTCAGCACCGTGCTGGCCGCTCCGAGCCCCTCGGGGCAGGGGGCGGGTGGAGACACCGTGGACAGAGCAAGGATTTCAGTGGGACAGAAGTCCATGCTTTACACTGGATCCCACGGGACCTTTTCATAACCCGAAGTGGCCTGAGAGTCATAGGTCTGCCCACGGTGTGCAGTGGCCGAGCAGGACAGAAGGCAGCCTGGGGTAGGGCCTGGCATCGCTCACACGCTGCTGAGCCCGTTCGGGGCGCTGGCTGTGTCGCCGTTAACTCAGAGTCAGGGCCACACTGCTGAGAGCAAGGACACTTTTCCGAATCCTAATCTGACATAATCGATTCAGCTACATTTCTCCAGAATCCACTATGTAACAGACTCTGGGACAGGCTACTTACAAACACAACTGCCTTCAGTCCTCCCAGCTGACGTGGAGCCATAAAATCATTACCCTTCTTACTTTCTGTACAAAAGACAAGGTTAAGAACCTCTTTTATCATGGACTCTCTTCTCCTGTGGGCGCGGGTGTGAAGCTAAGGGTCACGTGCAGGCCTCAGTTCTGGGAGTAGCGGAGCATGTATGTGTCGGGGGGAGGGGAGGTTCCTTCTCCACCCTGGGAAGTCTTCGTGATCCAGGCTGTGGCTGAGAAGAAGTGGGAGCCCGCGGTGCTGCATGGGATGTGGAGATCCTGGCTGATGCCCGTGAAAATCTTTAATCTCAGAATCACTCACAGCCTCTGGGCCGCCAGGCTTGTCCCGTTCCTCCCTGTTTAAGACGGTCTCTTGCTGGAGATGATGCAGGGGTCTCTGCACTACAAACGTGACATACGCTGACCTCTCCCAATGGCTGTCAGAGCAACAGCTAGGATGAGAGAGAGCACAGCATCGCGCAGCTTAGCGAGGGGACAGGATGTACACCCGGGGGAGCTGCAGGACCCGCCCACACGTCCTGGCAGGACCCAGGAGAGCGTACTGGAACTGGATCTGAGGATACTGCCCAAGGAAGGTGAAACGGGCTGCATAAGGAGAACCCACAGACGCAGAGCACACTGTTGCCGTACAGGATTTACCTCACGAGCGAGCACCCCACGCACTGCTAGGACAACTCTGGATCCCTGAAGAAATCAGCGCCCACGAGTGACGTGGAGAATCATTGCAGATGTTGGGAGTAGGACCTGAGGCTCAGTGAAGTGGGCAGGCTAGAGCGGACACACCGTGTAAGTTTGGAAGATTCACCAGTCTCTACGTTTGCAAAAGCGGCTAAAGGACAGCCCAGGTCACCCAACAGCAAGACACGCGCTGGTAAGAGAAGCATCCGTGTCATCGGGGAGCTGTGGCCGTCCTCCCACGGCAGGGGGACTGTGAGAATGCTGCTCCGTTGCAAAAGAAACAACAGGATTCCTGAATATTAGAGGCCAGGAGACACCGCTACACTATCGTCGGTAGGGTGAGGACAGTCATCACAGTAAGCAGCAGACCAGAGTGTCCGCGACCCAGAGGGCCGTGGAGATGGCGTTAGACCCTGGGCGGGACACCTGGCCAGCCATCGAGGTTCTCTCTCAGTCCATCAAATCAAAAGAGATCAAGAACCGAGCGCCAAGGGCAGTACCTGACACGACTAGATCCCGGAGGGGAAATCGCTATAATGGCATCATCGGGTCAACTCGGAATTGGAACGGAGGCGCCATAAGAGATTAAGTATTATATCCTTCGGGCTCCTCATCAAGGCTGTGTTCAGAAACTCCCAAGGACATTACGATGTCTATGCCCATTAGCCCAACAGTCCCCGGCCCTTGTACAGAATCACCTCGGGGAGAGTCCCCGTGAGGGGAAGATCTGTCTGCACAGGGGTGTTCATTGCAATAAAAACGGGGGACTCGCTAAGTATGATTATCCAGGCGCTGGGATGTTACAAAGCCATTGCAAATGGAGACCGTTCGCCCTAAGACCGTAATTAATCTTGCTAAGTAATAAAGTGGCATTGACAAAGTCCATCAGTGTCATGAAGACAATTCTGTGAAAGCCACATCTGCCTGTGGCTGGGATTGGGAAATAAGACTTGAATACCTACTGTGTGCAAGGTATGGTAGGCGGCCGATCTGCCCGAGGCCCCTGTCTGCCTTCCAAGGTGGGAGTTGTCGGTTTTGTAAGTGACTTTTCCAAGACCGCTTAGTTGTCACATGGTCGCCATAGAATTTGAACCCAGGGCCATCTGACTCCAAAGTCCTTATTTTGCCTCCCACTGCGTGCCACCTCAGATATCCCAGGAGACCTCGGGATGTAGGTGTTGCTTTTATTTTAAATTACTAACTTTTTTCTGATACTGTTGACTGAAAGACAAACAATATTAACCTTCGAGACCAACTCTCTTTAACTAATTTGGGATTTTTCAACCTCAACCCTATTGACGCCTGGGCCCTATAACTCCGTGTGGTGGGTGCTGCCCTGTGCACTGTGGAGTGTTGAGATCTACCCCACAGGGTCGGACTGAGGGTGGGCTTCAGCTGAAATGTCTTAGCTTTGTCCTGCCCTATCCCGTTCCCTGGCTTCTCACCCACGCACTTTGATCCCCACTGATATCCTGGGTCCTCCCTTCAAAACGCTTCCATCAGCAGATGGAATGACTTTGCCAGAAAGAAAGACATAACCCAGATCATCAAGTGCAGAGGTGGCAAACTCAGCCGCCCGATGAGGCAAAGCTGGTAATATCCACCATCCAGCAAAGTATAAAGCAACAGGGAGGGGTGGAGACTGTGGATAATCGGAAAACACTTGGTCTCAACTAAAGCGAGGTGCTGCCTGTGAGAAATCGGAGCACAGCAGGGCAAGCCCGATGTTGCCAGAGAAGTCAGGAATTCTGGGGTTTTTTCATGAGAAATCGGATATTTTTTGCAACTCAACAGAACCCTAACTGGCAAGACAGAGGAACTGTTTTCATTTATGAGTTAAGACACAAAGTATCTAAGCATAAATTGCTGTAATAGCAACTCCTTCAGTCCCATATCCACCGTAAGATCGCAGTAATAATTGTTCTGCTTGTTCTGATAATTACGAAGACAAGACCCCTGATTTAGCTGCTTGCCTAATTTCGATTCCAGCCAATCAGTGCCCAGACCACTGTAAGACCCACCCTTGCCTCTAAGTCAGCACCACCCACCTGAGACAGTCCAGAGACTGTGTCAAGACGGTGCCCTACTAATCCGAATTTGATGGGCCACCAGATTCCCTGGTGACAGAGAGAGAGAGAGAGACAGAGACAGAGAGACGGAACATACATCCATTAAAAACAAAAAACAGAAAGATTCCTGGCGACCTTTCTATGGGGGCCTCCACACAAGTAATTACATTTTTAAACAATGCACATTATGCAGAGGATTTTTTCAAGCTTCGAAAGACCCATTATTTCAGGACTTTATTTGATAATACCAGCTTCTTCCTTGCTATATTTTCTTTTCATTTCAAGGGCAGAGAAAATTGCACATAAAAGTGAAATCTGGGTTAGAATCCATTTATTTCTTTCCCTAAAATTGCACACTTCTCGGAAACCACATTTGTGCAAAACACAAAGCAGGATCTGCAATGCCTCTTTGCACCTGGACCCCGATTCATCCATCTGGAACAAGTAATCGGTTGAGTCCTTGGTCTCATGGCCCGCGTCAGGGCCCTGGGCAGCTCCGCACTGCGGTGGCCGTGGAGAAGTCATCCCAGCCGGGCTCTGGGGGGGACTCCGGTAGCGTTTCAAGGAGGGACCCACACGAGGCGGGCGCATGGCGGTCTTCAGCGATGTCTGGGCAGAAGCGGTTGGGACTGCAAACTGAACAGTGCTTTTTCCCCAGGAAGCGGAGACAGAATCTCTCTGCCTTCACCCTAATGGGATTAAGGGTCCATGCGTCTCAGTTTCCTCTGGAGTTGGGGCGGGGCGTTCAGACCGATGACCTACTCCAGGAGGTTCTGGTCAACTCCCTCCTCCCCCGTCCCGGGCTACGCTCCCACCAGCCACCTGCAGACGGATCATTTTAAAAAGCAAATCGAATTGCGTCACCCTTCCTGGAAACCCTTCAAAGCCTTTTCTTCACACAGAAAATCAAATCTCAAGTCCTTTCCATGTCCTTTGAGCTCCTGGCGATTTGTCCCCCGGCCCCTCTCAGCCATCTCTCACTCAGCACGCCCCAGCCACGCTGTCCTTCCCAAAGGACACGCACTCCCCACTTCAGGCCGTCCCAGGCTGCTCTTCGGACCCCCTGCGCCCTGACTTCATCCAGCTCTCCTCCCCCGAACCCCCTTCTCTCCAACACCCACGTCACACCCTCTCTCCTTGGTGACAGTCATCGCTCCTTGCAACGTGCTCTTTGTCATCTAAAACCTCCCGCTTGACCATGAGATTCCTGAGAGCAGGTGTGGGGCCTCCGGGGCCTAGAGCAGAGCCTGACACACACACAGAAGGCACCAGACTGATGCTTGTTGAACGAGGAGCCTTCGGCCCACATCTGTGTCCCACCCAGAGCTTCGCGGTTCCCTGGAGGAAGAAACCGCTGACAGTCACAGCCCAGCCCCGTGTGCTGGTCTCTCTCGGCCCCTCACCTAGACCACGTCCAGGGCTCACGACACCCTCGTGAGTGCAGAGCATCGCTCCATTTCACATGGGAGACATGGAAGCTGCATCTTTCAGCAGTTTGACCAGAGCTGCTTGGCTAGAAAGGGCGGGAGCAGACTCCGGCCCCTCGTCTGCTGCGGAGGCTTCAGCGTAGTGCCGGCCAGAGGTGGTGTTAGACACCCTCGCTGAGTGGGTGTCATCCTCACCCCGACGCCGTGACCCCATGACCCTCAGGGGCCTCTCCCATCTCCAGCCCCACCCTCACCTCCTGGGTCAGGCCCGGGTGTCTGTCCTTGAGCTCGGGGC
Source organism: Pteropus medius (assembly GCF_902729225.1). Classification (NCBI taxonomy): domain Eukaryota; kingdom Metazoa; phylum Chordata; class Mammalia; order Chiroptera; family Pteropodidae; genus Pteropus; species Pteropus medius. The sequence goes on from NW_024351731.1 coordinate 5,049,861, forward strand.
TCCCGCCAGCATGGCCTGCTCCGACGGCCGCTGCTGCCTGTCTGCTGGCGGCCGCACGAGTCGATCGCATCGTCGGTGCCGGCTTGAGCCTCTGGGAGCCGAATGACTGGCATTCATTAATCGCATTTCATCTCTGCAACGACCTCTCGGGATGGAAACTGAGACCCAGAGATCGTTTGGGTCGTGGTCTCACAGCTGGGACCAAGGGGCTGAGCCGTTTCTTGGTTTCGAAATTAATCAAGAAACACAGAGTATCCAATATAACCGTGAAAAACCTTCCTAGCGCCTAGGAACATATACGGAACAAAGGCGTATGCACGAGAATGTTCATCTTGTCACTATAATTGTGAAAAATCGGCAATAACCTAAAAGGCAATGATGAAAACTCCACGGAACGAACCGTTAGGCACCCATTAGGGATGGCGATGTAGTGTTGCGTTTATTTTCATGTAAATTTGTTTAACGCATGCTATTGAATTAAAAAAGTCGATTTTAGAGCAGTTCTCCCAATCTCATATCCTTTTGCAGCTTTCGGGGTATTTTCTGTGTACTCGAAGCCGAGTTGGGGAGAGAAATAGGGGGAGAGGGACAAACAGAGACAGACAGACAGAAAGAGAAAGTATTTTACAAACCAGGAACCAACTATACACACTGCTCTGCAACCGGCCTTTTTCACTTAACGGTCTTGGGTATCAGTCAATCCCGGCTGATTTAGAGCGACATTATTCTCTGCATGTCATTTATTCAGTATTTATCGAGAGCCTATTATGTGCCAGGTGCCACGCTAAGCGCCACAGAGCTGTTCTCAGACCATTTAATATATTGTTCTTTATTTCACTCTTCCTCTGAAAATGGATATGGTCGTTTTCTCTGTCCCCTTCCAGACAATGGTGCCACAAATATCCATGTAGGTGTACACCGCTCTGTCCTGAGTCTGTAAGATAAATTCCCAGAAATGACATCACTTCATCCGAGAGTCAACACAGCCTCAGTTTTGCTAGAATTTTTTTTTTCCTGAACATCTTAAGTCTTAGGGTCCCATCGGCAAAGGAATACGGGCTTTTGTTTTGCACAGGGGAAGAAGCTGATGGGGATTTTGGAGCAGAGGAGCTGATTCGCCCAGCGGGGCTTAGCGGAGAAGAAGATAAAGGAATCCTGTGTATTGAGCACCGACTGTATACGCGGCTCTTTCTGCAGGTTACCAAATGTTTTCCTCTTCACGACTGGGATTGCCAAGCAGCAATGAGATATCGACATCGAAGATATGTTGAAGTGAGCAAATGGGAGGTAGATGTCACTGGCTCCATCTGCAGGTGAAGACCCTGAAGCCAAGGAGCCTGACACCTCGCTCCGTCCCAGCCAGCCTGCCGTTGGTCGGGCTGCTGCCCAGGGGCGCCGTGTCCACCTGCAGGACAGGTTAGCGGTGAGGAGCCTAGCATGGGGAGATGAGTAGGCTAGTTCGAGGTGCTGCCTTGGGCGATGAAAGTCTTCGAGAAAAAGCTAGAAAAGCAAGGACAGGCCCGATGCCGAGGTCTCCAGCGGGAGCCCTGGCTGTGCAGGGGGCTCACGCATCCCTCTTGTTTAAGAAAAAAGCAAGACCACTTTCCTGAATTGCATGTCCCTCGCTGCACTGTATGTATCTCGCTTTCTCGCCCGTCTGCTGTGCGAGCACCCTTTGCACCGGCTCTCTGGCTGGGCAGTATCATTCACTGTGACAGACTGCACGCACGCGCATCTCTCTGCCTGGCTTCTTGCTCACCCACCTTTGCCAGGAGGGGGAAGGGCTCCTGACAGACATTTAGAGCGTGGAGAGTAATGGGGACCAGCGGCGAGCTGGAGCTGGCTGCACTGGCTCAAAGGGCCAAGCGAGCTCCTCCCAGCACCACGGTCAGCGTCAGCCCATTAGCAGCTCGGCTGGGGCCGCGGGAGTATTTGCTTCACGAAAAATGGCAAATGTTACAAATCAGCCTTTCTCTCTAAAGAGTCATCGGTAAACGTTTACTTCTGGTGCAAGCTCCACAGGAGCGTCTGCTTGCAACTCCTCGGCAGCCCTTCTGCCCGAGACCGGACGATGGTGCCGGAAGGCGCCCGGCCCCATCTGCGCAGTGCGGTGGCCTCCACCCAGGGCTTGTCCTGCTACGACCTGCGAGCCTGGCCAACACAGAAGTGTGTACCTGCTTGCTGCGTGATGTGGCGACTAGAACCCCATTTGTAGATGAGAAAACCGAGGCTCGGGGAGAAAGGCACCAGCCGAAGGCCTGTTTCTTTAACTAACGCTGGGTGCCTGCTCTGAGTAGGCTCCGTCCGCCTCTCTGGGGTCACCCCTTCCCACTCCCTCCCTCAAACCCCTTCAAGCACTCACCCCTGGCTTTGCAGGCAGCTCTTCCCCATTCCTTTTAATTGCTAATTCTCAAACCGACCCACAGACGTGCACGTCCAGAGGCAGCTCAGTGACCAGGCTTGGGTCAGGCAGAGCCCGGGCTTAGAGTCTCTGTGACGCCCCCAGCCCTGGTCTCCTCCAGGTGACACTTTATTTGTGAAGTAGAAGGTGGCTACAGCCGTCCCGAGCCTCAGAGCCAAAACAAGAACAATTAACTGTTGGTCCCTGGGGTATATCCCTTAAGAGCTTCTTTCTCAAAAGCGCCCCAAAAGCACCCTCTCACAGCTCCTTGTTCCAAACTAGCTGACAGATCCTACGACCAGAGCCATCACATGGCTGAGTCCTTTCTTCCTGAATGAACCACTAATGCCGTGTACAGTCTGATCCTGAACGAGCAGGGGCCATCCTGGAACAGGGACTGGCGTCAGCACCTCTTCAGGCACCTGGATGATGGGGAGAGGCGGCACCTGTGAACACCAGGGATGCAGATGAGGAGGAGGTGGGGTGGAAGTCACCACGCGGCTCTTTTCCCGGTTACCTGGATCCACGTCTGGCAGAGCAGACGCTGAGAGTGTCTGCTTCTGTGTGTCCCACAGGGCGCGCCTCCGTCTGCGTCCCGGTGACAGGCTAGGCAGGAGGGGTCAACTCCCATGTCTGCCCCATACCTACCCATAATCAATAATCAGTGTTGAGAAGCCTGTGGGAGATCTTGGGGGAGGTGGATCCCTTCTGCCTTGTTCCAAATATGGCCTTTTCAAGTATTCACCTGAAGTATGAATGTCTTGCCTCAAAGTCTCCAGACTTAAACCAAACCCCGGGTCTGACTGCCTCCCCTCTTCCCCACCAGAGCAAGCTCTCCCCACCCCCTTTCCGTGCTCTCCAAGCCCGACCCCCCATCTCTCCCCGCGGAGTCCCCTCCTGTCCAGTGTCAACAGCACGCCCTCTGGGGACTCCGTGAGTGTGAGCGGAGTCCCCGCCCCCTCCACCGCTGCTGGCAGTGGGGGGGACTTCTTTTGAATGGGGCAGAGGAGATGGCGAGAAATTCCTACTTCAGGCTTAACTATTTTTTTCCCCAGATATATTTTTAAAAAATGATACATCTTGCAGCACAAGGATGAGTTTCTTGCCAAAATATCTTATAAAACGTACATAAGAGATCTATATGGTCTGTAAATAAAGGTTTGACTGCAATGATAAGTGTTTGCCCCCCTCCAACCCCCACTCATGCTACAAACACCTTCTCTATTTACGTAACCACGAAGGATGCTGTTCTCAGCCCCTCGTTTTAATTACAGGGCCTGTGTCTTGCCAGAGAGAAGGAAGAGACATGGCTGTTGATGAACAAATGAATGAATGAATGAATGAATGAAATCACACCTGCCCGGGAGAGCCCTGCGGGACGTTTCAGAGTGATTCAGTGCACTGCAGTGCAGGGCAGCGAGCGCTGTGACTAAGTTCTGCCCCTGGGGAAGGAGCCTCCACCTGGGACAAGGGTCAGGAGCTGCCCACAGGGACCCAGACGCTCGGGCCGGACTCCGAGCTCAGACAGAAATTTTCAAGACAGCAAGCTGGTGATATAGATACTCTAAGCGTAGGTAGCCTGCCTTAGGAACAGGTACAGGATTTAAATCAAGTCTTTCTTCCAAGAATTACACCCCACCCATCACACCCTGCTCTGGAGACTCCTGGACTCGGTATCCACATCTGAAGAGTGTGCGTTAGATGTCAGTCACCATCCAGCCCCTGCTCCGCAGGCCTCGTGACAACCAGCCCGAGATGCTGCTTCAGCTGCTCAGTGTTAACAGCTGTGTATGCGCCTTCCAGACTTTTCTCTGCGTTCATATAATCATATGGGGATCCAGAATCAGTACATTATGATGCATATTTTTTTTTACAAATTTGCAGCTACTTTCTATCAAGAGAAATAAGCAAATTACAGCATAATAAGTATACCGTAATTGCATTTTTCTACTTTTTTCCCCCTGCCAAAAAGAATACGGCAAAGATATCGTTGTACATCTATTTTTACAGGCTCGTCATGTTACTTCTGTAGTATACAGTCTCCAAAGTGGATTATCGGGTCAAAAGTTAGATGCATTTTTAATTTTAATAGAACGGATTAGTTTCTGAAATGACCGTAATAATTTATAATCCCATCAGCAATACACGAAAAGTCCTTTTTCTCTAATCCCTTGCCAGCCATGAATTTTATAAATCCCATTAATTTCTGTCTGTCAATTCAACGATCAGAAGTTATGTCTCATGGTTAATTATATTCTCATTTCCCTGAGTGAGCGAGGCTGGGAACGCGGTCGCTTTTGGCTGTTGAGTCGGCAGCTGGCGGGTCACTCATCGCACTCGGGGCGGCGAAGGGCCTGTCGGTCGGTCCCCTCACAGCCCCGCGGGTGGGCACGGGCCCGCCTCCTGGGTCAGTGGCAGATGGCGCCAGTCAACGATGGCTTCCTCTGCTTTCAAAATATTATGCAGGAGAAACCGGGCCCCTCGGGCACTGCCGGTGGGAACGTAAAATGGTGCAGCAGCTATGGAAAACGGTTTGGAGGGTCCTCGAAACATTTAAAATATGTATTCCAGCATTCCCACGTCTGCGTGCGTACCCCAAAAATCCAAAGCAGGGACTCGAGGAGATATTCGCACGTCCACGTTTATGGCAGCTTTATTCACAATAGCCAAGACGTACAAGTACCCAAATCACTGTCCATTGGCAGAGAGATGGCTAAACAAAATGCGGTCTGTACCCACGATGGGGTATAACTCAGCCTTAAAAAGGAAGGATGTGCTGACACAGGCTACCACGGGGGTGAAACTCGAGGACGTTACGCTAAGTGAAATAGGCCGGTCACAACAAGACAAATATTGTGACTGAGTCACAGGGGGGACCTAAAATAGTCCAATGCATAGAAACGGAGAGCAGAGTGCTGGTTGCCGGGGGCTGGGGAGGAGGGGAGGGAGCGTTCGTGGGAGGAGGATCGGCTTTGGAAGATGAAGACAGTTACAGGGATGGACGATGGCGATGGCTGTGACTACTTGCTGCCATGGAACCGTGCACTTAGAAATAATTGAAAGGGCAAATTTTATGTCGAGTCGGCAACTGGCGGGTCCCTCGTTGCTCTGGAGGCGGGGAAAACACATACACGATCTGGCCACGATTTAAAAAACATAAGACGATACGAAACACAGGGGTGGATGGATGTATACATACGTCCGACTCACAGAGTATGAAAATAAACGAACCCATCACCTGAACGGGGCTAGAGCATCTCCAATGCCGTTTTAACTCCCCGTGACTGTAACGCTCGTGCAAATTCTGGAGCGTCACGTCTGCCACGCCCGGGGCAGAGAGGAGCAGGAAGACATCGTGATCCGGGGGCATCTCTGCACCTGCCTCCAGGGTCGATTGAGAAGGCGTGTGGTTGGGGTCTGGAAACTTCTGCTAAGGTTTCGGGGCCGTTTCGCTTTAATTTTATTCATTTGTCTGTTTATATTACTTCCCAATTGGAAGCTTGTTCACACTTCTCCCATTTATTTTTAATCTTTTAGAGGTTGTCCTTGACATTTTACTATTAAAAATACGTTACACACTCTAAAATTAATCAAAAACATCTTTCTTTTCTAAATAATACACGTTAATTATATCAGTTTGATCCTTATAAACCCCTACTAACTTCACTTGTAATTATGTTGATAGTTTATTATGTCTTCTTAACCACAAATATTTTAATCACTGTTATTAAATACCAAGAACGTTCGTTGGGAGTTATCTACACAGTTACACATCTATTTACTAAGACTTTTTCTTGCATCTTCAGCTTTCCTTTGGGAGTTATTTTTCCTTCTCTCTAAAAGATATTCTTTAGCAGTTCCTTTGGAAAATTCGGCTAGAGAGAAACTGTCAGGTTTCCTTTATCCAAGATTGTCTATATTTTACCCTCGTTCCCAAGAGACAGGCTTGCTGGCGCCCAGTTCCCAGGGGAAAGCTCTTCATCCCTCTCAGCACAGTTTATCAGTCATTTCTTTTTGCTTCCAATTTTGCTTTTAAGAAAACTTCAGTAATCCTAACTGAGATTTACTTGCAAATGATATGCCTTGTCTCTAGAGATATTTGAAAATCTCGTCTTTGTTTTTCTGTAGCTTTAATGCAATATGCCCAGGTATGCATTTCTTTGTGATACATGGTATAAATGATGCTTCTGTGTATGTGGGTCAGTGTCTTTCAAGTTTAGACAGTTTTCAGCCGTTTTATATTCAGATTGCTGTTTCTCTCATATTTTCTCTCAGACAAGCTGATTAGGGAGGTCAGGATTTTTAACTCTAAGTCATGGCTTCCTTATCCTGCTATACCAATTTCCACTCAACCGTCTGATTTCCGTGTTATAGAAATTCCTCACTTATGATACTTGCCAAGTTTATTTTTCCTTGTAGGTTTATAGCATTTTGTAACTTTACTATCTATTTGCAGACACCTCCTCTCACCAAAGAGCTAAATGAGTGTGTTCGTTTTGCCATACTCGGTGGTAAATCCAGAAACATCCATTGGAGAGTCCGGTCTGTTTTCATGCAAAGTTACTTAGTGCTTCGCCTCATCTCAGCTGTTTTTTCCTTTTGTCCCTCTGCGATAACACTCTGCACTTCACGACTAGAGGGATTGATTAATACCGCAAGAAACGGAGCCCGCTCCATCGCGTCTGGGCATGCGTTCACAGGACCCTCTCAACTGTACTCACCTGTATTCGGCAAGCGAATTGCTCACATTCTTCAGATCTTTGGCTTAGATGCCAGCTCCTTTGGGGACTTTGTGACCTCTCAGGTGAGTTAAGGTGTCATCGCCTCTCCCAGAGCACCCAGCACTGACCCGTGTCAGAGCAGTTACCACGTGCCTTGGAACTTCCTGGTCACCTCTTTGTGCAGCCGCTAGACTACAAGGTCGCAAGAGGCAGGGGCTTTGTAAGTTTTGCTCCTATATCATCGGTTCCGAGCCTGATGCCTGGCTCACAACAGGAGCTGAGATAATATCTGGTGAAAACTAACGAAAAGCTAAATATGTAGGTATAACAGATATTCCTTTGGAATTATTCATGTTTTCCTCCTCTCTGGGATCGGCCTTCAGTCTTAGATTAGCATTTGCTTTTACCTTGAAGAAAGGATTATAGAGCCTAGCAATAGCCTTACAAGTCAGACTTTTACAGTGTTTAAAATATTTATATGGCCTTCAGCTGAGGACGGAGTACTTAACTCTTAAAAGTTCTTCTAAAATTTCTTAAAATTTCATCTCCTTCCCACCATTCAGACTTGGTTAGAATTTTTAAGCTCTCTTGTGCTCCATGGTTTATGACATGATGTCAACAAATCTTCACAATGACCCTATGAGATAGATACCGTGACCCTAGTCTCTGACTCTTACAGAAATGAAAGTCTCTTGAACGAGGTCACACAGCCACCAAGCAGTAGCGTCGAGGAGTAAATTCTTGTGGTCTCTTGATTTTGCAGCTGAGATTAAGAAGTAGAATGTTGAATAAAGTTCCACCGGCAACACGGGGAGGTAGCTGGTCATGTGGTTCAGACTGTAGACTGGGTCTGTCCTTGTCCCGTCGAGATTTTTCATTCATCGATTCACTCACTCATTAACTTATTAATCCATTCAGCTGATCTCTATTATCCATGCACTAGTCAACCAATTATCCTGCTCAACATACGTTAGACAAATTTAACCCCAAAAACTCTGTTGATCCTTTTAGCTTCATTTACACATGAGGATGAGGCACGAAGAGTCCAATTCACTTTCAGAAGGTTGGAGGGCCAGCCCACTTTGAGCTGTGCCTGGGTCCGGGACTTTCAGCTGTGCCTGGATCTGGGACTCCTGCTCGTCGTCCAGACCGTGACTCATCCGCGTCCACAGTCGCACTCAAGCCTGAGCGACTCCGGCTTCAGACATCCCAGCTGGCCTCCTGCGCCTTCTTCACCCCGCCGCCCTTATAGGTCACTGCGGCAGGTGCACCGGGCTCAGCTCCATTCCCATCATGCCACAGTGCTGGTTCCATGAAATTAAAAACCAAACTCAGCCACTCACACTAGCCCCTCCCCTCCTGGCCCTCGCCTGTTGCCCGAGACACACTTGGTTCTGCTTCTTTCCCTCCGGCCTCGTGGAAGCCCTTCCCCAAATACGCCCCTTACTCTGAATTGAAGTCAGAGTCTTAGCATCAAGTTCTGCATTTGGCCGATGGGAGGCGGTCGCTTTGGGCTGCATTTTTAACATCGCTGAGCTCAGTTTATTCTTCTATGAAGAGGGGATCATGGGAGCACTGGTCTCTTCTCGTGAGGATTACATTAGATGGTACAGGTGAGAAGCCTAGCGTATTGCGTGGCTCACGATAAGCACTCAGTTCCCATTCAATTCAGTCGGTGTCATTAGCGTTCAGCCTTGCCACCTGATACCCCCACTGCCTGGTGCACCCTCCCGCCCACCTCCAACACCAGCAACCCCGGTTCACCTTAAACACTCAGCTTGTTTCTCTAGGGAACCTTCACTGGGTGCCCAGCCTGGGTGGGTGGCCCCTTCTGGGCTCCTGTAGCATCAAATGCTTCCCTTAGCTAAGTACATGTAACCTGGCATTGTGGCTGCCACTGACTGTCATTATCATTCTCTGTCTCTGACCCGCGAGCTCCGTGGAGTCCTATGTCTTCATCTACATGCCCCTTGTACATGGCTCTGTGCTCGGTACGCAGTAGGGGATGAACATATGTCTGTGGAATGAATGAATGAGTGAATGAATGAACATAGTGTTCACACCTCTCACAGGTTCCAGGGACAGCAGAGGTGCGGAGTTGTGTATGTTCCTGGATCACTGTTCCACGATCACATTAAAAATTCGATTCTCTCAGGAACCGGAAGTTAGATTACGTCTCCATTTCGAACAAACAAGAAGACAACACAGATCGTTAGAATAATGACGGAGAAAATACAATCTATGACATTGAAAGGGCATTTTCAGGATCCAGGCCCCGAGACAATGATTCCTGCAGGTGACATTATCAAGTTTGGAGGGTCATAGCATCATGGAACCAAACGAAGCCCTGGGAGCGATTTCATGTAACCTGCTCATTCTGTACTGGAGGACACTGCGGCCGAGAGGGGCGAGACTTGGCCCTCATGGTTTTAAAAGAGCTGTTCCCGGAGGCTGGCCTCTTCCCGAGAAGTGCTGGCTGGATTCTGGGGCCGGGGACACTGCCCTCCAGTGCTGGTTTCTGCCAGACGAACGGTGAGACCGAGGATCATAACAGGGTGGGATTGGGGAGCCCGGAACGTACCCGAAGTCTTTCGGGAGTGGGCAGGATGTGGGGGAAGCTGCCTTCGCTCCTGGCTCTGCACCCCCCGCCCATCTCGGAAGGATGCACCCCACTCTTTGCCGTGTGTGGAGCCGGCGTGGGAAGAGTGTCAGCCCGATGTGGACGTTGGCTGCTGGGGTGTGGGGAGCAAAGGCCGGTCGTCTCAGCACGAAGCGTTGGGGGGCGCCCTGGCTTCCTGATTCCCTTCGTCCCCTCCACGCCCCGGCTGCAACCCGCAGACGCAGCTGTGGCAGCCGCTGGCCTGAGAACAGACACTGGAGCGAAGTCGGAACCGACTGCCAGGCCCGTGATGGAGAGGAGGATCTATTTGCTGCTCGAAGCACTGACATTTGGGGTAGTTTATTAGGCAGCCCCCCCAAAAAAAACAAAAAAAAACATGTTGTAATGGCATGTGCTCTGCTGGCCAGAAGACCCCTACTTCGTACCCCGCCATCCAGGTTCAGTCCCCCTCGACCTGGTCCACCCAAGGGGCAGGTCTGTTTCTAGGTCCGGGCCCCCGCTGGCCCAGTCCTGGTGCCAGTGCGTGACCATTTCTAGGCATGTGGATGGCCCCACCCCCTAAAACATCACACTGGGGAGCGGGTTTCACCACATGCATGAGAGGTGGGGGGCACCAGCCTGCAGCATCTCGGGAGAAGCTCATTTCTTATCCCCGAGGACGGAAGTTGGAAACTGGCAGCTTGAAGGTTGAACTGGCCTCCCAGATTATCGATCTCATTTGACCTGAGTGTTTAACGTTAAATGGATTTAGTGGCTAATATTTCACGGTGAGAATATTTCTCCTAAGAATTTCGGTCCCAAGCTTGTCCTTAGAAGCAGGACTCTCTGCGAACACCCTGTACTCGGCCTCTTGGCTGCCGTAGGGGACTGGGCACGTGACCCCGATTTGCCCCAGCCCCTTGCCCTCCCCACCCCGAGTGCCGCCTGATGTTTGACACCTGCATTTAGGACGGCTCCTCTCATCTTGGTTTGAGACCCAACGAACCTCTTTATCGTTTGAATTTGAAGACCACCCCGTTTTCATAGACGAGGAAACCGAAGCCCAGGAAGCAGAAGGGAGCTGGCACGAGCCTGACGCACGAGCACGGAAAATACCACCTTCGCGAACTCTCTTCCTTCGAGGCCCGGCTGCAAATGCGCGCTGCGTCTCCAGGAACGAGCGGGCGCACAAACTTCTCTCCCTCCTCTGAACTTCCGACCGCCGCAGTGGAGAGGACGCCAAGCTCTGCGGATGAGCGAATGAGGGACAGACGAGGATGCGGGGCGCGGGTGTCCTTGGCTGTCCTCGCGTCCCTTCTCCCCGCGGAGTGAGTTTTGAGGTGCCATCCAGGTGAGGGTACAGGCGGGACGAACGCCCCCCACCTGTGAGAACGCGGATGCTGGAAACCTGATTCAGGGAATAATCGATTTGACAGTTAGTTCCCAATTACGTCGATGTCCCTGTTCCTTCTCTTCCAAAGACTGAGTTCCTCCCCGGAGACGCTGGAGCATCACACGGGGCCAGACGGGAGCGCTGGCGAAGCCCAAATTCAGAGGAAGACTGGGGCTGATGCCTCTCGTGTCAGAAGGTCAAAAAAACGGTTCTTCTTCAGACCTCTGTCAGGCCTCCAGGGGAGAATTTGGAAATCTACAAAGGGGGCCTGCAGCTCCCAGCTGCGAAGAACCATCAGAACCATCGGCTCTGTGCACCCTTTCATCGTGATGCACAATCGCTGCTTCCTTAAGACAGCCTGCGTGTCTTCATCAGATTTTGACTTTGCAGATCCTGCGGTTTCCCTGCAGAGAACACGCAAAGGGCTGTCTTTACCTGGTGGCAGATTAAGCCCAATCTCTCTCGCTTCTTGAAAAGAGCACAGGCAGTTCCGTTGAAGACATTGAAACGTGACCACGGAATTGCAGAGAGCGAGCAGCACAGACTTGGCGCTGTGCTCCAGGGAGCCCTTCTCAGGATCCTAGCGGGCTGGGTTGATTCCACCTTTTGCATGGTGCCCCCAGGGTAGCCTCTCACTGGGCAGCTGCCAGAGACAGCTCTTTCCTTGAGGAACAGCTGCTTCTGCCAGGTCTACCCCCGCCCTGCTCCCCTCTGAAGGGCGCGTCTGCTACACACTCATCAGATGGTCCTTCCTTTACCCATCGCAAGAGACACCCACTCTGAGAATTAACAGAGCTTGTGACCTCGCCAAGGCATTTAACCTCTCTGAGCTTCTATTTCTCCGCCAGGAAAATTGAGATAATTCCACTCATCTATGGGGTTTTGTGATAATTCGATTAGATAACCCATGCATAATACAATGTGTATAAGAGCTCCTGGCATATAGTGACTTCTTTGTCAGTATTAATGATGCCATCATCGTCACCATCATCTTCACCATCATCATCTTCGCCATCACCACCATCATCATCATCATCACCATCATCATCATCACCATCATTTTCTTATACATGGAAATAACCCTGGGTCCCTTTTATTTTCTCACATAACATGGCATATGAAGCCTTTATGAAGCCTTTATCGTCCACATTGCCTCATGGTGAAAATATTCCTAAGGCGCCACTCAACTCCCTGACATTTCATCTGCCGTTGTTAAGTGAAGAAACTACCGTGTGAAACACCATGTGCCCTGGCCGACCTGGACTAGGGGCTGTGACAGCATCGCCCGCTGCAGGCACCACTTACCTGGTCTTTGCTGCATTCCAAGGAGCTCAGGGCACGGCCACAAACACCGAGCGGGACCGACAAGCACTCTGGGAGTGGAATTTACCATATTTTCATTCTTTCTCTGCAGAACAACAGTCTGGTGATGTCAGGTCGATGTGCTTGCTTTCGTTAAGGGCATAAGGAAGGGGGCTGAGGGCAAACTGGTGAGCTCAAGGTCTCCTTTTAAAGCAAAGCTCCGCCTGCCATTCTCAACCAGGCGGTTTCCACAGGACAGCAGGTCCTAGAGTGACAGTTTTTTGTCACCCCTGCTGTTCCGGCCCATTGCTTTAGAATCACAGACCTGGTTTTGAAAGTTGCCTGAATTACAGACATTCAATGTCTCTGAGCCTCAGTTTCCTCATCCTCTTAAAGTGGGGTCACATTTGACGGTGCCCACATCGTTGAGCTGTGGGTATTGAGTGAGATAAGCCATCCCAAGTGCTGGCATGGGACATCTGAGTAGTAAACAATAAATTGGATATATGCATCTTAAAATGGTTCTCTTCCATCTTAAGATTCTTCATCTTGACGTCATGGCTCTTGTGAAGGGAGTTTTACGAGCGTGGTCCAGAGCTCGGGGGCTGGTCCACCTCAGGCCGCCCATACTGTTGTTTCGCTCCAGATCTCCAGCCCTCGTGCCCAGCACATCTGAGCTGCCCGCAGGTCACTGCCCAGGTCCAGGCTGATGGGCTGAGTTGGCCGCTCGCTATACACCACCATGCCTGACTCTGACACGCTTCTAAAAAGAGTTCCCCAGCCAAATTCCAGACAGCAGCTCCAGCCAGGCTGGCCCCGCAGCGACCCAGAGCCAGTGCAGGCTGCTCACGCCCGAAGCCTTTGCACGGCCTGGCACGTCTCACTGCGGGGCCGGAGGGCGCTCCGGTGGCAGTGGTGATGGCCACGCATGCTGCCGCCCACATGTGCATGAGGCATTCCCCAAACCCACCCTCCCTCCTGGGAGCTCCATCGTCCTCCTGGGCGTCAGGACACACAGCCACAGAGCCACCGCCCTGGGTGAACCATCAGGCCGGCGATGCCTGTTTCCGTGCTGTTTCTCTCTCCCTGGGCCATGAAGGTTCTCTGGGCTCCATTTTCGTGCATCTGTTTCACTCAGCGCACCTGCTCCACTGACAGCACGAGTTCCCGTTCACTCACCTCCTCCCGCTGATGCTCTATGAGAGCGAAACTCCCCGGCATCGAGCCAGGGCCTGGCATGGGTTAAGATGCCCCCTGGAGCCTGGTTCCTGAAGGTAGGAGTTGGAAGAAACTGGCAGATCATGGAGCCCAACTCCCTCCTGGGAAACCGAGGCTAAAGAGGCCGGAAGCCTTGTCGATGGCCAAGCGTCCCATTAGAGGCAGAGCCTGGACCCCCTGCCAGGCCCAGGCCTCTTTCTGATGCAGGCTTCTCGAAAGAAGGCGAGAGGGAAGAGGGAGGAGGGTCAGCCCGCACCTGGACGCAGAGGGAAAAAGCAGGTGTCGTCATTTTCCAAGTAAAGGAGGAGAAAGCACCTGCCAATCTGAGTCACTGGTTCGTGTTCTTCTAAGTTCCACAAATAGCTTCTGAGAGCTGTGACTTACGCATCAAACCTGCACAGACAGGCAGTTAATTAAATGAGCCCACAACAGCCAAATGGCCCGGACGGTGTTCGTTCCCACTGCCAAAACTTTCTATATGGCTGGGATTTTGAAAATGGAATAAACAAAGTTTCCCAAGAAACTGAGAGAAAGCGATTTCCCTTAGGTCAGATTAAATATAAATCACTGCCGGGGACAGACGCCCGGTCACGATCTCTGCACAGCCAGGACCCACAGACGTTCATCCCAGAGGCCAGGGACACCCGTGTGGTGACTTCCCTCCCCTTCAGCCAACCCTCCAGGGCCCTTCACCAAAGCGCACATGTGGACATTTTGAAATAAGCCACATTTTGAAATAAGCCACAAGGTGACACATGTGGACATTTTGAAATAAGCCACTGCGGGCTTTCGGAGGGCACGAAGATGGGGTGTGCTTTTAAAAACATTTGAGACTTTCCGGGGAGGATCTCTCTGGTAAGGAGATTTTTTTAAAAACCTCATAATTTGTTTTTAATGGCGATCTTTAAAGGACTGAACGTACTTGACCTTGGACCATAAGGGTGACCGAATCTTACCTCTCTTTATCCCCACACGCCACGCAGGGATCCAGTTCGCCGCCTGCTGAGCGCCATCTCTGTTCCCGGCACCTACTGCCCCGTACCCCTCATCCTCAGAACGGACCTGCAGGCAACCTCCAACCCCGCGAGGCCCCTGACGGTTTTGCAAAAACCGTGCAGCAGTTACCGGGCTCACGGGGGGCGGGGGGGGAGTGTCACCTTCTCTAAGTCCGTCCAGCCACTCGTCGAGCCTCTGAACCTGGACCTTGCTGTCCTGCGTGTGGCCCCGGGGCCTGTCGTGTTGTGTTGTCAGCCGAGTGCGTTTATCTGACCCGCATGCCCCTAAGTTGCCTGGCGTAATGTCTCGTTCACTTGGCTATTATTGGCCACCTCTCCCTGTGGGTTACACATAGCAGGTGCTTCGCGGTCACATGCTTAAAAGGTCTGCATGCCTGTTTCTTGATGGCAGGCCTGAATGACGGGGACCTTGTCCTCGCTCTGCCGTGTGACTCTGGACGACTTACGTCCCCTTCCTGGTCCCCGGTTTTCCCACCTGTAATATGCGTCCTTCGAATCCCATAATCTCTCATCCTCCCCTTTGTGCCAAATGTCTTGGTGCAATGTGACAGCAAACCAACGACACCTGCGGAGACAGAGAGAGGGACTTTGTTTGGCGGGAGTTTCCCGAAGTGAGCAGGCAGCGGGACAGGCTACATAATCTGCGGGACCCAGTCAAAACGGGAACGCAGGCCCCTCCTTAAAAAACTGTAGCGAACTTCGCGATGGCAGCAGCGGAGCTTTGAGACAAGCGCAGGCTCTTCCGAGCACTTGTCTCAAAGTGGCCTGTGCCACTGCGTAGCCGCACACGCGGGAAGCTGGCCTGGCGAGCAGCAACCATAGTTAACGGGCAGTTCTTGCTAAGAGTGGAAGCCTTTCCCTTTAGGAACTGGAACCCCCCAATGCACAGAGCCCTGATTCGTGGGATCAGGGCGATGGCCCTTGGGGCCGGCATGGCTTTGTTTCCCAAACCCTCCGGCCCGCCTACCGGGTCACGGACTACATGATGGGAGTTGACTCGGGAGGCTGGCTTTCGACAAGGGGCAGTTTTGTCCCGAGGAGATATTTGGCAACATCTGGAGATGGGCTTGTTTGTCACAGCTTGGGAAGGAGGTGCACTGGTGAGTGGAGACTGAGGATGCTGCTGAACCCTGAGTGCACGGGACAGCCCTATGACAAAGACTCATCTAGCCCCAAATACGAATGGTCCCAAGGAAGAAACACCTTGATTTAGGGTGTATCCCACACCCCAAATTTAACTAATGCAGCAGGCCCCTGATCCCCATTGCACTATGTGTATCTTGCCAAGGTCTCTGACAGCAACCAGTCCAACCGATCTAATGTCATCAATCCATAATCAATAATGGAATATCCGGAGGGATTTCCAAATGGCCCAGATCCCTTCACATCATATGATGGCGGGAGATGTAAGCACCACGTGGCTTTGGGACAAGAATGGAAACGTACACTGCTCTGTCCCCGTGTGAACGCAACGTGTTTGTGATTATCTTCCGATGAAGGTTTTTAAAAAGACAGAGTTTGCCATTCCAGTGGCCTCCTCGATGATACGTACGAGACACACTCAAGCAGTTTATTATTTCAGTGCGGAGTGGAATGTGAGTTATGAATGAATGAATGAATGAATGAACGGGTAATCCGTACATAAAAAACAGGAGAGCAGTCTTGTGCATACGAGGGAGGTAATGATCAACGGTCGTATTCCGTGATCGGCTTGTCCTCGTATTGTTCAGCTCAGGCCGCCATAAGAAAGTGTCACAGACTGGGTGGCTTGCACAGCGGAAGTTCATTTCTCACAGTTCTGGAGGCTGGAAGCCCAAGTTCAAGGTGTCAGCAGGTCTCACTTCTCCTGAGTCCTCTCCTTGTCCTGCAGATGGCCACCTTCTCGTGCGTCTTCACATGACCTTTCCTCTGTGATCACACAGAGGTGTCACTTCCTCTTCTTATAAGGGCACCAGTCCTATTGGATTAGGGCCCCACCCTTCTGACCTTATTTAACCTTAATTACTTCTTTAAAGATCTTAACTCCAAATGCAGTCACACTGGGAATTCAGCCTTCGACAGATGAATTTTGGAAAAAACACAATTCAGTCCATGCATCCCTCTCGCCAGAGGTCCCTACCCCTGCACGCCTGAGGACAAGCAGGAGACGACAGTTCTAGGAGAGAGGACAGTGACTGGTCAGTGTCACGTCCGGCACACTCAGATGAAGATGCTCGACGGGCACGGGGCTGAGCAGACTGGGGACAGCGAGTGACGGAGCAGTTGGAGACGGAGCCCAGTGTCCAGGGAGAAGCGGAACGTGAGGACAGATGCATCTCCTCCCGGGACAGCTGCGAAGGATGAGCGAGTGGGTGACGGGGCCCGGAAAGAGCCTGGACACCCCAGGCTCTCAAGGAAGGAAGCGGACGACGAGGCCGCCCAAGAAACTGAGAAGGAGCAAAACGTATGTGTGAAAGCCAGGGCACTGAGAGGTTCGCCCTAAGCCAGTCCCACGCCCGTGAGGCGGTGGCCGTGGGCACTTTAATGAGCTTCCTGTCGCATCGTGCTCCTCATACACCCGTAGGAGCCGACGGTGCTCGCTCGGGGGTTGTGTGACAGGTTAAGTGATATGAATAGCAACGTGCCCAGCACCGAACATCTCAGGTGCTCAGGCAGGACACGTCCCTGTCCCTTCCGCTGAAGCCCGGTGCCCCGGGCAGCCCTCACTGGTTCACTTCTGACCTGCCTGGTCCGTAAGGACGGTGGGACAGCAAGACGCCATTCCCGCCCCGGGAAGGCAGAGCAAGACTTTCCTCCCAGGACAGGCCCTCGCGGTGACCTCCACGCGGCGCAGCGTGTCAGCACCTCGCACCCCCATCCACCCTGCGGCCTCTATTTGCTCTCTCCGCACCCGGTCGTGTTCGTAGGGTGCCGCCTCGTGCTGTGATGACAGCCGTGAGGCCGGGTTGGGGACAGTCAGAGACAGATGGGAGAGACTGGAGCACCGTGGCCCGGAGGGGCTGGAAGGGCTGGCGTGTTCCCTCTCCAGGGTGGCGCTCCGCCAAGGCCCTCGAGTGCGGCAAGGAGCCCGCTCCCGCTCTCCCTGCCTCTGTCCGGCCCGTGGCGCTCAGAGGCCACCCAGGGAAGCAAACCGTTTGTAAGCAGAATACGCAGTTGTATTTGGCAAAAATGCGCAAACATTTTCTATTTCACTCCGAGTCTATTAGCCCCCATTTGTCACTTCAAGGTAATATTCTGAAATCACTTAATTTTTTTTTTTCACCAAAATCTGTGCACAAGATTGACGCTCCAAGGATAAACCCACGCTCCATATTTATTCCCTTAGTTTCAAGTACGGCTTGGAACATGTCCATAGCTCCTGGGTGAAATGTGGGCCTCGGGTCGGGAACCATGAATAGATCCAAACTTCCAACTGTGGAACTAAAGCCCAGAGATCGGAAGCCAATTCTTCCTTTTTTGGCTTCATCTTCTGCTTATCTTTATCCCATGATCTCGTTTCATCCTCAGTGAGCCTGCAAGAAAAGAAGGAAGAACAGAGTTGTTACTATTTCTGTTTCGGAGCACAGAGAACTGAGACCCAGGTACCAGGGGAATTCCGGCCTAGACGACAAGATGCCCGGAAGACCCCAAAGGGAGAAGGGCTCAGCACGTGCTACCGGGGTCAACAGGGCACCAAAAGAGCCGGTAATGCAGCCCAGAGGTCCAGGCAAGACCTGGGCTTCGTTTAAATGACAGGCGGAGGTGACCTACCAAAAGAGGACTTATTCACTGCAAATCCAAGTCCAAAATGGACCAGCCAAGCATTCTTCCTGGCGAGAACTCAGGCCTCAGCGGGCCCAGGTCTCTGGCCCTTCTTGGGTGTTGCAGGAGCTGCAGGGGAGGCTGGCTGCTTCTGTGTGACAAGTTGTGTGTGGAAATGACCTGCCACCTCCAGGTGGAGGGGACACGGGTCCTGCTGCTTCTGTTCCCCTTCCAGGGGCCCCTCAAGGCCGTGCGTTCCAGGTGGCAGGTCTAAAAGATGAAGTAGGCTGGCCTTACCTGTGTCGGAGGTAACACGGCC
The DNA here is from genome assembly GCF_902729225.1 of Pteropus medius. Taxonomy (NCBI): domain Eukaryota; kingdom Metazoa; phylum Chordata; class Mammalia; order Chiroptera; family Pteropodidae; genus Pteropus; species Pteropus medius. Next base: position 5,068,571 of record NW_024351731.1, read on the forward strand.
ACCTTTTCTTCTCCTAGTCAAGGGAACCACGTGAGCACATGAACGGAAGCACTCAGCGGGTTCGAAACTCACTTCCTAAGTTATTTGTTTCGTGTCCGTCTTGGCGGAAGTCAGGCTTACCATTAATATGCCTAGATTCAAATACGGGCTTTTCTGCTAACTTGCTGTGTGACCTTGGGCAGATCGCTCACCCTCTCTGGTTTTGTGTCTTGGAGATGACGTGGCTGGAATAGATGGCCTCTATGAGCTGGAAGGAGTCTTAGAAAAGATCTAGTCCAATGTCTGACCTTACAGATGAGGGAAGTAAGTTTCAAGGAGGAAACAGGGCTTTCCTTCCGATTCCAGAAGCCCGTGGACTCTAAATGCTAACGGGCGCACGCAGCGCCGCAGAGACGGCCGATGTCGGCCGCGCGGAGACAGCCCGGCCCGGCCCGTAGCGACGCGGGGAGCTTGGACCAAGGGCTGCCTCAGGAGTCTGTTCATTTCTTTAAACGCGTCTCTGTCAGGCCTCATGGGGTGAAAAGGAGAGAGAATTTCGGAGCCGGGATGGATAAGAATGTCCACGTGTCCTCCTTCGTTTCGTGCGTAGAAATGTCTTAGCAAACACCTTCAGGGTCGAGTGAGTCTTTTCAAGGCCATTCATTCCCTCCCTGATCCTGCGATGCCGACGTCCCCCAGGCGTCCAGGTTTTGCACTTTTCTCTCCCGGTTGGGGGTCACGGGTCCCCCTTGGAGGACCTGATAGGAATTGCTGACTTCCTCGCCAGGAAAATCCCATATACACAAGTAGGTGGAAACGCAGATCCCAGCGAGAGGGGTTTACAAGCCTTGGTCTGTGCACACCAGTGGCTTCCACTTACTCCAGTAGCTTCTACGCCCGATTTACTTGCAAACCTGTTCCCTTTAACTCAGATTTTTTTTTTCCCTAAACATCATCCATCTGAAACACATCAATACCTTGTGGAGAATAATTACATTACTTTCTAAAAATGAGAGCAGTGGAGGAAGAGGCTTTCTGAGCAAACATGGGAGAAAGAGGAAGTGTTTTATCTTCACGGGGACGTTCACAAGCTGTCACCACCGACCTTTCTTCAGCGGCGAGTGTGCTAGGTACCTATTTGTTTACCGTAACTTTTTTCAAGATCCTTGGAGGTGTTTAATTTGATTGACTTTTTATCCATCCCTGATGGCTGTGATGCTCCATTTACCTGAGATTAATAAAACCAAGTCTTTGTGAAAATAGTAGGTGATGGAAAAGGTTGGGGTTTTCGAGGCATCCTTCAGGAGGGGCCGGGACCATTGGGTTTAGGGAAAGAGGGAGCTGGGCTAAAAACTTGAAACTTATTTAAACTTCTTAACTGTCCATCTTTGCATCCATAAAACTATATTAACTACCCGCTTTTAAGATCGTGTCGAAGATCGCATGTAATCACGTATTTGAAGTGCTTAGCCTATGTACCTAGCAATGGTAATATGTCTCATAAATGCTGGTTATTCCTATTCAGTGCTGCTAACTTTAAGTGGATTGTTAAAGTGAATCGAGTTGTCTCTAAAATTATAGGGAAGGGCAAAGGACCTAAAATAGCCAAAATGAACTTCAGGAAAATCTGAAGCACTCACCCTACCTGATATCAAAACTTAGTATGAGCTACAGTCTCTAAGAGAGCGTGGTAATGGGTGACAGCAGACAAACAGATAAGAGAATCAAAAGAATAGACCAAGTCACGTATGTAATTTGTCATTGGACATTTCGACGGGTAAACGAATAACTTTTCAACAAATGGGGTGAGAAAAACTAGATAAATATAAGGGGGAAAAAATCACACAGCTAGACGATGGTGGGGCCAGGATCTAATGCAGGATTTTCACCTTCGGAATCTGTGCTGAAATATTTTCCTACGCTGTCATTTTAACACGGTGATCTACGAAGGGTCCTGGTGAAATACCCAGCCAAGTGTGTCAAGCCACTTCCCAAACCATCATTTACAGAAAAGAGAGGATCAAGTGATGATTTCTAGGGTAGCCTCAGATATGCACAATCTGTCCCTAAGTGGTAGACCACAGATCAAAGCCCAGCCCTCCCTAGGCACAGCTCAGTCCACTTCTCCCCCCTGCTTCTCAGCCCGCCTCCGCCCTGCAGGCAGGGAGTGAGTCTGCCTCAGGGACCTTAGAGGCCCTGGTCATTGGAGGACAGAGACAGATCCGAAAATATCTCAAGGGCTTGGCAATGCATTTAATGTGATCTCTCGCCTTGCCCCTAGAATCAATCAGACTTGTTTTTTAAACTCCAGAAGTGTGTACAGGCTACAGCCTTTCTTCAAAGTCACCAGAACACGTAAAAATGATTCTATGATCTGCTAACCTCCAAGCATTCCCAGCTTGGTCATTCTGCCATCCTCAGAAGAAGTGCCCTTGTGTGTCTCTCCATGGCAGATACCACAGGCAGATCCCCAATGCCAATGCCAGAGCCCACCTGGCTTGGATGGTATGTCTTATTGTGAGAGGCCCTAAAGAGTTAACTAAAGAGGCTGGCCTGGCAAGAGCTGACCTCTGACCCTGCGTATGTCCACATAAGGGCTGCTGGCAGCTCAATCTAGGAGAAGGAAATAATAATTAACTCCATTCTATAAAAATAATTCCTACAATATATTAGGTGCTGCCCGAAAAAAAGATGAGGAAGCAAAGCGGACCTGCCCTTGACCTGATGGCTGTTCCAGCGCATTCCCCTGGGCTTCAAAAGCCACCGGGACACTCGGTGATAGGCAAGTGATTGTCCTAGAGACTGGGCGTCTCTAGGAGAGGCCAGAGCAGGGGGTGGCATTCAGACAGGCGTCAGGTCGCGTGTCAGCGGGGAAAACGGGAATGAGGTCCAGGGCTGCAGCGACAGTGAGTGGGGTGGCAGGTTCCAGCGGAGTCCAGAAAGCAAAGGGCACGTGTGCTCAGGATGCGGGTGTCAGGGCACGACCCGGGGGAAGTGGTCCCTTGGCCGCGACTTGAAGGATGTGCATGAATTAAAGGCGGGAAGGTGCGGAAGAGGAAGGTCGTTCGGGCACAGGAAACACAGATGTGAAGCCCTGGGTGGGGAAGGACATCGGTGCTCCCAAGGGACCGAGGGGCCACCAGTGGGGCTGGCGCCGAGCGAGGGAGCGGGCAGGCCGAGTGGAGAGGCCGGGGAGTGGCTGTGGGCTTCGGGGAGAGCCTTTCTTCACCCTAAAGAGATGGGAAAGCTCCGGGGGTTTTAGGCAAAGGTACCGACGACGCGCTCTGAGCTGTGAAAGGTGACAAATCTGACTCTCAGGACAGGAAAACAACAAATCCTCGCCGAGTGTATAAATACGTGTAAACGTGAATGTAAACACCCACACCTGCCAATGAGGGCATCACACCTGCGAGATGCGATCTCCGGAGGACTTTGCTTTTCCTACGACACATTTCTGTATCTCATAGATATTTTTACATCAGTCCTTTCTGCCTTTTCTGAGAGGAAAATAAAGTTTGTTTTTCTTTCTTTCTTTCTTCTTCTTCTTCTTTTTTTTTTTAAAGCAAAATCTCTGCCGACAATGCCTTCTCTGGACAATAGGAATAAATTGCAAAGCAAGCAAGTTGCCCTAACGTGACCCAGTCTGGGACTGGGCGGACTTTCCACAAAAATAGAAAGGTCTTTTGATGATGTAATTTTAGAGTGTCCTTGACATTCGCAAAGGTTTTAGCAGGCCCAAAGAAAAGAAAAAATAGAATTACGGTGCTGAGAGAGACCTTACAGTTCAAACAATCCAACCGGCATATTTTACCACTGCAAGAAAGGAAGCTCTAAGAACCCTGACACTTCGAAGAAAAAGCCACTCAATAATCAAGACCATTTCGGAACAACAATACTAACCAATTACGCATTTACATTTTAAAAAGGATTCAATCATTAATCGCGAGGAAACTCAGGTTGACCGAGAGTAAATCTAACCAAACGTGTGAAAGTCCATCACAAAGAATATGAAGAAAAAAATATTTTAAATATAAAACGAGGCCCGAACACAGGGAGGTCTGTGTGCCATGGTCCAGGGCGGGGACGTTTACCATGGAGACCTGCAAAATGCACTGACAGGCAGTTAGTTGGGGCTTCACATATCGAGTTGGCGTGAACTCATGGGAAATACGTCATTCCTCCCCATACGTTAAGCATACGCTCGCTGCCTTTCCAGTAAAAATCCTGACGAGGTTGCTTGGCTGGTTTACTTTTCGTTTTAAATCCACTTTCGAGCTTTAAGTTACATTTAATAAAATGTGCCAGTTTTCAAGTGCATGGTTTGATGAGTTTTGACAGACAATAACTGGGTGTAACCACCACCCCCACCAAGACTTAAGACATTCTCATTACCCCGAAAGGTCCTACAAGGCTTTTCAGGAACTTGGCAAATTGGCCTTAAGATACACACTGTAGAGCCAAGTTCAGGTATAGCTTAGAACAACAGGGGAGGATTTTATCTCACAGATACAAAGATTCATTTTGAAACCACAGCCACTAAGACGTAAATACATAGTTCAAAGGCCTAGTTACGAATTCCAGAAATAGACACACTCAGTTATGAGCTCTCTCTATATTTTCCAAACCGTATATACCAAAAATGGCATCTCGAGGCAGCTTTATTGGAATACTGTCACGTCGATTCATTTACAGATTGCCTGTGGCTGCTTTTCTGCGATAACCGCAGAACGGAGCAAAGACCAAGTGGCCCACAAAACCTAAATAAAGGATTTACTATCTTTACAGGAAAATTTGGCCAGCCCCGGCTCAAGACATTTGTTGAATTCTGAAGCTGCATGGTATGGGAGGCTAAAGCGCTCCATTATTCGTATTGCATTTTCTCATAATCATAGAAATTTTAAATGATCTAACTTTTTTACGCTCTCTCTCTGAATTTCAGTTCTGCATATGTATTAAACACTGGCTCTTCGTTCTACCCTACATTTTCTTCTTTTTCTATGCAATCATTTTCTTCGGCCTAAAGAACGCCCTTTGGTATTTAGTGCAGTCACGCTGGTATTAAATTATCTCATTTCCTTCTAAAGTATTTCTATTTTACCTTCATTTTTGAAGTCGCTTTGGCTAGACGTGGAATTACAGGATGGCATTTGTTTCCTAATAGTAGTCTACTGATTGCCCCATGCGCCCCTGACTTATTATGAATCAAACAGAAAGTATTGCTTTCGCCAGTTCCCTCGGAGAGCTAGGACCTTGAAATACTAATTATACCCTTTATGTTTTCCTGTTGCCCTAGATAACAGCAGAGCAAGGACCACATTCTAATCACTGGGTAACCACTAATTAACCAGGGATAAAAGGAACGATATTTTTTTAATCTATAAGAAGGGGGGAAAGGGTGGGGAGGGACAGAGAGAAACGGGGTCAAATGTAAGGTGACGGAAGGAGCCTAGATTTTAGGCGGTGAGCACACGGAGTAACCAGATTCCTGATTGTAAAGTTGTACACCTGAAATTTATATAATGTTCTTAACCCATGTTACCCCAATAATTAAAAACAAAATGAGGCCAAAAACAACAACAATAACAACAGAAATCGAAACATACAACGAGAAGCTCAAATAGGAAACACGGTCCCACAGCCGGGTGTCCCTCAGCCGGGTGTCCCTCAGCCGTTCGCTGGCAGGGACGGTGGTCAAGCCAGGCGTTCTGAATCCACATCGCACTGTGTCCTGAAATCCCCAAATCGTCTTGCCCCCAAGATCTGCCCCTCATTTATCAAATGTGATATGAGAAATTAAACTCATAATGTGTGTAGGAATCATTTCTATTCCAATCCTTGAAAAACCGGTCTGCCGCAGCCACCATTTCAAAACTCTTTTGTGATGCTTTAATTAGTTTTCTGTTGTGTTGGGTTATGTTTTTACTTTGCTCCTCTCTCCTTCATTGATTCATGACTGGAAAGCTCCAAGGTAAGAAAAAAAGAAAAGAAAAGAAAAAATAAGCCACTCCAGTGGCTTCCCACCGCAGTCAGAATAAAATGCAAGAACCACCTCATCCAGACCACGTAGGATCCCGGGCACCTGAGTGCATTTCTCTCCTTATCTCTCACCCCCCCTGCCCCCGCCCATGCATCACCCTCTCTGCTTCGGTTCTTCCCTGTCCACCCCCTGAGAAACAGACGCTTCAGAGAAAAAGCCACTCGATAATCAAGACCATTTTTGAACAACAATACTAACCAATGACTCATTTACATTTTTAAAAAGATTCAATCATTAATCGGGAGAAACTCAGGTTGACTAAATCTAACCAAACTGTGTGCAAGTTCATCGCAAAGAATATGAGGGAAAAAAAATATTTTACATGTAAAACGAAGACCTGCACCCTCTCATCTCAGAGGACTGGTGCTTGCTCCGCCAGGGTGCCCACCTGTAAAAAAAAAAAAAAAAATAGACCGCTCTGAGGTCCCCTCCCTCCCTTCCTCCGTGTCTGTGTGAGGAGAGGGACCCTCCCTGACCAGCAAGTCGGCGAGAGCCAGTTCCCATCATCACTCTCCGCCCGGCGCGGTTCGTGCCTCCTCGTGGCTCTTCGGCCGGAGCGCGGGGACGCAGACGGAGGCCCGCGTGACTCGTGGCCAGTTGCAGGTCCAGCTGCGGACATTTCCCGCTCTTCGCACCGCCTCGTATGCAGCTATAACCGCCGACCCGGCTAAGTTTGAATCTAGAATTTTCAGATTCCTCCGAGTCCGTACGGGAAGGCCGGGGAGGTTGGAGGGAGGGCGCTGGGGCAGAGCAGGAGGGCCTCACCCCGTTTTCCACCTCGTCTCGGGGACACCGAGGGAAACCACTGGCCTTTGACGGCCTGTGTCTTTCACCGTGCTGTCACAAGGAAGGGGGTCCCTCGTTCTCTGTTTGAGTGGAGTCTTTCATTGGACGCTGCCGCCCGACACGTGGCTCAGGGCTCAGGGTCATAGGTGGAGACACCGAGGCAAGAAGGCGGGTGCAGCAGGCAGGCTGGCGTTATGGCCACAGAGGTCTCCTCTACCAGATCCTCCAGGTCTATACTACCATCGAGGATGGATATGCAAATTAAATATCTTCTCAAGAATATGTTCTGAGTGTTAGACTTTATATTTCAGAAGAGCAGAGAGAGAGGAGAGGAAATCGGGCACTGGAGTCACCGAGAAAAGCTTCCTCGAGGAGGTGGGACCCAGACGCGTGCAGAGATGGAGCCTTCGGCTGGACGGGGGCCTCCCGGGTCCCTGCGGGCCAAGGCCACCTCATCAGAAGAAGGCTTAGGTGTCACGAGCACAGTAGTTGCAAGGCACAGTGAAATGGAGGTTTCCACAGGAGTTCGAAGCACAACCACAGTCTGTTGTAGTTGCAACTTACGAGAAGCGCCTCCCGGAAGGAGGGGGCGAGGGCCTGTCTCCCCAGTCATCGCACATCCAGGCCCTCGCCAGACTTTCCTTCCGCCTTAAGACAGCTTCCTCTTCCAAGCGGCGGTGTGCGGGCGAGCGGGCCTGTTAGAAGCCCCGCCTGGACGGCCAGCTGGATTTGTCCACAGAACAGCTCAGCCGCCTCCTCTGCTGGGGTTTCTTACCGTGGGCCGACGGGCGACGGTGTCTGCCTCGACGCCTTGTGGGTGGCCTCGCCTCCCGAACCCTCGCCCGCATCATGCCCACGTGATGGTTTCTGCTAATGCAGCCCCAGTGTCCTTGGGATCAAGCTGGATCCGGGAGGCTCCCTCTGCTCCCCGACTTCCCCTCCCCTCATTTCCTGAAGGGTGATGTCAGGGGCATCCCAGGACTTGTGTTTGAAAAAGGCTGTTGAAGAACATGGTGATTTTTCTATCTCAAAATGAAACCCGGAAACAAGACCTAATGTTCAGCTATAATGTGTATACATGAATATACAGACATGTACCTGAGTACACACATGCAATTAGTATATAGTATATGATCAAATAATATATGTATGTACAGGCACTTGTGTGTTTACCTACATATATCGGCCTGTTGCTGCATGTGTAACGTTTGCTCTCGATTTGCCCAGCGTATTAGCACATTCCAACAGCTCCCTCTTCTACGTGGGGCCTCGGGGGGTGTGGAGACATAACCTCAGGATCGAAAACAAGAACCGAGTGATCTTACCACCGAGCGGGGGGCTGCTGCCCGCGCCCCTTTCCGGCTCCATTTCCATTTCAAGGTGATGATGATACCTTGGGTGCTGAAGTCATTTTGTCAGAACTGAATCTGGACCACAGGGTCTCTGGGGATGACAGGAGTCAGGAGTCAGAAGGCGTAATCGGGAAGTTATTCCCCGGAAGTTCCCAGCCAGGTGCTCCGAGGACCAGGGACCCAGGGAGCAGGTGTAGAATCTCGTTGGGCAGTGTGGTGAATCTGCCAGGTGTTCGCTTTTGACTGCCACATGCTCCCCGGGACCCAGCACCCTGCAGAGTCCTCGGCTCCCCCATCTCCCAAGCTCAGCGCCTTGGACCTCAGTTCTCCCTCAAACCAGCCCTGGGAAAGAGTCTAATGAACACAGCTGTGGCCTCGCTACAAAGACTTTCAAAAGTTTCAGGAACTTTTTGCGAGACAATCGAACCCACCCAGGGAGCGTCTGCATGTTGACAGGGCGGAATGCAAGGCCCTGAGCCAAAGAAAAGGATCTCGAGCAGCCGAGCCCAGATCTTAAGGGACAGGGGGGCTTCGCGGGGTTCTGTTTTGCTTCCTCTGGTCACGATTTGTATTCACCCGCCTCTCCCTACCTCTCGAGAGCGCAAGCATTTACTGACTGCCAGCGACGCCTGCGGCCTTCACCAAGCTTTTAAACACCCGTGATGAGCAAACATTGTCTTATCCAAACTTCATGACAGTCCTCCGAGGCACGTATGAAAGAATCTGTTCCTTTGTTTTTGTTGTACGTTGAGTGCTGGTAGTTAAGGGACTCAGCAGGGTGACCGGGCCCTGGCGGAACCGGAATCAGGACCGGGTCTGGCTGACATCGGCCTCAGGCTTTCTTCTCACTGGGCTTTCACGAAACTTCCTGAACGATCACCCGAGATGAGAGGGAAGACGCAGGCTCTGGGGGTACCCCCACTGGCATCTGACTCGAGTCTGGGGGTGATGGCCACGAGGCCTCTGCCCCAGGCCCGGCGCCCCAGAAACAGGCTCTGAGTGGGCATAAGGGGCAGGACACTTACTGGGCAGAGGGCTCCGGGGCCTCGCCCGTGGGGGAAGGGAAGAATGTAGCGATGGTGAGGCTCCAGGGGAACCGACTGGGACCCCTGATGGCAGGACACCCCTTCGAACTGGCCTGAGTTGGGGAGTGGGGCCAGACCACTCCTCAGCCACCACTGGGTGTGTGGGGTGGCCTGAAAGGTGGCGGGTAGAGGACGTAGGGGCGGGTAGAGCTCCTCAGCCGAAGCAGCTCCAAAGACGTCAAGATTGGAGAAGGCTTCGCCGACAGCCTTCGCACAGGTGAGACAGACAGGTCGGGGTGTTGGGCAGCTCACACAGCTCCACAGCAGGAAGCACGGCATAGAACCCACAGAAATCACGGTGGAGCCCCAGGGTCAGCACTGAGCAAGTTCAGGGTCTTCCTCGTCCTCACCAATAGTCGCTGAGGGCCAGTAGGGGGCAGCAAAGAGCTTTCCAGGTGCTGCCGGGGCGGCCGGAGGTGGAGGAGGGGCCGGTGGGAGGCATCACCTGGGAACACATGCGAGGGGCTTCGAAGCGCATTTCCACTTCACCCTGCGTTTGCCTCTGGTCCCTCTCCTTTGCTCATTGCATCCACCGTGTCGTCAAAGCCTGTTAACTTTCCCCTTAAGTATAAATGTGAAGTATAATTTATCGCGTACTTATATAAACACATTTATAGTATACGTATGGTTTAGTGTGGCCCCAAGAATCTCTCGTCCAGATGACCACACTGGGCTCCTAAGCGGTTACCCAGAGTGGCGTCGTCTGACATCAGTTGGCTTGCGTCCCTGCGGAATCCTGCGCTGGGCCCAGCGGTGTGCTGGATTCCGCTCCCGTCACTCCCCAGGGTCCAGTGTGAATACACAGGAGTTTTACGAGCCAGTGGCTAAGCTGTCGTTAGCTTGAAACTGACCGTGGTAGGACTATTTACACCAAGGGGGAAAAATGACAGATTCTACCAACTAGTGAGTTTTCGTGAAAGCCAGTGATGCAGGACACGGCTGAATGGCCCTTTACCACGAGATGAAGCCTTGGCCAGTGACCACATTTCTTTCTGCTCGGCGTCCTGGTCAAAGCCGTAGTCCCCAGAGCTTTCACGCTTCCTCGAGGTCTCACTATCTTCCTCCTGGTTGTAAGGCCCTCCCTTCCCCCGGCCGGCCTGCACCTCCCCCTGGACACAGGTCAGTGTCTGTCCCCCGCGGAAGCACGTCCAGGATCTCTTTCCTGCACCGTACGAAAAGCAGGTATCGCATGATGCCGGGTGCCCAGTTTCTGGGTCTGCAAGGTCTGGAAGGGCCTGCAGTCTTCAGTTTTCATCTACCTGTCCCTGTGGTGGGTGCACCGTCCAGCGTGTGACAGGTGGTGCATAAATGTCAGCTGACTGAGAACGGAATAAGTCAAAGATCTTCCCGCCTTCTTTTCCGTATTCACGTTGCCTTCGTGCTCACCTTCTTTCCACGCCCGAACACCCGGCCACCTCCCCCAGGCCTGTCCTGTCAAAAGAACTGCGGCCACTTCTAATCCCTCACTCGGCCATCAAGCAGAACTGGACGATCAACCCCAGATCCACGGAGAAACCAAACTGAATGGGAACTTGTATCTTCTTCCCTTCTGGAGAGCCCTAGAAAAAACCGCTGGGACGTCCCCATGTGGCTTGGACGTCTCACAAGGATAGGTATCCTCCTCATGTGGCACCGTCTTCCAGAAAGACAAGGCAGAAGTCACCCGTCTTCTTCGAGGGTTGCCCAGAGCAAGCGTCAGATCACCCGCCACGGACTCCATTGCCAATCGCCGTCCCAGGCCGGCCCAGATTCAAGGAGAGGGGGAATAAACCCCATGTTCCGTGAGAAGAGTATCGAGTACTTCGTGCCAATCTTTAACCTGCCACAGCGGTGACTCACTCTCTTCTCTCTCCGATGGAAATAGGGCAGCAGAGCTACCTGGGAGGAAGGGGTGAAGCCCGGAGGTGTCCCCATGGAAGGAGTCACTATCACCAACCAGGTGAAGAAAAGCTGGCACTGGACATTTAATCGAGTCCTCACAAGAAGTGCTGAACTCAGTCTTGCTAATGCCAACCCCATTCCGTCTCGGCTGACTCGACACCCCCTCAGCTAACCTCTAGCAATGCTCTGAGTCAGAAGAATCGATAGGATCCGTTCTCCAACCGTAGCTGTTGGAGACAAAGCACCGCGTCGCGTAGGATGAGCAGTGAGTCGGGAAGCCATCCTCACTCCATCAGAGCAATGGAAAGGACGGTGCCATCTAGGGACGATCGCGTGCAGAGAACGGGCCTGGAAACCCCTGGCGCATGCCACGCAAAGTCAGGGCAGCAAAAATGTGCACGCAAAACAGCGCGAGTTTTCCCCAGATATGCGCATTCGAAGGCTTGAATGTATTTCCTGAGGAATAGACGCTTTAATCACTGAAGGGTTTTTACGCTCGTAGATCGGTTTATCGGTCAAGGTCAAACAGGAAACAGATGGCAGACTCAAAAGGGGAGAACTGTGGAGCGCATGGCCTGTAACGAAGGCCAGGGAGGCGTTCAGGAAAATCGGCCTGAGAGGGGGAAGCACCGTCGTGCAGACATAGGAGACCCTGAGCCGAGGGACAGAGGGCACGAGCTAACCCTGGAAGCCAGCAAGAACGGAAGCCTTAGGGAGGGGCGGCCTGAGCACCCGGGGCCACGGCAGAGGGACCCGGCCACGGCCCGGCCGCGGTCCGGCAGGCAGCAAGTGCCCTGACCGCTCTCTGCTCCTTTCTTCTCGTCCCCTGCCAAGGCCTCTCGTGGCTGATGCATCTGGGACGAGGAGCCAAGGGAGCCTGCGTGACACGGGCCACGGACGTCCGTCGGCTGGAACACACAGCACAGGGGACAAGACAGTGCGGGCAGTGGACCCGGAGGACAAACGCAGATTCCACAGCTGAGCGGGCCCGAGACCAGCACTCGACTTCATTTCGTCCCGTTCGAATCTGTGTCGACAGCTATTTCTCTTTAGCAGAGTCCTGAGATTCTCCTTCGCATCTGCCCTCTGTGTGCAGAGATGTGAAAATCATGACTCGATTTCGTTCCTCATCTTAGTGTGCGTGGAAGAGGTCTTCCACGGAAATTTAGAACTCATAAGCTTACGAAGCAGAATAAACAGTTGACTAAGGGACTATCTACATAGAGAATAGGTTTTAGAAATTTCTGATGAAAAGGAGAAATACTCAAGCAATTAAAGTAAGATCTATGCGGGGCAAAACCAAGCCGAACTCAGTGTAATCGGTGGTTCAAAGTAGAAAACCCAACAAAATGTACAGGAGACACATTTCAAGGTAAAATACAAGGAAATTTCTCCAAAGTCTAGAAATTATGACAAATGAAGATTGACATAAATATATAACTCAGGGAAATTTGCTTCAAATTCCTCGGCTCCATAGGATATGCTAGTTGATACCTTGACCTCAACGATAAAAAGGTTTTCGGGCAGAGAAAATAAATTGCATACGAGGAAAGACAAAACATCAGGCAGGATTCAAACGTCTTTAGATCAATAGTAAATGTCCTAAAACAAATAGAGTAATGGCTACGAAATTCCAAAATTAAAAAGTGTAAGCCAAGAATGTGATTAAATTAAAGATAAGGTTGCCAGACTAACAGCCATTCCTCTTCTCCCTGGCATGAGGGATGTCAGATTTATTTGTGGCGGCAGTGTGCCCAGCAGGCGAGGATATGAATCACAATTGGTCTGGGGTGGCAATGGCCAGTAAGGCACTGATGCCCTAAGGGTATGTGGCTCACTTCTGGTTACCGAGACCTGAGAAGCAGTCTGATTGAACTTCTAAGAAAGATTTTCCTCCAAAGACTGGTAAGACAAAAGCGCCTTTACCACCACCCCTTTCCACGCTCCCCTTGGCAGCTGTGATGTGAAGGCAGACAGTCTGGAGCGGCAGCAGCCACCTTGCAGTCATGAGGGAAGACACCACCGCACGAGGGTGACGGAGCACAAGGACTGAAAAAGCCTAAGGGTTTAAGGACATCCTTCGACCACTAGAGTCAATACTGGCCCTGCTCGCTTCTGGGATTCCTATTAAGTAACTCATAGAAGTCTTTTCATATTAAGCTACTATTGGTCAAATAGCAATTTACTTGCCACTGAAATTATTCTAAGAATGCTCTTGCCATGGACAAAATCCTTTGCATTAAAGTGAAATCTAGGCTTCTCAGGGGCAGGAATTTTTTATTGATTTTTGTTTATGTCTCTCCAATGCCTAGGAGGGCTCCACAGTAGGTATGAAAATAAATATTTGCTAAATGAATGAATTATAGCAAAACAAAACGAACATGTTATATCCAGGAATTTAAACATTAGAAGCATCCCAACAGTGCGATTGTTCTTAAAATTAATTTAGAATGATCATTAGAAAAAACCAGTTTACGAATTCGAAATCCGTTGTCCGTAGTCCATGGCATGTGGCGAGGGTGTGTCAAGGGAACTGTGACATAATAATGTCCCCTCCATGCAATGCCCCCTGCGTGGGTCGGATCGCACGGAAGCGACAGCTCTGTGATGCTCTTGAATAGTTCACAAGAGCTGTGACTGTTCAAAATCATTTCCGCGTTTGAGTAGATAACAACCATCATTTGTAGTCATTTACGTAGAAGATCAATATCCCATTTCTTAATTCCCATAGAAGAAAACCCTTTCCAGAGAATCCCCCTAGATGGTGGGGGCCTGTCCTAAACCGTCTAATTTAATTTTTAGACAACTAAACCCTCTTTTGAATGGATAGGTCTAACCGCCCCCAGAAATATTATTTTCCCAAAACAGAGCAGGACACAGGAATTCTGAGGAAAATCGTCTTCCTTTGCCCCTTCTCGGATGTCCCCTGTCGTCTAGAAGGGACAGTTCTTAAATGTGGCGCTGAGTCTCTGGTATGTCTCAGTGAGCTAGGAGAGGCGTCCCAAATAATTGAGCTTAATGACCATTAAATAACTGATATTCTTCAAATGATGTACTTTATAAATAACTCGGGGAAAATTCAAGGTTACATTTCTGGAAGCATCCCTCTGGCTTGCAGTCTAATGTCTCTTAAAGGGTCGTGCTGGGTGTCACCCACTTCCTGGGCCCCGTTTCGTGCCCCAGAGGCTGACCCAAATTTCATACTTCAGCGGACTCTGTAGGAGATTGCAAGCAGTAGCCACGAATTCCTCCCTCCCCGCTACCCAGGCCCTTCTTGTGATGTGTCTTTATTTTCTTCTCGTTAAGAGACAGAGACGATTTTCCCGCCTATTCATCGTCTATCAGCCCCCAGAGTCTGAGCCGGTTTGTGATTTGGACCTTTAGAATGGAGCAAAGGTGGCGATGTGAGACTTGTGAGCGTGGGCCTGAAGAGGCCTTGAGCTCCTGCTCTCTCTGAGAACCCCGAGGCCACCATACAAGAGACCCCAGCTGCCATGTCCCCTGAGGATGGGACACTAAATGGAGACAGAGCCCAACCACCGGACGTGTGAGTGACGCCGTCCAAGATCGCCCTTACCCAGGTGACTACAGCACATAAGCGAACTCAGGCAAAACCAGCTGTTCTGCCCAGCCGGGCCCGTCCGAATTGCTGACCTGCAGAATCTTCAGTCCCCAGGAGGTTCAGCGAAGGGTCTCAGGGCCCAGCGGTCTGGGTCGTGTTGATACATCCCTTCCTAGCCGCTCTGTCTGGTCTCTCCTGCCGCTACACAAGGACACAGGGCCTCGTGGGTCCCTCGGGATCGGAGAGGCAACATATTTTTCATTCGGTCAAGCCGCTCTGACCCGTTTTCCAAGAAACACGAAGCCTGCTTCTTCTGATTAAGAATCCAAGGAGAAAAGGCACTGGATCGAGTCGAAGCTGTCACTCGAGGTGCCCTGGGCCTCAGGCCATGTGCCCGCAGGTCCGATGGGATTTCCGGTCTCTGCAGTAGGTAGTGATGTTCCGTGGAGCCCTTGGCAGCCCCAGAGAAGGATCCCAGCATGAACCTGAAGAATTTAGAGTGACACTCTGCCATCCTCTTCACGTACTATTCTCTCGAGAGTTTTGGGCTCACTACAAGCCCTCGTCCACAGCAAATGCTCGACTGTGGTCCACCCACCTGCTCAGCAACCTGAGGTCTCACATGAGCCAGATGTCGCCTGATCCAGCACGTAGAGTCCTGCACCACTCCGTCATCAGGCAAACACGGCACATGCGAGATTGGGCTAGGGGGGTCTGAAGGCTCAAGTAGGTGCAGGGCAAGCGGCTCAGATCCTCACAGGGCCACCCCTGCGACACCGCCTCATCCCTCTCAAAGTAGCGCCTTCGCCTCGGGAATTCCCTGCGACCCGTTGACTGAGGGAGAAAACGATTCAAGCATCGTTTGCGGAGTTCTGTTCCAGATTCTGGCACTGTCCCAAAATAGATAGAGCCAGCGTGACAGCCACACTCAGGAGCAGACCGAGGGGACCACACAGGCGATGGAGCCAAGTCCTCACGATGGCTGGTGCTGCGAACAACGCACCTGTGCTCAGCTTAAAGAGAGATTACTGGGGTGTCGGCCTGCCCTGGTTCACGCACCCTGACGAGCAGCCAGCGCTGCAGAGTTGGGGACTTGACAGGACGAAGGCCGAGAGTGGACGACAAGAGGGAGAGGTGTGTGGATGGGGCTCTCTGAACAGGCACCGCCGAGAATGTGTTTGTGTCACGTGCAAATGAATGTTCATCAAAGAGCAACTTCTGCCCTGGAGGATCTCAACAACCAGGTGGACCAACCAGATGTCAGCTCATCTCTTCCCCCGGCCCTTCCCGTTCTTACCCAGCGGGCTCACGAGCAGAGGGCATGGTGGCAAGGACAGAGGCCACACACAGGCTCATTCATCAAAGCCAGTCTGCCTGCTGTCACTGCTGAGCAGCCTCTGCTGTCAGCAGGTTTCTGCAAAGAACCGCTTGCATTTGGAAGAGCCAGTGCTCTGTCTTCTCTGGAAGAGAGAGTTCCCTAGATGTGAATTGGCCCTTTCTGTCCATAGCGCGTCTGCCCCGAGCCGGCATCTTTGCACTTATCAGGCGCCTTATTCATCACTGTGTCATCTGCACTCCGTTACTCCCACCCAGGAAAGGCTGACAGCTCACGGAGAACAGCGACAGCTCATACTCACGTGCCCGGCGGATGCAGCCAGGTCTCGTGAACCAGCTGGCTCTGCAGTGGCAGTGTGGCCTTTGGGAGACTCCGCTTGGACCCCAGAGGGGGACGGCACTTTGAAAGCATAAAGTACATGCTCAGAATCAGCACCGACACCCTGCGGCTTCTCCGTTGCTGGGATTCCCAGGCCCAGGCGGGGAGGCGGGGCTGGGATTTTCCTTCATATTGCCCCTCAGTGGCCCACGAGCAACACTGTGACCCGGCCCTGCACCTCTCCACCGCCCGGCCTGCAGAGCTCTGTTCCCAGGAAGGAGCACAGCAGTCGATGCATTAACCCAGGGGCTGGGTTGTCGCGTGGCCGTCCTCGGTCACTGAACCAAAGGCACATCTAGGGTTACTGTTCCGGTTGGGAGGGTCAGCCCTGATGGTCAAGGGGATTTGGAGCTGCTACTAAGAATGGGGACAAGGATGGGTACACCTGGAACGCGAGAGACTTTCTGGGTACCTGCAATAAAACTGGAAAAGTGGAAAAACTGAGGTTTGGGTCATCTCCCCAGCCAGGGGGCCGCCGCCCCAAGGTGCTCGCTGAAGGCAAAGGGAGTGTGTGATGGGTTGTGGGTGACGTAAGTCTGTGAATATTGCGAACAACCTGAAGCCAGCTGCACAGATGAGGACTACTGTAGTTCTGAGTGTTTTTTTCTTGCTCTTATATAAGTATATTTGTATAATATCAGCCAGGTCATCTTTCCTCTCTCTGTCCCTCTCTCTCCCCCCCCCTCCATTTTCAAGCCACCTTTCTCTCTTTAGCTTGAGATATACTATTAATGGTTAGCCTTGACTCTCAGGAGTGAGTTACAGGCCATCTGCCGGGGGACGTGGCTCAGCTAAGAGGGCAGTGAACCCCATCAGGCCGGCAAAGGGAACGTGCAGAATCGTGTATTCTCCTTGGGGGAGGGTCAACGGCTCCTCGCTCATACTGGGATCGTTGCCTTGTGTTAGGCGGAAGCGTGATTTGCTTGTTTTCACTTGGAAGGTGAGTGTGGTTAGAGAGGCACGTGTGGTTGTCACAGGGACAAGGAGTGGACAGCGTTGAATTGTGCCGTCGCGACCTGGCCGAGCCGGGGACAGAATTCCCGACTTCCTTCTCTGGGTGACTCCAGGGTGCAGTCGTCCAAAAGAGGAATATATCCAAGTCTGGAAGGAGACGTGCATGAGCACCCTCACTTCCGGGGGCGTGTGGGTGTGACCGAGAGATGTGAGGGTGCCCACGGGGCTCCAGGCCACGCGCCCCTCTCTGTTCTGTGACCAGCCCTCTTCCAGGCTGCCACGCTGCTGACCCCCAGCGGTTCCCGGTCCGCGGGGCTGCAGTACAGAGCCCAGATGCTGAGGGCCTGTGGGGTCCTGCCAGGCAGCGAAGTGGTCTGTTCACCACTCACTGGCTATGTGATTTGGGGCAAGTCTCCGGTCCACTCAGAACCTCAGTATCCTTATCTGTCAACCACGATAAACACGGTGACCACTGCAGGACCGCCCAGGAAGATCGAATGAGATGTAGCGTGTGGCAGGTGCCCGGCGCGGTGCGGTGCTGCCGAGCTTACGACGCGATCCCAGGCCAGGCTCCTCGCCCCGTTTCTGGGTCTCTCAAGTGCTGACGTTGAGAGACTGGAAACCAGGTCAGTGATACGAAACAACTTTGTCAGCATCGTCCTCGCTTAAAACAGAGACCCCTGGGGCCAAACCCAGGTCGCTGTGTGGGAGACGCAGGGGCAGAGACCGGGAGCCTGCCTCCGCAAACGAGCACACGGCGGCTTCCAACGCCCGGCTGCTCCATGGCCGGGGCTGGAAGCCACGGCACGAGATGCCCCCCAGGGCCCGCGCCCCGGGCCGTCGCATCCTCTGCAGGTCACCTCTGCAGGCCATCTATTTTCGGATCCACCTCCGGGCCACTGGCAGCGTCTGTGCAGATTACGCTGGATGTCTCCTCCCGACATCTCTCCGCTTCCTAATCTAATTATCACAACAACCAGATGTGACAGGCTCCCTCTCAAACCCATTTAAACGGCTCCAAAGGCACCTCTGAGTATTCGGGCCTCTTCCAATTCCCTCCTCTCCTCTCGCCGGACACCTTGGCTCCCGCCACTCACCCTATGCCAATTAACAGTGAAGTATCCTTCTGCCGAAATAATCTGATTACAGGGCACCGAATAGCGGCCACAGACTGTCACAATCAAATCCTTGGCCCTGGAGAAAAGACAGTCAACCCTCTTAGCATCCTAAAGGGTCAGCCTCCCGGAACATGATGGCATCTTCCTCGGACAGGCCTCCTTCGAGCCCTTTTGACTCTATGCCTCTCGGTATCTTTGAAAATGGGATGGATGTAAAGGTGTCTTTCCCAGAAAAATGCATATGCGCGTTGTTGGTTCACATCCAATTTCCTGAGTCATAGCCCCGTGGAGACCACCCCTGGACCGCTGGTCCCTACCGTGTCCCCTCGGTGGGTGACATGACCAGTTCAGGCCCTGCCACTCGCCAGGACAGTTTCTACGCTCCTTTTCATACCTTTCTCTCTTCTGGAATTTTCTTTCTAGAATAGGAAATGGGATCCATCACTATTCACCGCAGCCCACTGGCTCTTTCGCTTCATATCCATCCATCTTCCCGTGTAATACCTTCTGTCTATTATTTTCAATGCTGTGCCAATCCCGTGGTGTGGGTTTTTCTTAATCAAACGCTGATGGACATTTAAGTGATTCCCCTCCCCTTGAAGGCAAATCGTGCCCCACTAGAATACAGAGAATTTTGAAATCAGCATAAACAATATTAATCATGGGAGTTTCCAGGGAAGAGCAAACAACATTTAAAACACCACCGACCACAAATCAAATCCTATAACCCACAGACCTGCCCTAGCAGACAGAGCACGTTCCCTGGAATGCCCTGATGAAAGCCAGCCACGCCAAGCCCCACCCCTAGTACCTCCGCACACACCCTCCCTGGGTATTTAAGATTTCCTGGCCTGGGCCCCCTCTGCGGGCTACTTCCTGTCTGGAATGCTCCCCCACCCTGTCTCCCTGTACTGAGTGCTCAGACGCCCTCTGGGACTGTCACCAGACACATTTACATATTAAAGGCATGAAGAGGAGCTGCAGGAAAGGGCCGAATTTAACTTCCATTCACATTCAACCGTTCTTCTTTGCACCCTTGGACATCTGGCCTCTCTCTGTGTCTGCTTGGGGGCAGGAGGGGGACCAGGCAGGCCTGGCCCCTGCCTTCCTGGGACTTGCAGGCCAAGCTCTGGTACACAGGCCACGGTTCAAAGTCTCTGAACGAGGAACAGTCTTTCATGGCTGCTCAGTTGTCCTCGGGCTTGTAGTGTCCCGGACTGTAACAGCCAAAAAAAAGGTCTATTTGTCCAGCAAGCTTGATCCTCGTTTTCTGAGGACAAACCTTGCCCCCTTCCCTCCCCTGCTTCCTCCGTCAATAGCCACACACGGGTGGGGCTTATCAGGGCTCGTCACCTTACAGCCTGGAAATGAGGGTTTGGCCACCGTCAAGTCACGTGACCCAAGGAGCCAGTCAGAATTCCCCCCTGGGGTGGGTCTGCTGGGCTCTGGAAGAGTTCCAAGCAGGGACTTGCCATGTAGAGAGGCGGGGGACACCGAGGCCACTGTGCAGAGAGGACAGCAGGCCAGGTGAGTGTGACGTCCTCAGATCAAAGCCCTGAGACCTGAGACCGCTTCTCAGGTTTCTCCTCGATTCCCTCAGCTGCCCCAGACCGCTCTCCAAAACACGAAGCAGGAAACTCTTTTTCAAAAAAATGGAAGTCACCTTGATTGGGGATTCCGACGCTTGAAAATAAACGTGTGACAAACAGATAAAATTTGTCACAGTGCTCTGCGACCTCTGGACTCTTGGCCTCTCCCATCAAAGCCAGGACAGGCCTTTCTTCTCAGAATACGCGTAAGGATCTTTCTACTGATCCCAAGGTCGGTGTGTCCCATGCCTCAAAAAGGCCAAAACTCAAAATGTCAGAGTTTGGAGTCAAGAAACGTTGGTTGATGGATCGATCGAACAGGCGCCCAAAGGGGAAGACGAGGGTGGCTCCCCAGCTCCCACCTTAAGAAGGCACAGAGGTCGGGCGTCTTTCATGTCACCACGTCACCGGGAGGGGAAAAGGGAGGGCCCGTTTTTGTAAACACTCAGGCCCCAGTAGGAATTTCTCTAAGGATTAGCGCATCCGAAGCAAGAGCAAAGCAGCCCCGCCCAAGATGGAGTCAGCGGGACGGAGCACTTCGCCCCGTTCCAATACTGAAGGCAGTTTCCCTTCGGCTTAAGAGTCTCCCTGTCTCGATCCTGTAGCTTCTCGGCTGAGTCCGCGACATCGAGAGCAGTGCCTGGCACAGCAGCCCAAAGTCAATAAGTATCCGTCAAGCAAATGAATGAGCAGAGTGACAAACGAAGGAATCAACGGAGAGCGAAGGGCTCAGATTTTGAAAGGAATGACCTAAAATCACAAACGAGCTCTACCACTCACGAGCTTAGTCTTCCTTGGAAAAAAATAATTTTCCTGAGACTCAGTATCACTCCTTGCAATGGGGGAAATATTAATGCACGATATTTACTTATTTATTTAAAACTTTTTTTGCAACATCCCTCCAAGAACCCACGCTTTCGATCAGTGTTCTCTCAGGGGTAACCTTGAGCCCTTCCCTTTCTAAGACTCAGAAAACTCATCGCCAACTCGAGGATAATAAACCTATTTACCTCTTTCATCCCCAAGACTTGGAATAGCATGAACGCTCTATGCTAACTGTGACGTGCCGGCCACACGACAATGATAATGATGCTGACCGTGGCTAAAATTATGAAGCACATACTGCCTTCTAGACATTGTGCCAACAGCTTTATTCTGTTCGTGAATTTACCCCTCACCGTGACTATTAGGCAGGTGTTAATATACCAGCGTTAACGATGAGACGGTGAAGCTGGAGGTTAGAGATCTAAGTAGTGTCCTGAGGTCAAGACTGTGCAGAGCAAAGTGGCCCGAGCAGCTGGCGGGATGGTTGGCCTAAGCGGCTACAGGGTCCCCTCCAACTCTGACGTTCCGTGGACGCCATTGCCCGCGGTCTTCATTCGTAATCTATTTCTCCGATGCAGCTGTGCTTCTGCTTGGCTGCTATTTTATCAGTTGGGACTCAAGACACCCCTGATTTGAGACCTTTGGTTGACTTCAGGACATGCCATTTGGGGGGGAAATTGGTTCAGGGCTTAACCTGTGGTCTTATCTCCTGCGGGCTCTGGGCCTAGAATACCTGAACTTGAACCAGTGGTGCCTCTAGTAGCCGTATGACCTCAGACAGGCCATTAACCTCTCTCTGCTTCAGTTTCCCCAGGACAAAAGGGACACTGGCAAGAGCCTCTCCTCACAGGGCGTTTGTGAGTATTACATGAGTGAACGTAGCTAAGGTAATTGGACCAATTTCTGGCCCATTGTAAACATTCAATAAACGTTCACTGGTAAAAATAGGACTGTAGAAATGGGAAGAAAGCACCTCAGGATTAGCAATTCTGAATTATACAACACCCTTTGGGGGAAAAAAATTGAACTAACCTCAGGGCCAGATCACATGATATAAATACCCTTTTGAATCTGAATTCGTCTTATAACATTCATCTCTACTCACCCATCATCTAGGGGGAAAAGAAAGCCTTACCGAGCATTTAACACACCCACCCCTCCATCTTCCCGCCTGAGACACATGCAATTATCAGCCCGCTGAATAGAGAGGGAGAAACTCATTCAGCAGAATTCCGCCAGGTGTGTAGTCAGAAGAAGTCCTCAGGTGAGCCTCTTACGCAGGAGACAAGTCTCTAAGATCTTATACATCACCTTCTAAGAAGGGGGTGACCTGCTGAGAAGGGCACCTTTGTTCGCAGAAGGGCGGGTCCGCCCAGGTGAGGATGGGGAGATATGCTCATCTCTGCCTAGTGGAGGAGGGAGACTTTGATAATGGAATTGGGGATGGAATCTACAAAGGAAGAGGAACGTGGAAGCTTGATGTTCTCGAGGGCCTGGCGAGATTAAGTGATTCGCCCCAAGGGAAATAAAAGAAGAGGATTTCAACCAGATGTGTTTGATCATAGCGCCTGCATCATTTCTGCTCGTCTGCACTGCCTCTTCCATGTGGAATAGCCTCTCAACACTGTGGGAGATGGTAATCGTGGAGGGGTGAATCCCAAGCAAATTATCGTCTCATCCGGCATCCCGTCCCTGCTTATATGCCTTCGTTACTAGAGAGCTCACTACCTCCGAAGTAAGCCATTTCCGTGTTTGAACATCTGAGTTTGTAAAAAATAAATCTCGCTTATATGGAAAACAAATGTTAGCATATTCGCTCAGTTCTAATAGTTCTCTCTTTGGAGCAGCGTGGACAAGTGCTTCTTTGTATCCCCAGGACGTCCTTGGAGTTCCGTTAGAGGACAGTCATGTCCATATTGCACCTTCTCGTCTCAAGGCAAAGCAACAACAATATCACGGCAGCGTCTTCCTCTGACAATTATTCCAAATTTCCTCCTTATTCCACTAAAATTAGGTTAACATAGACTTGCCTTGTCCAGCGAGTAAAACCACCCTTTAGAAATGGACAAGCATGATTCGAAATAAGTATAATTTGGCATCTTTACTGATTCATAGGTACAGGAAATTATTCGCCAACCGTTTGCCTCCTCCCTGAGCCAAAGACATATTGGAGTGACCTGGAGCATGGACTTGGGCTGCCAGCGTATGAAGCGATGAGGTGAAAACCACCATCTGGTCAATGGAAATGAGAGCTCCTGAGAGATGCCTGGGAAAAGCATCTCGTCTCAAAGCAGAGCCGCGAGACTGGTGCCCACTAACCCGGCGGGAGGGAGAGTGTGGCAGGAAGTTCTGTCTCTGTGACGCGCTGCGGCCCGCGGTGTGGTGTTGGAACGCCTGGGGAAGCTGGCTCTGGCGGGCACGTTGGAACCGCGAGGAGGGACATGTGGCACCCTCTGCGTCTCTCCCATTCCCTGGCTGTCGTCCCCTCAGCCCCAAGCTCCAAGTCATTTCAAATCATTGTCAAGGCCGCGTCAAGACCCCCGCCAGGGAGAGGAAGGAAAGGTGGTCCTATCCGAGCCAAGGCGGAACTCAGAGAGAGACTAGTGACCACGGGAGTTATGGAAAAGTCACAGAAGAATTTTCAGTGGATTCAGCAAAAAGACCAGAAGGTGCAACCTGGGACTCCAGGATATATCGAGAGTGGCTCACAGTGCCAAGCGGAGAATTTGGGATAACGGATGTGCAGGCATTTAAGGAGAGCAACATTGGCTGTGGCTGTGTGTTGCCAAGACCAGCGGAAGGCGTACGTTTTTAAATATTTTTAAGAGGTATATAATTTTCTGCTCCCAAATGCATGCAAATATGCAAAGAAAGCTAATAAAGGGACGTATAGTAAAGAGTCTCAGAGAACTGGCTTTAATTAAATTACCCCATTAAGTATTTCTTAATGGCTCCTTCTAATGTGCCTGAACATTTACCATTAAGTACATTAAAACATTTTTCTCACATAAGAGCAATAAAAAGGATGAAGTACCTCGACGAACTTAAACTAAATTAACACTGCTTCTTTGAAAACAACCCAAATCATGGAGACTCGGAAGACCACCCCCCACACACTAAAATCTGGCACAAGTTGATTGATGGGCATATGGCAGATTCGAATAAACAGAGAACTATGCTAGGTTTCCACGCAGGCATGCTCAGTATGATAGAATTCTCAGTTCTTTGCAAATCAACTGCGATATTGGGGTGATGTCAGGAAATTTCACGAAGGGTCCCTAATGTTTATCTGGGAGACAGTAAATGTGCAAGATGTTTTGAAGACGAGGACCACTGGGCGGGACTAGCCCTGCCAGGCGGAAGCGTGAGGAATCTGAAGTAATTCCAATGGGATGCCGTACGCTATAACTAGCCACTCAGTGCCAATATGGTCGTGAACAAAAATGCATAAAGGGCCCCAATATTGCTCGATGGTTTTGAACAGCAGTGAGCAAACTGTTCTGTAAAGCAGGGGCCCCACCCCCGGGCCGCCGACCAGTACCGGCCCACGGTCTGTTAGGAACCGGGCCACACGGCAGGAGGTGAGCAGCGAGGGAGCGAAGCTTCGTCTGCATGTGCAGCCGCTCCCAGCACCAGCATCGCCGCCTCGGCTCCAGCTCAGATCCTCAGGCATCAGAGTCTCATAGGGGCATCGGTCCCTGGGGCCGAACAGGTTGGGCCCCGCTGCTGTAAAGGGCCAGATAATAAATATTCAGAGCTGGCGGGCCATCCGATCTCAGTGGCAATCCTTAAAGCCCGCCGTTGTGTCAAAACCTTCAGGGACACTGCGAAGTGAGCACCCGTGTCCTGACACAACTCTGATCACGGAGATGGGCAGCAGGCCCATTGGCTCACGGGCTGTGGGTGGCCAGCCTGAGTCTTCAGCAGAAAGCATTTGCCCATACATGTACAGATCGTCGTGGGACTCCGAACTTTTCGGACTTCTTACGTCGACCTCCATGGGAGATTGAAAAAAAAAAAAAAGCCACAATCCTCTGCAGCCTCTCCCATCAAGAGTGCGGTCGATATTCCCACCCTCTGCCTTGCCTTGGCCGGTAGAATGCTGTGAGGTCATGCCATTTGCAGCCTGGGCCCCGCAAGAGGAGAAAAAGATTCAAGCATCGTTCCTGTCTCACGCCTGGAACCTGGTTTCCATGGCAACGGCTCTGGTTTTCTCAGCTAGAGGATGGGATTCTCGGTGGAAGAGAGCCCTGGAGCCCCATCCGAGCATCTGCTGGTCCGCGGCTATTCTCTGAAGACTCACACGCCCCAGTCCAGACCGGCCGAGCCTGGATGGACTGCCCAGCCGAGCCCCGTTCACGTCACTGACCCACGGACTCTTGCAGTCGATGAATGACATTACGTTATGCCACCACATTCTGAGATGGTTCGTGTGTAATGACATAATTAAAACCATTCTGCCTTCGAACGCGCGAAACAAACTTATTTTGTAACGTAGACTTTCCAAGGGGAGAACAATGAGATCAACTGCGCTTTTGTTCATACGTTTGTTTTCAAAACCTCTTTGTTTAATGAGATTCCCATGTTTTGATATCTGATTCGATTGCATGAATACATTTAAGGCAGTCGATTCTTCCCACGGAATACTATGGGGATACAGATATTCTTTTGAAATAAATACCTAATCTTCCAGAACCGAGACATAATCATTTTTTTGGTTTTGACCATACTGACACCAAGCGGCTTGTAATATTGCATTAATTGTCTCAGACTAATGAAGAGAAAGCAGATTGACATGTAAATGATGCGTTTGTGTCTAGACAAATAAAAGAAAATGATATTCTAGCGAGCCGTGCGACGCGAAGCTTTTCAGTCGTTTGGAATGAGACATGGGGGAGGAGAGTAAGTCTGCACGTGAAATTAGAAGCGAAGGCATGAACTGATCACCAGAACTTGTCCTGTGGCACCACGGTCACCACGTTGCCATCAGCCGCTTCCTTTAGCCGCTTTGACTGTCATAGGCGAACGCTGGAAAACAGCCCACGTGTCCGTCAACAAGTGAGTGGACGGACACAGTTCCGCGTGTCCGTATGGGGAAATACCACTTAGGATAAGGAGAGAGGAACTCTGCGTTGTTACGTGCAACGCCACGGGCGCATCTCAAAGTAGATACTGAGTGAAGAAAGTCTAACGAGAGCAGCACATACTGCAGGATCCCAATTTTAAAATCCACTGTCACAACAGAAAGCGGATGAGTGGTTGGTTGCCTGGGAACCTGAAAATACGAGGAAGGATGTAAGGGAGAGATGAGTAAAGGGACACAGGAAACGGAGCGAGGGAGGTGTTCGTTATCATCACTCCCTGAGTTCGTCCCTACTGACTAGAATCGGGGGTGGCGGGGCGTCTGGAACATTAATAAATCAAGTTGGATGCCTCCGTTCGTAAAAAAAATAAGAAGAGGCAGCATTGGCTGGAGGACTGGAAGAAGGAGAAATAAATCGAGACGGCTTTGGAGCAAAAGGTAAAATTTTATTGCACGACACACTACTCGACGAGCTCTGCAGTGAGTGTAGACCACGTCGGCAAATCACGTGTCTACGCGCCGAATCCTGGTAATACAGGTTTCAGTTCAGAAGCAGCGGGCTGAATGCTGCAGCCAACGGAGCTGAAATTCTCTGAATCCCAGAAAACCAATTAGCACGTTTGCACACAATAAACCAGAGTGCATAATGGATCGCGAGACTTTAAATTTACTTTTAAAAATGCTCCAATAATTTGAAGTTAAAATAAATAATTCATCCTCCTTTCTCCCTCTGTCCTACCGCTCGGAAGATATATAATAAGCTGAAATCATGGTGCACTCTTCAGCGGGTCCTCTTACTGAATTTCAGTCTTGAAGGCATGTCGAGAATGGTTGCTAATAACTAGCAGGTCCCTGGACTCTAGTATTTGCCGAATGAATAGGTAAGAATAGATTTGTGGGATTGTAGTGGCCCAGAGGTGACAATCGAAGCTCTCTATTCCCGCGACCTCTTCTCTTCCTTCCCTGGGGACCTGCCCGGCTCATGCCTTTTGGAAAGCTTGCCGCGTTGCTAGATCCATCACTCACGCATCTGTAACTAGGACACCTCCCTTTCCAGGAACTCAGCCCAAATGCATCCAAAAGTGGGACAAAAACATCTCAAGCTGTGTATTCGCAATCCTAGGAAAGCAAATCAGAGCGAGTCTTCATCCTGGGCACGGAAGCAGCCAGCCTCCAGAGCGCTCCCTCTTGAAAAGAAACGATTTGTTTATTAGATCCTTCCTGAGTTAACTAAATCCGTGAAAGAAAAACATGTTTCAAACACCGTTGTTTTTTTAAAGAGAAAAAACAAACAAAAAAAACCTTCTTAACTATCCTAAATCTGGAGAAGGGGCAAACGAATCCTATTTCATTAACAAAAATATATATCCAGATCCTAACACACTCATTCTACAAACATTGTTGACCACCTACTATGTGCAGGTCACTTTTCCAGTACCGATGATACAGCCGTGAAAATAGAGGCAGAAAAATGCCTGTCCTTAGGACATTCTAGTCAGAGAAAACGGGGCCGGGTCACCGATGGCCTTGACCGTAGGACTTTGATCTTGCTATGAGGATACAGGAACCACTGAGAAGGGTTGAGCAGGGGGCGTGTCCGGCTTATTCTTGTTTTGTTTTAGTTGTGATAAAACGCACATAACAAATATACCATCTTAACCATTTTTAAATGTCCACCCTGGTAGTATTGAATACGTTCTGGTGCCACCAATCACCAAAACTTTTTCGCTTGCAAAACTAAAACTCTACTCATTAAGTAATTCCCACTTTCCCCTCCCCCCGGCCCCTGGCACCCACCATTCTACTTTGCCTCTGGCAATTTGACTGCTCTAAGTCCCTCGTATTAGTGAAATCATACAGCATCTGCGTTTTCGTCACTGGCTTGTTTCGCTTAGAATAACATCCTCGAGGCTCATCCAGGTTGCAGAAGGTGTCGGAATAGTCTCCCGGTTTAAGGCTGAGTTATATTCTATTCTGTGTTTACACCGCACTTTGCTATCCATCCATCCATCAATAGTCACTTGGGTTGTTTCCACTTTCTGGCTGTCGCGACCATGCTGCTGTGAACATTGGTGTACACATATCTCTTTAGGGCCCTGTTTTCAATTCTTTCAGGAATATACCCAGACGTGGAATTATTGGCGGTTTCATGTTTAATTTCTTGAGGAGCCGAACTGCTGTCCATAGCGTCAACTTAAGCATTAAAGGGGCGGTCTTGCTGCAGCGTTTAGGGACAGGCTATAGGCAGACCAAAACGATGGCAGGGAGGTCACTGAGGGGGCCGCCTTACGGACTCCAAGATGGAAATTTGCAGGCGGGAAGTTTCCTGGGGATTGCGTTGGAGGGGAGGGGTACACGTGGGAGGGAAGGACATGGGATTTGGCGGCGGGAGGGTTTAAACAGAGACGCAGGTGCAAAAAAGCCTCGTCCGATCCCATGGGACTCTGAAGCTGGGATGGCCCTTTAGTGTCGTCCAAGCTGGAGACAAGAGGGCTGGGTCTTTCTACCCCACCGTGGCCGGTCACTGGACTCATACTGAATCCAACAGGAAATGTGACTTGGACCAGGCAGGACAACAGCCAGAGAGGGGGCCGCTGAGAGCCTTCGGCCACCAGCCCTACCGGTGGCTGAGGGAGTGTGAGCTCAGCTCTGAGGGGTCCGGGCAGCGCACCACCCCACGGCAGCACTGTGATCGTCTAGGCTGAGACGTGCCGAATCCTTGAACCGTTTCGAAAGCAGAGCAAAAAGGATTTGCCGATCAATTGGACATTTGCTACGAGATAAAAATTGAAGCTGGCCTGATGCCAAGACTATGGGCCTGGCCACTAGAACGCTCAAGCTGCACGGGCTGAGACGGAGAAGACGGTTGTCGCCACAGGTTGCAGAGTGATGCTCAGGAGCTTAATCGGGGGCATGTTGAATATGAGGCGCAAGGGCCGAAGCTCAGCGGGTGTCGATATACCATGCGGTTTTGCAAGCAAAGGCCCATCTGGGCTCCTTACCATGTAGGGGATGCCGGAGGCCATGAGGCTTGAGAAGATCATCAAGGAAATATAGACAGAATCGAGGAGAGGCCTGAGCTTGAACCACGCGGCGGTCCAACTCTCAGATGAGGAAAGTCCAGCGAAGAGAATGGAGGAGGGGCGCCCGGTTACGGGGTGGGGGAGCAGAAACGCAGGGTGTGTTGTCGATTCGCCAATGGCCGTCACCACCCGAGATCCAGTCTTTGTTTTCTCCAGCTGTTATGTGCCCTAGACGGCTGTTTCTGAAAGAGTCATTTAAGAAGAGACGTTTTCTGCTGAGTATTTTAACTGTAACCGCCGAGACCTTGACGGACACACGTGTTTTCCTGCGGCGGAAGAAGCAGCATTAAAAAATCTGAAGAAGGACGAAGTCGACCGCGTCTAGTGCTGCTCATCGTTTAGCTCAGATGCGGACCGAAAAGTGACAGCAGCGTCCCGCGGCCGAGAACGTACGTCGATGTCATCGGCAGTAATTTCTTCGGGGAGAGGTGGCAAAAGGGCGTTCAGGGTTCATTCAAGAAAGAAGAAGAAGAGGAGGATTTGCAAAGACGAGCGGAGGCAACTGTTTTAGGAAGTTTTGCTGTAAACAGGGGCAGAAATGGAGCAACGCAGGGGAGGAAAAGCGAGGTCCCACTAGGTTCTAAGGTGGGAGGAACAGCAGCCTGCTTTCTTCCGTGTGTCGGGCGCCGATCTGGGGGTGCGGGGGGGCCGGACGAGGAGGCAGGAAGGGAGTGGCAAGTCACCACCGCCCCGTCTCTGAGTAGGTGCGTGGGTGCTGCCTCGTGCCCGGGAGGAGGGGCCGCCCCCCAAATATCACTAGGGGATTTATCCGCAGCCCTGGGGCGGGAGGCGCAGGTGCTGATAGGTGTGGGAGTAAATTGTGCGGTTTCTTTTCTTATCACTTTTATTTTTCGAGCTAGAAGCGACGTGTCACCTGAGATAGAGGCCGGGGAGGGATCGTTGGAGGTCTCAGGAGAGAGGCGTGCCACCGGGTGCATGGCGGGACGTGGCCGGGCCACGGGACGGTGTGGTGGCTGGGGGATTGCATGAAACGCCACGCCTTAGATGTCCAGAGTGACAAATGTGAACCAAGACGGTGCTCGTTCAGGGCTTCGCCTGCCACGTGCAGCTACCCGGGTGCAGGCACAGAACAGGGAAGAATTCTTGTATAGGGTTTGGGATAATAAAGGCAGGTTTTCGTTGCAGGAAGATGCTTTTGCACGAAGGGACGAGGAGCTGGGCCTCGTTAGAAAACCGCCTGAGAAGCCGATCGGGGGTAAATGGGAAGAAGAAGCGATCGGGGGTAAATGGGAAGAGCAGAGGTCTGAAGCCGGGGGCCTCGCTCGGTGCCTCGGCACCACCCCTCACCCCCCACGTGACCCTGGATCCGTGACTTAGGCCCCCGCACCCTCATTCTCTTCATCTGTAACTCGGGGGGGTGATAACACCATTCACCAGCAATGTGTGGAGGACAAGCTCAAATCCTGCGCATAACCATCCGACTGCAACTTCCTGACCAGTTCCAGCACTGAGTACTTTGTACGTCTGATTTCAGTCAATGCTCGCAAAAATCCCGTGGGGTTGTCCCACTGCCCTAAAGTGCCGAGGCACCAGCAGAGCCTTAAGAGAGTGGAAATCATTCACTTCCCGAGGTCGAATGGCAAGTTCTCTCAGAAACTGGCTTTTGATGCTGCTTCCGTCCGGCTCTTAACCAAGAGATGGACGAAGCTTCCGATTCACTATTTGTATCGATAAGGCCGAGTCTGAAGGGAGAGAGGGAAGGAGATGCCGGCTGAACAGAAGGAGCGGGGGTATGACAGGTGAGGACAGGAAGGGGCAGAGGCAACTCAGGGTGTGAATCAGAGGAGGCACAAGGGGGCTGTGTTCCCAGGAACGAGGAGCAGAAAGCCTGGCTTCAGGCTGACAGACATGTCAGTCTGGACGCCCGAGAGCCACTACGAGCCCCTACTCTGGGACCTTGGGAAAGTCACTTTACTTCCTGAGCCTCGAGCTCTGCATAGGTAAAGGAGGAAGACCAATCCACAGGTGGCGGGCTGGTAGCAAGGACAGACCGAAATAGCACGGTCCGTGTGCGAACACCCAGAACAGGATTGTCAGGTAGGAGAAGCAGCCCGGAGTCAGACTCCAGGCCAGTGAACGGGGGACGCACACGGTGCTCTCTGCTGGACCCCGACCTCCGGAGAGAGACGAGCAGGGGTCAGCAGAGTGGGGTGTTTCAGTTGGGGAGAAGGCTGGAAACTAATGAAAAGCTTTACCGATTCTCTTTTCCAGTAGCGTTTAACCCTAAAATACCTCCCATGCTTTGGCAACGAAGCCAAAGGTGAACCTTCTTCCGTTCTAGCCTGCTTTTCTTCTTTAATGCAATCTCATAATTAAACCCCAATCTTGACTAATACAAACCTACACTTTATGCAAATCGACGCCCCAGTGAGATGGAAACGCGCCTAGTTTTAATTTGCGGAGCTCATAGGAGATGGTGTAACGCGCTGGTTAGAGCAGACGCAAAAATATATTCGTCGAAAATGAGCCCAAACTTTTCACTCCTGCGCTTGGTCTCACAGGCTTTCGGTGTCTTCCATACGATTTAAACGTGGTTTAAATTTTTCTGTGAAGAAGCGATTGCTCATCACAGGCACATGGAGTCACCTTCACAGAAACATCATGCTTTTCCCAGGCCCCGTGGTTGCCCAGATTCTTCAGTGACCTCACTTCATAAGTTTTTGAAGCCCTGGGGAAAAAAACAAACAAACAAACAAAAAACATGATCCATTAATGGTCTGTCATCAACAAATGCTCCAAATGCAACCTCTCCCGAAGCCTCGAGACTTTGTGTTAACGGTCACTAATTCGCTCTAATGTGGGCAAAGTCGCAAACTCGAGAGGAAAAGCATTGCAGGCAGAAGAAAATAGGAGGCACGGCCACATGGGGCGCGTTTAGACAGGTCATTCTCCTCCCTGTGTGACTCTCCTCCCAGGTGTGCACAGAAGGAGCTCAGACGGGTTGAATTTCTCAGTGCACCCCCTGTGCAGTTACGGTCCTCCCAGTGGCCCAAATAATGGTTCACTCTTTGAACAAAATATGGAAGAAACCAATGTGACTTGTATGTGACCTACGCTGCATAATGTGTGTGTGGGGGTGGGGGGTGCCAAAAATAAGGTCCCCACCTCTGCGAAGTTTGCAACTTAAAAGAGGTGTATCTGAAGTCCCCAAAGTAGTCCCTGGGAGGACTCACAGGACCCGGTTTACAGTCGTACTCCTGGCTAAGCCGTGTTGCAGCAGATGGATGCAAAGCAAAATCCACAAAGGAGAAAGCTGCCCCGGCACAATCCAGAGGGAGCTGGGGACAAGCTTCCAAGAGCGTCCTCCCAGTGGGGACACGGGAGGCGCTTAGTCCCCCGGCAATGAGATGTGAAACCCACGTGCAGCCTCATCCGCCAGGAAAGCTCACTAGAGACCCCGCACCCAAGGCTTTCCCTGGGCTGGTCACAGGCACCTCTGCCAGGCACGTGCCCAGCTCCAGACCCCCTGAAGGAAAGCAGGGGGTCAGCGTAAACCACATTGTACAGGCCGAGGAGGCACCGGGTGACACTCCCCCCGGCTCTGGGACCACCCTCCCGAATCCAGGCCCCCATCTCCAGCCAAGGACCGACCTGGCGAGAGGGACTCCTGAGGGGAACAGTCCCAGACCTGCCATGCTAAATATTTTCCTCAGAGGAGAAATTTCTTTATATGCAAAATACAGACAATTTATACCATTTACTTCACAGAAACTCTGTAAGATAATCAACCGATGTAGGCAGAATGTGCTCTGTAGCTTATAGAATGCCACACTAAAGTTAACAGGTCCAGTATAACTATCACCTCCAAGGGGGTCCAATTTTCGATATTTAGAGGTTTGGGAAATGAGGAATTGGAATAGGGTTATCTCGGAACGCATCTTGTAGGAGATGGGATAGGAGCTGGTATATTTATGTGACCTCTGAAGCATGAGCTATAAATACCCCAGCTGAAGACTCTGACGGAGCAGTGCTGACAGGTCCCACTGGGGGTTTAATCAGTGTAATGGACTTCCGCACCGGAATATTATCAGCAAATATTGGTTTAATTTGCTTTTTATAATACAGCACCTCCAGAATCTGTCCTTGGCCCGCCACGTCCACTGCCACCGCCCAGGCCAAGCCCCCGCCACCTCTCACTCTCTGTCTGCTCCTCCCCGTGCCCCCTGCTGTCCGCTGCACCCCACAGCCACAGGGAGCATCTCCAAACGTGATGAGTCCAGTGGGTCTCTCTCAGAAGTTCTTTATCCAGAAAGTTGATCGGGGACACAGCTCATCCAGGGTCAGGTTTTAGAGTAAGGAGTGGTCGAAGTTTGCAGAACTTGGGTCTAGGCAGACAAGTGACAACCTCAGTTTTTCAGGATCCTACTGGTGGGTGAGGGAAGGTTCCACAGGAGTCGAGGATAAGGGAGGTGGTTACAGATGGGGACAGAGTCTGTCTTAGAGAGGAAGAAGCCATGCACGTGTGGAGACGTAAGAGTTTTTACCAAAGGAAACAGAGTGTCAGCACCGCGGACAGCACCCCGGCAGCCTGCTTGGTAGAAATAAATCACTAACCTCCAGCTGCAGATCTAGAAGTTTCTGGCCACCACTTCAGTATACCAAGAAAAGTGCTGCATAAACACCCTGTCTTTCGGCAAAAACATAATCTGAAAAAATATCAACCTCATTCCATAATGAAAACAGAGAACAAAAATAGATATCGGTCCTATGAAGTACGCCACGAGCGGGGAAGGTCGAGATCATCCACAGAGTAGTCCACTGAAAATCACCTACTTCACTGAAGTAGAGAAGATGCTGTTTGGAATTTTCGAAAGGTGCGGTGAGACATATCCCTCTGCAAAGAAAACGTACCAGAAAACCGTAAAGCAGGTGGAGTCGGCTAGGTAAAATGGGGGGGAAAAACCGGATGAGATAAAAACAGAAAACCAGCAGCCTGTGTATTCAAAATCATACCAGAGTCCACAAAATATTTTTTAAAGCGAACCGAAAAATGGACAGAATAAAATAAATGAGATGGGTGATGAATTTGCAAAACTACGTTGCAGAGGAAAAGTGGAAAGATAAAAATACAGAACGCCAAGTTAGTATAAATTGGCGTCTTAAAAGAAAGATTTAATAAGGGGCTCAAAAATTAAAAATATAAAAATATGGCCTTAATTGGAAAATCTGAGTATAAATATTTCTATAATACAAAAATGTAATAAGGCTAGAGAACATAGGCAAATTGGACAGTAACTATGGAGCAAACTGGGAAAAAAACGGTTATGGAATAACTTCTGGAACAGTGCTCAGCCAAGATAGTTCATGAGTGTGCATGTGATGAAGGTGTGTTCTATGTCTGGTCCCAGACAGGGGGAGAGAGAGCAGGCAGTGGCACAATGTCGACGATCTCAGCGGAAGCAGGAGCCTTGAGCCAGAGATGACAATGAAAATACATGTCTACACAGTCCTCGTCATCGCGATGTATAGAATTTTAAGTATGGGGCTTCCAGAATATGCAGAATAGAGTTAGAGCCCACCCTACACAGATCGTAGGGCCAGGAAGACTCCAGCTGCTACGTGGACCACACACATGTATCCCACTCCAGTAGGCACTTGAAAAATTTATAAATAAATGTGATACCTAAAGATCAGACGGTGTCGTTAATAGAAATGGAGAAGAAACGACTAGATCCTCCTCCCTAATGAGACTTTTAAAGCTTTGATGGTAAAAGATCTTTTGCTAACCCCGAGACGCGGCCTTCATGAATGCCGGAAAATGTTCAAAGCGAAAGGAGACAGACAAAGATCAGTGCTACGTCAAAGGCACAGGCGGAAGCCAAGAAAACACGCTCAAAGAGAGATTCACCTGCTCGAAGCTCCGTGATGCCGTCGCTCACAGAGTCCATCGCAAGCTCGGCCTGCAGACACGAAGACGGGACCTCACCCCGACCAGTTCCACGCCTGGCCGATGACCCCCCAACCTGAGTCTCCTCCTCAGAGTCCAAGACTGCTGGGGTCACAAGTCGCTGCCCTGCTTCCTGAATCCCCAGCCTCGGCCCAGTGCAGTCTGCAAGGAACGTGCTCTCGGCTCACCACGAAGCAACAAAAATGAGAAGATTCGATGACAAAAAGCCAGTCTTACCCCAGACGTTTCTCCTTCTCCTGTGACGTGGCGTGGGCAGCGTTTCTACCATGTCTACACGGTTGCATCTCCTGTCACACGGGTCCACGGTGACCCCCAGCCTTGCCAAGGAGTGCTGGCCGCCGGGAGCCAGGAGCAGTGCCTCCTCACGCCAAATCAGTAAAGCTTCCGGCGTCACTAGGTCTGGGCTAGCTCAGCATCACCTGTTAACTTATCAGCTTTTCTATGACCTGTGTAGATAAATCCTTGAGTTAAACACCCTCTCTTTTAAATATTCAGAATTGACGGGTCACGAACCAGCCCCCAAACATAGATAGAGAGACCCAGGAAAGAGCAGAGCACTCTGGATGGGAGGTGGCGTGTCAAATCAGCAAGGGGACTTACATTCGAGACTCGACTTGGGCAACCGCATGATGAGCGAGCGGTTCCTGAGCTGCCCGTCGGAATCTCACGGTTTACGTGGAAGCCTAACGGGGTTCAGTTTCAAACGCTGACCAGACGGTCTCAGTGCCACACTGCACTCTCAAGGCCGCGTCCTTGAACTCAGCGCCCACTGTGGGAACGGTGAGCGAAGTAGACAGTCCAAGGACAGGGGACAGGGAGAGGGGCTTCCGACGGCCTGGGTCCAGCTCGCTGGTCATCTGAAGGTCACACCCTCTCAATGACCTCCTCCAACAATGCTTTCCTCATTTTATCCTAACTGATACACTTCCTTTCTGGGTTTTTGTGAAGTTGTTATGAATATGTACCAGGTAGTGATCATAGATACCTTGCTTCATAGTACAGATCAGACTTCATGGATTTGAAATGTGTTTCTATCGCTTAAGCTACTTAAAAGTTCTTGGCCTCATTTTCCAAATGTGCAAAATCAGGATAACGATAATGCTTAGGCAAAGATATTCATGCGATTCATGTAAAACCCTTGGAATGGTCTCAGGTACAATAGGTCCAATAAATGTGGGTTATTGTCACTAAAAAAAAAAAAAAAAAAAAAAGGCAGTCGATAAAAATCCCAGCAGAAAAGGGAATGAGAAGTAAGTATTTGAGCACTTAGTTTGAGTGAGTTGGAAGCTTACGATTCCAAAAGCAAAACATTTACCTTTCAAATTAGCTCAAGAACTAACTGATACTCCCCAAACTGGACTCTCTCATCCCCTCTAGAAGTGACCGGTGTGTATACACGTTCACACGTGTCTGCGTATCTGTGCGTGCGTGTGACTTTGTAGTTGTCCCGTAGCAGCCAGCAGTGTGCCCGCGGGTCCATCCTAGCTCGGCCGGTTGCGTTCCTCCAGCAGGAAGAAAGCCGGACCTGGAGTTTGGGGGGCTGGAAGTTGGGGTTCCCAGCTGTGGCTGCAGCCCCTTAACACCTCTGTGATTAAAACAAGTTACAAACTCTCCGGATCTCGTCACGCTTCCCTATGAAATGGACCGGTGTCTGCCTTCGTAGCCTGTCACGCAGGCAGGATGGAATAATTGTGCTTACACAATCGATAACAGCCAGTTATGAAAAGGGACATCGGTGTCCCCAGCCGACATCGGCAGAAGACCCCGGGGGAGCACGGCTCCGCATCTGTCCTGTGGTGCTGGTTCCACGCTCGTCCCCTTTGTCACAAGAAGAGTCGGATTCCCGGACGCCTTCGCCACCCAGCCCATCGCAGAGCCTGGGTTCGAAGCAGAGTCTGGGATCAGAGCTCAGGTTAGTAGCCACGACTTTCTCGTCCACTTTCCAACCTGGAGGGTGGGGGTTGGCAGGGCCGGCCTGCACGAGGCAGGAAGGTCACCGACGTGGAATGACAGCCATTGCAGAGACGGTCCAGTGTTGGGGTAAAGAGCCGGGAAGGTCGAAGACCTACGGGATGCCACATAAGGTCACCCCCGCTGACCTCTCAGGCCAAAGGAAAGGCCGTCAGCAACGCGACTCTTGGATGACCGGTTGAGAAATGACTTTGAAAAGCCCTGTGAGCTTAGCAGAAGGATCACTTCCGCGCAAACACAGATCTCGTTGCCAGTGGCAAACGTCGGATTCGGTGCCGAAGTTTCCTCCTCAGCGTCTGGGCCAGATTGCAGCCCTTCTGGTGCGTCCGCAGTTGGCCGATTCGCCTGACGAGTGCCACCCTAGAGTCAGGAAGTCACTTCCCAACGCAGGCCAACCCTCCCAGTGCCCGCTCCCTCTGCACGGACCACATGGCGGATCTGCAGGCCTCTGCCGGTCTGTTCACATTTCAGGCAGTGGGGTCAGGCCTCCTCCCCTCCAAATATTTTGTTAGTCGGCACAAGAGAGACCCCTCTTGTTTAATTTATGTCTTGATGTTCGGCCTTCAGCCCGTTATCACTGCCCGGAGAGGGAGCTGGAGCTGGGGAGAGGCTGGAGTCCGGTGGAATGTGCTTCGTGGGTAGTTAAGAGATGAATCAGGTGTGTACAAAGCAGGGCCCCCTCCACCAGCCCAAGGGACGGCCCGTGACGCCAGAGTAGATTCAGGACACCCAGCTCCTCTTTCTTGCCCCGGCGTTTATTCGATCTGAGGAGTGAGTCCTGCATCTAAATACAAAGTGGGAAGAGAATGGGGAGACCCTGCCCAGCCCACCCCAGAATCCCCTGTGGAATTCCGGTGCTTTGGTCACTGCCCATAGCCTTGAGAAGTGACCCCTCCCCATGAGAAGCACTTAGGTGCTGCTTCCTTGACACTGTCCCTGTTCGGGTCCGGCGCAGGTGTCAGCGGTTCCGTTAGAAAGGATAAGCCCACTCCCTCCGATGCTGGCTCCCTCCTGAGCCGGTCACTGACACCCACACGCTCAGCCTCTCTTCCCCTGAGCAAACCGTCAGGGCCGGGTGGCCGGGGGTGTTGGGGGGCAGGCTTCTCTGACACAGCCTTGAACTGTATCCAAACCCCACCCTCCAGAAAAGAGCACCCAAGATGGTATAATGCAGTCCAGGCCATTTTATTGCTACTTTTATTATTATTTTTTTAATTTAAATACAGATGGTATACGATATTATATTAGTTATATTAGTTTCAGGTGTATAATATGGTGATTTGTCAGTTTAAACTTTACAGTGTAATCACCCTGCTAAGTCTATCAATTATCTGTCACCATGTCGTTAACTATATTCCCCTTCCCCCCCGGCAACCATCTTTTTGGTCTCTGTTTCTATGAGTCTATTTTTGTTTTGTTTATTTGTTGTGCTTTTCTTAGATTCCACATATAAGTGAAATCGTACCGTATTTATCTTTCCTCGTCTGCCTTACTTTGCTTAGCATGATGCTCTCCAGGCCCATCCACGTCATCGCGAATGGTAAGATTTCATTCTTTTCTATGTCTGTGTCATATTCCATTGTGTGTGTGTGTGTGTGTGTGTGTGTGTGTGTGTGTGTCACACCTTCTTTATCCATTCAGCTATCCGTGGATTGCTACTTTTAATAATAATAACAATACTTCGTTAAAAAGGTTCAATCCGGACAAATGCTAGAATGAGCAGGACGCTGTTACGACTGGTCTGTCTGATGTGGACCGTCTCCCAACGTCTCCCTGGAAGCCCCTGGCACGGCACCTCCTGCCACCATTCACGAAGCGCTTTGCACGCGCTGTCACAGCTGATCCTCAGATCAGCACTGGGAAGACACCATTGTAGGTCATTTCCCCTTTTGCAGATAAGAAAAATAAGATTCACAGAACCAAATCCAAGCTATTTCCAGGATTCACCCCGGCCCCTTGTTAGAGATGCTTTTTCGAAATTTATTGTGGCCGGGGGTGTCACCGTTCAGCCCGCTACACTGAACCACAGGGTGGTGGGGACACGGCGAGTTGAAACTCTCCAGCGAAGGGCTGGCACTGTGGTTGCATCTCAATCCATTTATACATCTCTGCAGCCTCAGCGTCCTGGGTTCTTGGCAACAGACAGCATTCCCTTGGCCTGAGCAAGAAGAATGTGAGCCAGCGGGACAAAGGCAATAACCGTGGGGTGGACACGGAAGCTCGGGGCGAGCGGCTGACCCAGATGGCGAGGAGAAAGAACAAAGGGGTGGTGTCGGCGGGAGTCCGGGGGAGGGACCGCTGGCCGCTCTGAACCGCTGCTTCTCTGAGTCCCGGCCTGGGCTATAAATACCTCTGCGCCCCAAGTCAAGCAGCGGCCCCAAGAGTACGGAACGTCTTCCTCTCGAAAAATTCAGTTTTGTGAGGAGAACCCTATTTTTCTTCTGGGCAAATGTCATCTTCCCCATTCCTCGTTTTCAAAATAATGAGCCAGAGCGATTTTCTCACGACCGTTTTCTGTTTTTCAAAAAAGGCGATGCCGAAATGTCACGCTCAGTGTCTTGCGTGCGGACGGTTTTCCAGCTACAATGAAGGGGCCGTCGGGAGCCTCCGCCCCAGCCCTGCATCACGCACGGGGGACTCTGAGGTGGGAGATCTTTAAGTGACTTGCCCAAAGTCACAGCCAGGAGGTCGGAAGGGAAGGAGGCACTGACAGGAGGAACAGCTTGAGCCCAATCCCAGAAGGGACAAGGTTCCTGGGAATCCAGGTCGCCAAGCAGCACCGGAGCAGGGCGTGGTGACCTTGTTCCCTTCCTGGGTCAGTGACTCTCGTCAAAAATTTCTGCATTATCTTTTAAATTATCCCTAAGATTCTTTATGTAGTCTCATCTACCAAAAAAGATTAGACATTTAAACGGTGCAAGGGTCATCGTTCATGTTCTGGGGACTCTGAGCAGGCGGAGAGAACCGAAGTACGAGAGAACAGGATCCATAACTTTGTCGTCGATTGTATTCAATGAGCCATTTATCACCATTCACTGACGCGTAGTTTCTCTCCTCAGGCCGGTCCCTATTATACTCACCCTTTTAAGAACACAATCTTTCCTTGGGTAAAAGCCAAATGTTCAAAATGGCATGATGAATGGAAGAGGTCACGGAAGAAAACAAGCCTTGAACTAAACAAATGATGCAGAGAACGGTTCGGCTGGCACCGTGAGGCCACCCGCGGGAAAAGACGGACTCTGGGGAGTTTAAGCGGCTGCCCCGTGAGCGCACGCACATTCCGCTGGTTAAATTGCCGGGCGGGGAACTCCTTTTTCCCTCCGACGGCTAGTGCTCACCGCCACTAACTCCACATCGTGAAACCGGCCACGCGGGGTACGGCTTTTCCTAAAAGTATCTGCTCAAAGGCTCTGGGAAAATTGCAAGCGGAATAATTGATTTGGCAACAGCAACGGAGCAATTCTATCGCTCAGTCAAGGCTGAATCAAGGAAACAGAACCAGTCAGATCACTGTCAGGCCGTCAGCACAGGAAGGTCACGGTCCGGCCGGAATCCAACGGGCATGTGGTCGACAGGCAGGGGTCTCTCTCTCTCCAGGAAAAGCATGAGCCCTCTTTTAAGGTCTTCCGACCGATTAAGTCGGTCCCGCTCAAGATAATCCCCTGACTTAGAGTCAGCTAATTATGGACTGTAACCACGTCTGCAAAATTCATTCACGGCAGCACCGAGATTAATGTAGCATTGAGTAACCGGTGCCTTGTTCAGCCTAGCCAAGTTGGCGAGTCAAGACCATAAAAGTCCTGGATTCCTAGTAACCCAGTTCCCAGGTGAGTGGCATGGAAAAGTCAGGAACAGAAGAAAGAATCGTAGGTGAGGAAGAGTTTGAAGTTCATGATGAAGTCTTCAAATTTTATTTACAGCGGAAGAACGGTCCCGAGAGATGCCGAGGCTTCGGGTGCATCATTGGCTCTCAGGGGCTATTTTGCTGCGTTTAATCTGCCGCCATTGGTTCCGAAGTTTGCATATATTTTCATGAGGGACAGTGGCCTCTAGTTATCCTTTCCCGTAATATCTTTCTCAGGATTCTGCTACCAGAGGTCAGGATGGTGGTCCCCCTCGGGTGGGGGTAGAGGCTGTCAGGGGCCACGGGGGAGTTTTCCGGCACTGAGAATGTGTGCTGCCAACACGGGTGTCTTCGCTTGTGAAAATTCGTTGATTTGCACACCAATGAAATACACACTTTTCCATATGTACATGTGACCTGGACAGTCACAGCTACATGTGAAGACTGAAGAAAAGCAAACGCCGTGAAGGAATCGGGTCCGCCACAGATCGCCTACGGGCCACGCCGGCGAAGGCGTCAGGAGCGGGAGCAGGTGTGGAGTGTCAGACGGGAACGTGAGGGCTTATGCAGCGCGGTGCTGCAGGTAAAAGCGCAGGTAAAAAGTGCTGCAGGTGCATGTGCTGTCAGCATGCGGTGTGCTATGCTAAAAGGCAGGTGTGTGTACAAGATGTGTGCTGGCTGTGTGCACAAAAGGCGCAGTGCCGTGCGTGCGCTGCCAGCACGTGTGCATGTGCGCAGGCGCGTGGGGGCGCAGGTGTGCGCTGTGGTCACTACACGCCACAAGGCGGCAGAGGAGACGGGGAAGGGAGGGCGTGGTTAGCGAGAGCCCGCAGCCCGGCTCTGGGAAGGTCTCATCAGGTGATACAGTGCCCAGAGCCGGACCACCCACCGGAGGCGTGTGCGGTGGGCGAAAAATTCCAGCTCCGATGTCCCCACTGTGCTCGGCCGTCACTGGCAGCGGCTGGCAGCGGGGCGGGGGGACCTTGGTGTGAAAACTACAGCAGGTGCCAAAGGAGCA
Organism: Pteropus medius; assembly: GCF_902729225.1. Lineage (NCBI taxonomy): Eukaryota > Metazoa > Chordata > Mammalia > Chiroptera > Pteropodidae > Pteropus > Pteropus medius. Next base: position 5,110,381 of record NW_024351731.1, read on the forward strand.
GGACCCGGGGCTGCCCGCGCCACCCCGCGTGGGCCCTGCTCGCTCGCGGAAGGGTCTCTCCCCGCCAGGCGTGACCATCACTGTCACCCCGCTGAGGGCGTGGGGAAGGCAGCGTTTAGCCATTTAGGGCTCCCAGTTTTCAGATGGGAAACGTGTGGCTTCGTGACCCTAAACGCACAAAGGCCAAACCTGCTCCCTCCTGGGGATGCAGAATCCCAGCCTAGGAATGTAATGCCTGAAGCGGGAGTAATTTGTTACGAGCCCAGGGAGACTCGTGGCTCTCGAGTCTCCATCCCCTGCCTATCACGCCAGACGTACGCGGTAGAACCAAGCGCACAGGCTCCCGCCAAGGCCCCCTTCTGCCCGCAGTCCCATGAGGAAACAGGCCGCCCCTGAAAACTTCCTCTGCCTTAGGGAACCTCGGGAAACTTGAGGAAACGATGTGTTAATATAGCAGAGTTCCTCCTGGGTTATTTTGCAGACAATCCTCCCCAGAAATTGGTGGTAATTAGTATTCTGGCTGTTTTCCTGAGGATGAATTCTTCAGAGGTGAAGCAGTTCAGCTTTGTAATGCCTGAAGCAGAAATAATTTGTCATGAGCACAGGGAATAGTCAGCCCCGAAGGGCATCGGCTCAGAAACCTGCGATCAGCCTGTTAAGACATCAGAGCCAGTCGTGAATAACGATGCTCCTGACCACAGCGATGCGCCCAGGTAATCGCCCCATCACAAGACCCTAAATCACACCTGCAAAGCCCCTTCGCCTATAAAGTAACACAGTCACATGTTTCAAGACTAAGACATGGACATCTTGGGGGAGGCAATACTCTGTCTCTGACACCCTCTAGAACTTCTCTGGCCGTTCGGAAGAAGAAATGTGTGTCCCGTGGCCTCTAACACCTGAGGCGGGCTGGGGCATTTTGGAAGACTCATCTACCAAAGGACAAAAATGGGAAACATCACAGGCGAAACCAGAGAAGCCCGAAGAGGCCCCGGCCACTCACGCCTCAGGGGTTCAGGCCAAGCTGCACGGGGCGCCCCGCCTGGCGCTCCTGCAGAAGCTCCTCTTTCTGCGATGCGTTGTGGGAGGCGGTGCTGGTCATGGGCGTGGCCATCGGCGTGTGCGAGCTGCAGGTAAAGCGCGCAGGTGTGTGTGTGTAAAGGTGAGGTGTGAGATGGGGTGGTTGGCTGAGTGTTATGAAGGTGGTGTTTCAGGAGGCGAAGTTGTCCCCGCGATGGTGCCTCTGCCCCTTCGCCACGATGGCAGAGCCGTCTGCCCCGCCTCCCCGGCCTCCGTGGCTCCCCTGCCTTGCGGTCGGCTCCCCCTCTGTTTCCTCTCATCCTCCTTATCGTCCGGGTCCTTCGTAGGAAAGCACCAGGGAGCCGTCTCTGGCCTTCTCTACCCTCGCTCCCTCCCTGACTCCGTCCACGGGTGATCTTGACTCTAAAGGCTTTCACGGCGATTTGCACCCCGAACGTGCTCCGATTGCTCCCGAGCTTCAGAGGTGCGTGCCCACCTGACTCCTCACACCTACTCGCACGACTGAGAGGCGTCTGACACCTGCCGCGTCAGAACCTAAAGTCCAGATCTTTCCCTGACGAATCGCTCCTTTCCTGCCCTTCCGGTAAACGGCAAACCCCTGGAGTCATCCTCAGCTTCCTCCTCCCACACCTCACCCAGCGCACCCACAAATCCACGTGACTGTGCCTCGAGCTTACCCAAAACCCGACGTCCCCACGGCCACCAGCCTGTCCAGACCACTAGACTTTCACGATAAGATGCTAAAGTCTCGCTGCTTCTGTACCTGCTTCAAGGGTCTATCCTGAAAACAGCAGTGACCCTTGATCTTAAGTCTGGTTTCCTATAAGCAGAGCCTGTGATGGGGCTTTAGGAGTACATGATTTATTGGGGGGTTCTCTGGGGAAGGCGGGGCCGGTAGGGGGTGAGGGAAGCAGAGTAAGAAAGGAGAAAGCTCAGAGCCAGGACGGGGTCTCAGGAAAGTCTGGCCTGGCCTTGATCCACGGGGCGAGGACTCTGGAGAATAAAGCAGAGGACAGAACTGTCGGCCCTTGAAGCAAGAAGCGCGGCCTTTCGTAACCCCTCTCGGTCACTGGCTGTGTACCAGCGGTGGCTCTAGTCGATTGTAGGCCACTTCCCAGAGACGGTGACAGCTGAGAGCGGAAGGCAGGGATTGTCACCCGGGCCGGCGTGGGGGGCGCCTGGCTGTGGCACCCACGGCTTCTAGAAAGGTGGTTCTCAAACCGTATGGAAATCAGCTGGCGACTGGGTTGCCACAGTCAGCGAATAAAAACACCGCGCGCCCAGCTAAACCTGAATTTCAGGCGAGCGCTTTCAAGTCTAAGCAGGTGATGGCGCATGGGACGTAGTTACACTGGAAAAGGATCCGCGGTTTCCCGAATTGGACTGGGCACCCTGTGCTCCGTCTCCTCGCTGGAGAGCTCGCCGAGACGGCCCGCTGCTGGCCCCAGCGCGTCAGGCCAGGGCGGGGGCAGCGAACGCCCCTCTCCTACATCCCCGGGTTCAGCCGATTCTGCTGATCCGGGGGTCACGCACGTGTTGAAAACCAGTCCGAAGGCTGAAAACCTTAAGAATATAAGTCAGACTGTGGCGTTCGAACACTTCTAGGGCTTCTCCAGTCTCAAAAAGGAAAAGCCAAAGTTCTAGCAGAGTCTTGCGAGGGCCCCGCGGCGGCCTCTCTCCTCGCTCCCTAACCCCCTCCCCGTCGTCCAGAAACCCCAGCGACATAGCTCCTTCTGGAACAACCCAGGCACAGTCCAAGGGGCTTTGCACAGGTGGTTCTCCTGGTTACATGGTTCTCCCCAAAACACAGGGCTCAGTCCCCAACCTCCTTCAGTCTTTGCTTAATCCCAGCCTCCTTTCCAATTTTAAATCGCACCCCGCGCACCACCCGTACCCCACCCAGTCAATCTTCTCCGCGCCGTGAACCCCCACAGCACTGTCCCCTTCGGACAAAGGAGACGCATCCTTGCTCGTTCTCTGCCTCCTCCCGCTGAAACTGACGATCCATGGACGCAGAGATGGTGTTCATTCTGTTCCCCGCCATTTGCACTGCTGATACCGCTCCCCGGTACACTCGAGGGGTGTGGGGTGTGTGTAAAGACACGGAGACACGCGAATCTGGCTGCCCAGCCCACTGCTCATCCCTTCTGTGAACGCTGGCCCCAAGTCCCTGCACACAGGGCACACGACCACCTGCAGAAAAGAACTCTTTTGCAAACGGGCAAATCATCCAAGTGGTCCGGGGAGGATGGGACTTTTAAAAATTCGATTGCAAAGTGACTTACAGCAACTTGACCGTTCCACGACTGCTAGTTTGGGGCTGTCATTGTTGTTTTAATCAGTAATCAGGGGAAAGAGGGAGGCGGAAGGTGCGTCCCGTCGCCCACAGCCCTGTGCCAGGAGCTGCGTCCCAGCACAGATGGGGCTCGGTCCATTGGGTACACATGCAAGCGTCCATCAGTGACCCCACACCAAGCCACCGCGTGCTCTGCTTTCATAAGCGCAGAGGGTCCCCCACACTCTGTCCCAAGCGTTCCCAAAACAGGGTGAAATTTTCCCTGAGGCCGATGCAAGGGTATCCTCACGACAGACCCGGCCGACCTCTCATCTGCCCCAGGGACTGGCATCCTCCACGGGGGCTGGGGGCAGAAGGAGGAGCGGAAGGAACCGCCCAGCCCCGTAAGTCGCTCTCAGCTCAGGGCCCGAGGGAAGATGCTAGCCCAGGGGTGGCTCCATCCTTAGACCTCATTCACCCAAGGGTGGTGGCATCAGAATGGTATTTCAAGCCAGCCACGTGGCTGGGCTACTGCTCACTGTGCCGAAGAGAAATTATTTCTAATGTCCCTTAGGAACAGGCGCAGTGCTTGGTAGTCGCCTGGAGTGGACAGAATCTCGTGAAATAACGGAGGTCCCCTGGCACGTGGACCGAAGGTGCACCAGCACCCTACGTGGGGGGTCTGGGACGCAGAACTTCCTCTGCCAAAGCTAGGACAGTCCCAGGGAGACCGGGACAAGGTGGCCGCCCTGCCTGAATCCCCGCCACGTGGCTGTCCCCAAGCCCAGCGAGGACCTCCCACGAGCGGCTTTCTTGTTCAAGGTAAGCTGCCGTTCCCAAGCCTCAACCCTGCACCCTACTCAGCAGTGACCTGGCCTCGGCCCCTGAAGGCCCCAGCTGCACCCAGTCAGCCCAGAAAACCCAACAGGAGGCGGGGGCAGGGCAGGTAGGGGCGGCAGGCCCAGGTGGAGGTTATTCCGGTTAACTAGGAGGGTGGGAGAAGCCTGAGTATAAATAGGCAGATTGCGGCCGCCCCTCCTTGGGTGGGGCTGATTGGCGTGAGCTGCTCTGGGGTCTCTGTGCTCGGTCACTGACGCCCACGGCCCCCGCGGAGTCAGGCTGCGGGGGTTCTCGCCCGGCCGCGGGCGCTCTGGTAGTGGGCGGGGGGCTTTCAGGCTTGCGAGATTGCCTCTTTCTCTGGGTTCCTTCTCCCGAAGATTCTCCGGCCTCTCTCTTTCTTTCTCTTTCCTACTGAAGCCTAAGGAGGCCGTGGCCGCTGAAGCTAACTTCGGCGCATCTCCGCTGGGACCGTCTGAAGCCTCCTCTTGGCACAAAGAATCCTCCTCTGCTCTCAGGCCTTTCTGTCCTCAGAAGAGGGACCGGGAGTGGCGTGTCCTTGGTTCAAGGAACCAAGGTGAAGCTTCGGTTAGTCTAGCAAAAAACAGAACAGGCCGGGAAGGAGCTAGCTGGGGCCCTAACGACCCAGCCTCGCCAGGAACAACAAGACAGGGTTTCAAAAGTGTCTCCCCACCCCCGTCACCATGAAAGTCCCGTTGGGGGGCCTAGAAAGGGCCTCTACAAGGCCCGTGGGTCAGAAGTTGGGAGGTGGGGGGACTGAGACTCAGGGGACGGCTCTGTCTTGCTATCACTGTCTGCTTTCCGTGGGGATCAGGCCAGCCGGACTCCATCAGAATAGTCGGGTCAGAGAACGACACGGGGGTGGTGAAGAGAAGCCTGCAGACCGAGCCCGGGAGCCGCAGGCCCCCTCCCGCTCAGCTCCCTCCCCTCCGGAGACCTCTGAGCAACAGGCAGGGTCTCCTAGGTGCCACTTCATTGACCCATCTTGGGAGTGTGGGGTCTAAAAGGCTTCTCAGATCCAAACTGATGATGGCCGAGGGCTCCCGGCACAACCCCGCTGAGCCAGGGTGCAGGTGCTGGGCCGACGCAGCTGCAGGATGAGGGGGATCCAGCTGAACGGGATGGGCACGAGCCTCGCCCCCAGCTTCGCCTTAAGTTCAGGACGCTGGTTCCTTTTCTGGGCAGTGGATGACTAAAGGGTAGACTCTGTCCTTAGAAATCTTCCACAATTAAATCAGGCCGAATATGCCTGGAACGAGGGAGTTGAGAAGGGGCAAGAGGCTAACACGACTGGAGCCAGCCGCTGGAGGGCCCTCGGGACCCCATCTCCCTAATCTAGGAAGCCTGGGGAATGCCGCCTCCTATCAATTAAGGGCTGTCTGGGGACCAGGCTGTCAGCCAACATGAGCCAAAGACTAAGTATCCTCGTAAGCTTGAAGGTCGTTCTTCTAAACTAAGCGTTTCATGAACTGAACTGAATTAAAGCCAAACGCTTACCTTTCCCTTAACCTGAACGATCCAACGTCCCTGCACAGCCCCGAGGCTTCTCTGGTCAGCGTTCACAGTGACGTGTTCCCACACTTCTCACTCTCCCCTACAGCACCCGTTATCCCCACCCCAAGAGAGGAAAAGGTCAGTTGGGACTTTCTCAAAGCAGCACAAGCACTGACTCCTGGAGAAGGGATTTCGACCCAGTTCCGCTCGGCCAGCCGGGTCTCTTCCTTGATGCCGGGACCATGTGAATTCAGTTGTAGCCCAACTCCCTCCTACCCCATAAGCCTGCCTTCTTTCACTGCTTTGACGCTACTGCCAGAACTTGTAAAACAAGGGCGCTCGTGAGGCTTCCACAGGCCCCACTTCGATATGGGGTGTGTCCGAAGTCGGGGGACACCAGCTTAACTCGCTCCTGTGGGTGCAGGCGTGGGCGTCCAGCTAGAAGTGAGAGGCTAACTGGATGGCTTGAGGCAGCCCCCAAGCACTGCCGCAAACGGCCATCAGCTGGAGCGTCCCTTCGACACGGTGGTGCCCATGTGCCCTGCGGAGAACTTGGGAAAGCAGTGGGCCAGGAAACGGCTCTCGCGTGTGGAGCCACGGCGGGGCGTCGCCTCGCACACGCCACGCTGCCACGGGTTCTGATGCGCCCTGCAGTCCTTCCGCGGTGCAGAAAATTCTGCTTAATGTGCTTAATTGGGAGAAGCCCCTCCCCAAAAGTCATCCGGTATCAGTCACGAGCCTGGCTTTCTGCGTCGGCTTCGGCAAGATGCCATTCCCTCCATTGTCACTGCTGAGGAAAGTCACTGCTAGGGTTTTTCCAGTCAAAATAGTCCTCCCCAAACAACAGCGTGGGCGACAGTTCCTAGCTGGCTCTCCGTGACGTAGCAGCATAAAGGCAGGTGTGAAGCTGAGCCTTCGAACTGCCTTTCGCTTCGGCTTTGTCTCCTTACGAGATGGTAACTAGAGGGGGGTCGGCTGCTCACGTATGGAAGTCTGTAAGCTGTTCTCGGCCGGGCCACACCCCGTCCCTCGCCACAGTCCATGTCGTATGTGAGGCGTTCACATTCACAGGCCGCTCATCGAAATGGCAGCGTGTAGCTGGGAGGCTAACTTCACTGGTGACTTGACTCTGTCCCGTGACGTCTGTGTTGGGGCCACTTAGATGCTATCTCGTAGGGAACTGATGGGCCTAAGTGGCCCCTGTAATTGACATCAGGGGGCTCTGGGTGCCCAGGGGACAGACTCATTACTCTCCAGCAGAGGCGAAGCTCGTAACTCCTAGGTCGTGAGTCTGAGCATGAAGCTCCAATAGAGAGAAACTTCTATGGGTCTGAGCATAAGGCTCCAATAGAGAGAAACTTCTGTGGCTGCTCAGTGTGCTCCCTGAGCCTCTCATTTCTCCATCCCTCGTCAAGAGACTTCAGGATGTAAGAGTCACAGGCCAAAGAAAAACGCCTCCCGAAACATCCCTGAATGGGCACTAGGTCTGTGTCAGGTCAGCAAGAAGGCTCAGAGCCTGCCACCTGAGGGCTTCCGAGTCTTGAGTGACCAAGACCAGAGCTCACAGGCACATAGCTTTGCTGACGATAGCTCGATGCCAGCCTCTGCCCTGAACTGTGCTCCCTTAGTTTTAGGGAGCAGGGGTGGCCTCCAGATCTAAACAGGGCTTCTCATGGAAGCTCACTTGCGAGGGAGCAGAACTGAGCATCTAGCCAGGGGGCCACTGGCGCCGTCGCTGGACAGCTCTGAGAAGGAGGCCGTGCCTCGAGTGACACTTCATGAGCACGACGTCTTCCGCGCAGTATCGGGGATGCCTTGGGATGGGCGTGGGCAAGGGAATGCTTCGAAAGAATAGAATGATCCTTGTCAACACCCCCCCCGCCCCCCATCTTCTCTGCTCTGACTTCTGGAGCCGTCTCATCTCTGTAAGCGAGAGCCGTTGAGAACCAAACTCCAAGGCCAAAGGGTCGGGGGCATCAACGACTTTGCAGGATGAGCGAGCTTTTTACTCCTGAGACTTGTGAGTCCAAGGAAAGCAGATCCCAGCGTGGGTGGGGCCTGCACGGGGGCCGGTCGGCCGGACATGGCCAGAAGTTGTGTCACAGGCAGGGATGGAAACTTCTAAAAACGGGGAGAAACGAGACCGTGAAAGAACTTTTTTTTTTTTTCTTTTCAAACAAGTGGATCTACCCGGGTGGCTGATCCCTCCATCCCCAGGGCGGTTGGGGTGAGGGGTGGGGTCCAGCTCACAATTTCCATCAGGGGCCACAGATGGTTTTAGCCGCGTCCTGCTTTTCAGAAAGAAGGGATCAACGTTGAAGCCAAAAGCGCAGTCCGTGTGCATCTCTTAGTCACTCAAGAGTTTTTTAAAAATCGCATAGTGATGAACGGGGAACACAAGGTCCTGAAACGTCCCTGATGGTGAGTGCGGCAGCTCAGTCTTTCCGAAGGCTGAGGCCACCTTGCTCTGATACAAACCGAACGTACCTTCTTCACGCCCACCACTTTTTTTTTTTGAGTTGGGGGCGAGGTGGTGATCTGAAATACCCAGGATGACCAGGGGTGTGGAGCAAGCAGCCTCGCCACGGCCAGCCCGCCTGGAGTGAGGGCACAGCAGGGCTGTCGCCCTGTGCCTGAGCCCCAAGCCCCAGACCCTGGGCCCTCACTCGTAACAGGAGGGCCGGGCGACTCCGCCCACGTGAGACAAGCCTCTGCTGTGTGCCCTCAGGTCCTCAAGGTGCTGAGGCGTCACCAGAGGGGCCACCGTTTCTCCCCGCTCGATGCTTGGACGGGCCTGGCGCTGGCTGACGTCCTGTGGCCCCAGACAATACCATTTGCCCGTATCCTCCCTGCTGGGTCCCGGTGGCCCTCTCTGGTGTCCCGGCCTCTCCGTGCAGAAGGAGCCTGTGCGCGTTGCCGATGGGCCCTCGGCCGTGCTGGTCGGCGTGGCCCGTCCGCCATGCCGGGGCTCCTGGCTTCGATGACCCCGCAGCCTGCACGTCTGCATGTTTGTCGGTGTCTCTGCTGCTCCCTTCTCAAGGGCGACTTCTCAGGTTGTAGAAGGTGCGCTGGGGTCCACGTCACTCGTCGGGGAATCTCCATCCTGGAAGGGCGTCGCTGCCCATTCTCCAGGGTCCCACCCACCCCACGCCCTCCTGGCACCCTCGCCTCCTTCCAGCGCTGGGTCTCCCCCCGAGACGAGAGTCTCCGCCCTGGCGACTAGAGTGTCCCCACTGACGTCCGTGAGGTGGCATGTTTCCGAGACCTCCCCGAATCTCTGGACTCTGACAGCTCGTGGGGTTCATTTAAATGCCCGCGAATGCGCGGGTTCCAACCTCTCTGCTCCCAGACCCGCCACGAAGGCTCGGTCCGCGAGGGCTTGGGCCAGGAGCTGCCTGATCCCGGCGACGAGATTCTGGCTCTTTGCCACGTCCCCTTTGCCGCTGTGTCTGTCCCCTCGCTCCTGCCCCTGCTCCGGGGTGTCCCGAGGCCGCACAGCTCCAATAGCTGTGCTTCCATGTCCCTACTTCCCATCGTCACCTCCGAGCCTCAGCCCCGTGTCTCCTGATACCTGCCGTCTGTCCCTGTCTCACAGGTGCTTCAGGCACAGGCGACTGTAGATAAAATTCATCACCCTCCCTAAACCTCTGCGGTCCCCACCTTGCTCAGACTCCTTGTTTCCAGATGTCACTGGGGCTTTGCCACCCCCTCGGGTAATGAAGCAGCTTTCTGAAGTTAGCAGGGAGGAAGCGAGGCGAGGCGTTAGCTTCATGTTGTCACTGGGCAATGCTGCCACTACCCCGAGTTTCTAGTAAGGGCAGTAGCTCCTGTCGAACCCTCAGCCCGCTTCCCCACACCCCCCACACCCCCACACCCCTTTCATCGAAAGATTTGAAATCCATTTTAAATGGAGAGAACGGGGTTACACGAAGCCTCAAGTCTTAATGCCGGCAAACGAGCCACTGAGAGGGGTGCAGGTGCGTCAGCCTTTCTCAAGCATCTCCCCCGAACCAGGGGGGCTGAGGGGAGCAGCGCTCGGCGTGTCAGCTCAGCCGACGGTGACTGTCAGATGAACAAGCTTCTTAAAAGCTGGGTACACAAGGTCCCACTTAAAAGGAAACCGCGAGCCTGAGCCTGGAGCGGAAGCTAGAGCTTTTAGGGACCTAAGGTGCCAACATAGTTCTTCCCCATCTGCAGCCGCAAAGCTCTAAACCTCGCGGGCGGCCGGCAGCTCCCCTCCTGTGTCGCCCCAGCCGGCCCACGGCACCGCCCCGGGTGCCCACTTCACCCCTGGGGACTTCAGTTTCCAACTGCCCCTCAAATCCCTATGAAAAGCTGTTTCTAATTCTAGCAAGTGACTACTGGGTGACCTCTGATTACCTACTTCATCAACATAGCATTAGTCTTTGAATAACGACTGCCACGTTGCTTTCGGAAAACGTGGCGTTAACCCACTGTCACCGGAAGTGATCCCATCTAGGACTCCGGAGGTCTCGGTCACGCTTCGCTTATACACTCGGCCTGTGCGCAGGCCAGGCTGAGGGGACAGCTGGCTGGTCATCTGCCACGGAGCAGATCCCTTGTCGAGCAGGAAGGGCTCACAGCATGGACAAGGGCAGGCATCCTCCGTTCTGGGGCACCGGTGGGAGGCCGGGGGGCGCAGTGCCGATCTGACGCTTCCCTTGATCAAAGCTGACCACACGTCGGCTGTGCTGTCCCACGTGACCTGACACCAAGGTGACCCCGGGTGTGTTTATGGGCGTGGATGTGGGGAGGGTGGTGGTGCGGCATCGGAGCCGTGAACACTGCTTCACGCCCGTGGAGGCCCCAGAGCCTTAACTTGCAAGACCCACGCACACTTTCCTCTCTTTTTCTCTTTCCTTCCTGGGGCTCTCAGGCCTGTAACTATGGATTTGGGTCAGAAAGGGCCTTTTTCTCAAACGTCGATTGACTTCTTTCCTCTCCAACAAATGATTCTGTTGCCGGGTCATCGAGGGCCCCTTCTGTCCAGCCTTTGCCTGGGGTTCACGTGCTCACTGTGGCCGTGGTGACGCTGGGCAGCTCGAGGCTGGCTGTCTACCTGGACTGGAAGGCTTTCTCTAGCTAGTCTTCAAGTTCAGGAGCAATCGGCCTCCTCGGCCTTCTACCGAAAGTGGCCTATGACTTGTGTGGGTGACAGGAAAACTCCTTCAAAAATACAGGCTCTGACTCATGTTGACTTCTGCAGGAAGCTCGGGGGTTCAGTCCACTCTGCATAGCCGCTGCTGGCTTTGGCCATGTCACCTGTTCCCAGAGTAATTGCTGCTGTGGGAGGTGGCAGCTGGCCTGAGAGACTTAGCCCTGATGAAGAGAGTGTTTATCATGTGATCGCATCTTTCCTTGTTCTTCAGTGAAACTCGATGGCTAACCCTGAACTTGGTGTTAGAACCGTGCTACCTCACCTGTCAACACCTCGCCTACGAACAAATTGCAGAACATCCTAGTTAGATGACAGGAGGCCGTTCTCAAACGGCAAAACGAAGGTCCAGAGTGAATCGGGAATCGGGAAATCTGGCGGAGTTAATGGGAACCGCCTGACCAGCTTGCAGTTGGCGGAGATGTCATCCAGTATTGAGAGACACTGTCGTTTATGGCCAAATGTCCAAACACACTCGGACCGCCTGGCCTCATGAACATACCTTAGCACTGCCTCCGATCCATAAGCATTAGGGCACCCGAACTCTACCGAAGAAAACCCTACTGGGAGTATCAACAAGACAGACACGTGGTGGTGCCAGCCAAGATGCCATGAATGAAACAGCTGTGCAAACTAAGAATTCCACGTGAAAGCGTTGGAGCCGGGGCGCTCTGCCTTTAGGAGCGGCTCAAAGCCCCACAGTGACGGGAGAGGAGCCCGCCGCGGTCCGCTCGCTGCCCGTCCTGCTACGTTCTGAGCTCGTGTTTGTCTCGTGTCCCAGCTATTACTCGGCGGGGGCGGGGGTGGGGCGTAAAATAATCTCCATCACTCATCAGTGAGCTAAGTCCCGCGGATGCCTCTCCCGCCACCGGCCCCGTCCCGTGGGGTCCTAAGGCACAGTGTGCCACCTGCTCACAGCAGCACAGTGCCCGTCTGGGTCTGCAGCTACAGCACCAGCTGAGACGCTCTGGGGGTGCAGACGCCATCCTGCAGGGTTCGGGGTGCGTGCCACACCCGAACTCTGAAACTCAGGATTCGCAACTCACGCTGAATGGGAGGACTGTGTCTGGTTTCCTGCCCCAGTAGGAAGAACCTGTGAGTAGAAACCAAGGAGTAAATGACCCTGTCACTCCCGAAGACCCACTTCCTGTCACTCCCGAAGACCCGCGGGGACGTCACGCTGGCCATCTCAAGTTCAGCTCTGCGGATGGGGGTCCTCGTCCCAGGAGAAGGGAGGCCTGGGGAAGAGAGTGGGTGGGAGCGTTTGTTCCCGCTGGGGGACGCAGCAAGGGTCCCGTTGAAGTGACTGCAGCCCAGGCTCTTGGGACTTTCTGTCCGAGACCGTCAGGCAAGCAAAGAAGTCCTCGTCCTGGTGGGAGCAGCTGGCCGTGGTGACCGGGGGAGGCAGAGGGGCCATTGCGTGAGGAGGACGTGGCACTCGGGTGACCTGCTAGGACACACGTTGCTCTTTCCCTGCTCAGCTGTGACCACCAATGGACGAGCATAGTGGCTCAGCCTGAGACGCGTGTGCCCAGTGGGGATGAGGATCAACTCCCACCCCCTAAGCCAGTGAGAGTGGCACAGGTGGCACCTGAGGGGCAGGGAAGTCTCAGGACAGAGAGCGGAGGAAGGAGCCGATGGCTGCCAGTTGCGCCTCTGGGACCAGCTGCAGGGACAGACTGTGGCCCATCCATCCTGCCAGCTCCTTGCCCGTCTCAGGGAGGGGAGGCTGCCCAGGGCCCAGGAATAGCCGAGGTCACACGGGCACCACTGTGCCCTCTGCTCCACCTGCTTCAGACTGGCCAACGTGAGTCGGACTTCCCGGGAGAATTTCTGCCCGACGGTTCACGTGGAAGTGATAGTCCCGCCTGTCCCGTGGCCAGGCACTGGCACCCTGAAACCTGAGGCTTCCGGCATCTTGGTGCCAAACGCCGGCCCCGCCTGACCCCCGGAGGGATGACTCTCCCCTGACAGTGGGGCTCGCTCGGCGTTTGACAGGAACGGGCACCGGCATTTCTTGGAGGGGGACTGGGAGACCTGCCTCCGCCAAGTGAGCTCGGTGACCACGGTGACCACACACGCCACCACGGGATGACGTGAGTCCGAAGCATCAGTGCTCGAGGCAGAAGCCGGGCGGGGCGCCTTCCCACACGAAGTCGCCTTCCCGAGACCTGACGGGGTCCGTCCTGTGGCGCCCGAGCAGCTCCTGTCGTGGACGGGACCGCGATAGACGGCTGCAGCGTGGGGCCTCGCGAGCGGACGGACGGCCCCGTCTCACGGCGGCGTGAACCGGGCAGCGAGGCCTCCTCGGTTACGTCGCTTCCCTGTGTCCGGCGGAGAAGGTGGCAGAGCCCGCAGAGAGGGGCACATGTCTCGGCACACGCGGGGTCTCGCGGCGAGGGGACGCCCCCGCGATCGCTGGGAGGGGGACCGCGATTTCCATGACCTCCCCGCCACCCGCGGAGGGCGGGCGCCCTGGGGCCTGCACGGCCGGTCTCCACGCCCCGGAGCAGCCCACCCACCAGGCCCCCTGGACAGACAGGGAGCCAGAGGGCGCAGGGCACCAGGAATGAAGGGTGCTCGGGGCCGGGGCCCCCCGGCGGGGAAGGCTGGCGGGAGCTGGTGCCGAGCCGCGGGCCAGAAAGCGCTGTGAAGTGGTGGAGGCTCAGAGGGGCACGGATCGCCAGGGCGGTGAACACTCTGTGATGCCACAACGACGGACTCGCCGCCTGCCCATCGTGCCACGGAGCGCGCGCCCGGAGCGCGCCCTCAGCCGACCGGGGCTTTGGCCACAGACGGGCCAGTGTGGGTTCGTCCAGGGTTACAGACGCGCCCTGTGGTGGGGGACGCTGATAACGGGGGGCAGGAGGTGCACGGGACACCGCTGCACCTCCCTCTCCATCTCGTGTGTCCCCAAAACTGCTCTCAAGTCTTGTGCGAACGAGGAGGCTCGACCTGAGTATCCTCTGGCTCTAAGCAGGGAATGGGGCCCGTCTTTCCACAGCCACAGACCCCGTCC